>NC_055694.1:33884602-34233456 GCF_017639745.1 Melanotaenia boesemani | reverse complement strand
GGACATATGCTGGTTATGTGGCTCTATAGCGCCCCCTATAAATATTTAATCTATCAGCTCCAACCACATGCTTTGAACGACATTGATAAAATGTGGCATATTTATAGTAACATGCCAGGACAATACAAAAAAGCTTCTTCATGTCCTGATGTTCTCAACACCATAGCCCCGCCCCCTGGGAACAGGGAGTCCCACCATTTTAACCCTTTATCCTCTGTATAACTAATTCTAACTCATTAATATCATCCTTCATGAACTCATGGTTGAAAATATCACTGACTTCTTACAGCAGCTTGATTAAAATGGCTCCTTGTGATGGTTTAAATCATTCGCCATTATACAGGAAGTGGCACTAACCCTGCTGTCAGTTGACCAATTGAGCTAATATTTTCCTGTTCTCAACAGAGTTCCAACCTGAACATGGTTCTACATTAAAACAACTTTACCACCACCTACTGGCCACGTGGAATTTTCCTCTTGATGAAATCATGCTCCAGTTTGTGGGAATTCAACACAGGTTGTAAGAAACAAGGTAATGAATGCTTCAGATGTCATGACTGGACAGGCTGAGTTGCAAGTTGATCCTCTCATGCCGAAAATCGCCTCTTGATGGAGATAAACTCTGCAAGAATGGGTTTATGGCTGTGGGCGAGAGCGGCCGCGCCGCTGGAGGGAGGCTGCTAGGTGATGGGGCGGTGCAATAGGCCGAAGCGGCGCCAGAGGTGCGAGGGCCTCCAACGCTGCTTGCAGCTTTAATTAGGCCCGAGCACCGAAGGCGGTGCGAAGGCCTGTTGTAATTGCTCCGTTTCTTCCTTATTCTTCTTCTTCTTCTTAAACATTGGAGGCATTTTTGGGGACCTGAACATGCGCGAAAACGCGCCTAATTTTGCGCACCCCCCCAAAGGAATGTGAAAAATTCGATATTTTGGGGTGCTCGGGACTGTTTGGGCAAAATTGCACGAGAGCGCCACCTATTTATGGTGCCCCGCCACTGCACATCATCGATCTTTATGGAATTTGCAACACTTATTCTAAATGTTGGGGCAAACAAAAAATTCTCTGGGAGCGACATCCTAAAACCAACAGGAAGTCGGCCATTTTGGGTCAAAGTCGCCATTTTGGCGTTTTACTGACGTTTTCAAAATCTATCTCCTCCTAGAGATTTTATCGTACCGCTACCAAAATAGCTCAGGATGTTCAGAAGGCATGTGTCTTTAAAAGTTATTGAAAGTTTTCTAATAGGAGAAAGGGCATGGAGGGGGCGGGGCCTCAAAGTTTGACATCTCGCCGTGAAGAACGAAAGTGATATAACTTCCACATAAAACAATATATCTGAACCAAAATGGTCATGTATGATGCCAGTCGGATCCTGAACACATCTACATGTCAATATTTGGGTTATGAATTGGCCACGCCCCCTGGTGACAGGAAGTCATGGTTTTTACTTGGAAACCCATTTCTCTGTCTTTTTGGACACAACCAGGTCCAAACTGGGTCAGACAGCAGAAAACAAGTTGGTGATGATATCCAGTGAAAACTGTTGCTCTACGCTGAAGGGCGAAACCGTGGCGCCATGGCGAACTTCGATAAGACGCCATGACATCATAAATCACTATAAATCCCTCAATTCTGATTCAATCCCCATCAGACTTGCAGAGATTAATCAGGGTCTGGCCCTGAACAGATCCATATGACCAATTCCAGACTAGCCCTAAGCCCCGCCCACTTCCAACAGGAAGTGTTTTTTTTCAGACGCCGGGGTCCATCTCCTCAGGAATGAAACTTACACACTTGAAAGTGCTTCACAACAGGTCAAACCCTTTCATGATACCACAATAAAAATCTCTAGTTCCTTCGCCAAACGTAACCATGGCGAATATTGGTCCAACGCCACCAAACAGGAAGTACTTGTAACTCACCCGGTGTACCCTCGATCTCCACCAAACTTGGTAGGAAGGATCGTAGTCAGATGTGGAACTGAGCCAAACTGACATATGCTGGAATAGTTGCAATATGGCTCTATAGCGCCCCCTACAATATTTTAATCAACCAGCACACCCACTATGCTGACCAACAAGCAACCTATCTACACCAAAATGGCCACATATGATGTCATTTCCATGCTGACCACATCTACATGTCCAGATGTTGTCAACGCCGTAGCCCCACCCCCTGGAAACAGGAAGTACCCCATTTTTTCCCATTGAAAACCTTAAAAACCTACTCAAACTCATCAATATCATCCATGATGAACTCATGACTCACAATATAACAAACTCTTTACACCATCATGATTAAAATGGCTGCCTGTGAGTTTTCTGTCCCTCGCCATCAACCAGGAAGTGGCTATAACTCTGGACTCGGTTGACCCAAGGACGTGATACTTGGCAGTTGTCATTGAAGTCCGAACCTCAACATGTTAGTACATGATAAAACACTATAACGCCACCTACTGGCCATGTTGATATCTGCAGATCTTAAAAGCATGATTTTGTTTGGATTTGTTTCACACTATTGGTCAGAACATGGTCATGAACACTTCTGATGTCATTATTAGGCCCATTGATGTACAAGATGATGGTCAGAGAGAGACAATGACCACACGAGGCAGAAACATGGGGACGACTGAGCGTACGGCTACCAGCCAGAGGGAGCTTGCTTGGGGAGGGAGGTTGCAGGCCGAGGGGGCGGTGCAATAGGCCGGAGCGGCGCCAGAGGTGCGAGGGCCTTCATCGCTGCTTGCAGCTTTAATTATTATTATTACTCTTACTCTTATTATTATTACTACTACTATTATTATTATTACTATTATTGTGATTATTATTATTGTTACTATTATCAACTAGTTGTGTAATGACCTACTGGCCAGGATGATCTTAGCTATATATGTTGCAAGTAGTATGGATTACATGGTCTTCTGTATGATGTTTTAAGTCCCCACCCGCACTCCCCACACCCTTTCTGTCCCTCTCTCTCCCCTCCCTCTTCTCTCTACTTTCTTTTCTATCTCTCTCTCTCTCTGTCCCCTCCGGTCGAGTCCAGCATTAAGAGTCTGATTTAATAAAGTTTTTCATGTCATCAAGAGGGACTTTATACATGTAGTATAAATCCCTGCTTGATAGAGTAAAATTGCCCAGCACCAGACAGCAGCCAGACAATCATTCTGTTTGCAACGATGCTGGACAAGACAGGTTAGAAGAAAAAAAAAAAAAAAAAAAAAACGATGGGACTGGCATCATACATGGCCATTTTGGTACAGATACATTGTTTTATGTGGAAGTTATATCACTTTCGTTCTTCACGGCGAGACGTCAAACTTTGAGGCCCCACCCCCTCCATGCCCTTTCTCCTATTAGAAAACTTTCAATAACTTTTAAAGAGACATGTCTTCTGGACATCCTGAGCTATTTTGGTAGCGGTACGAAGAAATCTCTGGGAGGAGATAGATTTTGAAAATGTCAGTAAAACGCCAAAATGGCGACTTTGACCCAAAATGCCCGACTTCCTGTTGGTTTTAGGCTGTTACTCCAAGAGGATTTTTTGTTCGCCCAAACATTTGGAATACATGTAGCGATTTTCATAAAGATTGATGAGGTGCAGTGGCGGGGCATCATAAATAGGTGGCGCTCTCATTCAATTTTGCCCGAACAGTCCCGAGCACCACAAAATGCGTAAATTTACACATTCCCTTGGGGGGGTACGCAAAATTAGGCGCGTTTTCGCGCATGTTCAGGTCCCCTAAAATGCAATTTACTTTTGACAAGAAGAAGAAGAATTAAAGCCGCAAGCGGCATCCATCGGGTCCGAGCGGCCTGGACCCCGCCACCCGATGTCGCCATGACAACAGGTGGTGTAATGCGTTAAGGACCCAACCTGTATGAATCCTGTGAAGTTTGGTACAGTTCCCATGTATTCCTATGGAGATATGAGCAAACCGTGTGTCATGGCGAGAAGGCGTTTTTCCGTCGGTTGCCACGGTAACACGCTTTCTGCTATTAGAAAGATTTGAATAGCGTTTGGTCCCCAACTTGTCAGGAAGCTTCCCACCAAGTTTGGAGTCAGTCGCACGAATCCCCTCAGACTAGTTCGTTCAAATACGATGTGTGTAATGTGCAAAAAAATGGCCGCACACGCCAAGATGGCGGGCACACCGTTGCCATGGCAACAGGTGTTTGATTGACTTTTTTGCTCGACTCGGGGTGTTACACGTGTGTGCCGAGTTTCATCTTCCTATGTCGAAGTAGACTTTTGGGACCCCATTCATTTGGGGATTTTTGGGGTGTCTAGGTGGCGCTGTTGAGCCACTTTTGCATTGAAGTGTATGCGGACCTTATAATATCCGAGTTACACCGGGCTTGAGGTCTGTGCCAAGTTTCACAACTTTTCATGGGTGTTTAGGGGGTCAAATTTGGCGTCGAAATGCTTAGAAAAATAATAAACATTTCAGGAACAATAGGGTCCTTCCATACTTCGTATGGCTCGGACCCTAATAAGGAAGAAACGGAGCAATTACAATAGGCCTTCGCACCGCCTTCGGTGCTCGGGCCTAATAAATGCTGCAGTTAGACATTTAGTCATTTTTCAAGGTTATTGTACAAAGCAGCTGAATTTGACAACAACTATGTTTATATATATATATGTGTGTGTGTGTGTGTGTGTGTGTGTGTGTGTGTGTGTGTGTTTGTGTGTGTGTATGTAATATTTTAATGATGTATTTTGTCTCTTTTTATTTGATTGTAATTAAATGAAGCGTTGGACAACATTAGCCACCTCTCACATTAGTTTTCATCACAGATGAGTATAATTTATTTCCATCTTTCTGAGCTAAAGAATAAATAAATCAGATAAACATAAAACCAGAACTATCTGAAAATGTACACGTGTTCTTTTTATAAGACTTTTAGAGAGAGTCTCTAGAGTGCTGCTGTAGTTTATTTCTGTATTACCAACCCTCATGAAGCACATCTGTGCTATCATTACATCCTACACCTGCAGGCCTTTTTAACACATTTAAAAAGTTTTCACATCTCGTTATCTTATTATTGAAATCTGGTTTTTCTACATCAATGCTGACTGTTAGAAAACATTTTACTGAGTTTATAGACCCTCTGGATAAGTAGATTAACACACTAAGACTGAAAAGAAAAGCTAGTCTCAGAGGTAAACCTGAAAGAAGCAAATACAAAATTCCCCTTAGTAACAAGCCAACTTCTTGTGGGAGGGTTTACATCAGAAGACTGAAAAGATTTGAAAAAAAAACTCTTAGAAAACTATCAGCTCACATTATGGCGTTTATTCGGTTCCAGAAGCAGCGCACTTGAAAACCGCCCGCGCACATAAAAACAATGCACGCGCACGGGGATCACCGCGCGCGAGTACGTGATATGAGGGAGTTAATTAGTACCCGCGAGTTAAAACACACTTCGCGAGGAGGCATTTCTGCATTGCGAGGGAATAACACAGTTTTTGCAAGCAGAGAATCACCCTCGTGAGAGCTCATCAATCCACTGTGTTCACACATGTGGACCTGCTCGCTCTCAGTTCTGTCACTGCACGCTCGGCTTAACAGTCCTCCCTCGCTCGATTGCTGGAGTTTGGAGACTCTGGAGGCAGAGACTTTGGTTGATATGCCTTACCTCTGATTGGTCAGTTTAAATGCTCACACATTGCCCAGTCAAGCTAGTGCATTTGGGGACTTTGTCCACCATATTGTTTACATGCTAATTTAGTGGACAGAGAAATACGGCGAAAAAGATATTGAATAAGAGTACACATAGAATGCTCATTAACCGTAAAAACAATATGGCAGAACAAGTACACTTCTAGAGACTATGTTTAAAAGTTTCAAGCTATTGTTTTTCATTGCGATACCGCTGTAAAAGTCTTCTCTCCAAAAGGCAGCCAAACATAGTTGGAACTGTGTGCGTATATCACTCAGACTTCATTTTATTGCCACTTGGCGAATCTAACTAGCTGCCCCTCAATAAAAACTCATAGTCCAATGTGATAAACTCTGAATCACCTAAAAGGAACACTGACATCTATCAGTTTGTCATTTTTCCTTCCCCAAGGTTTATTTTTATCATTTCATTATGCACACTGGAACTAATTTATTTACTTTATTGCGATGCCCTGTTGTCTTGTGTCATTAAAAAGTTTGTTTTTTGAAAGGTTTCACTTGTTTTCTTGTCCTGTGGTGCCAGTCCCACCAGTAGATCAGGTGAGTTTTTAGTTAAACCAAGTTCTTACTCAGTGAAACATTTCATTTTACATTCAAAGCAAAGCAACTTTATTTGTAAAGCACAATTCAACAACATGGTGATTCAAAGGGCTTTACAAAGACATTAAACACATAAGATTATATAAAGCATAATTTAAAAAAAAGATGAAAAGGTAAGACCATAAACTAAGCATGATCACGTTTTATTATTATTTTTTATTTTTTTATCCATCTTAAGAGAGACGGTGCAAATTTGGTCTTTTAAGTACAAACCATTGAAAAGCAGCTGAGAGACAGTCCTCTCTGAAGGGGATCTTTGGTGGTGTCTGCATTGTCTTTGACTTTAAATCCATACTGCTGGGACATTACATGCTACCACACGGCTGGCTTTAAAAGATGAAAGTAAGCCGTATCAACCTAATCATTTAACCTTATAAAAGTGAATTGTAAGGATGGTTATCAGTAAGAAATATAGAGGCTAATGAGGACCATGTCTGATCTTTAATAAATGCTAGGTGGTTGAGATGAATATTTCCCTCCAAAAAAATATGAAATTATTGTGCTGGTTTCACTTATTTAATCTATAGTCAAACATGACTTGATCATCACTTAAATCAACATTAACTTAATAATGTATTAAGTGACAAACGTGTATGTGCAGCAATAATATGTTTATTTAGTTTCCACCCTCAGTAATCAGATCGCTGCTGTCTGTTCCGTAGTAGAGTCCAGGAGCGCGGGGTTTGTTTGGGACTACTGGAGGCTCCATGACCCACGTGACCGCTCTCACAGTCCGAAAACTGACCAATCAGAGGATATAACATATCAGCCAAAGTCTCCGCCTCCAGAGTCTCCAAACTCCAGCAATCGAGCGAGGGAGAACTGTTGAGCCGAGCGTCCAGTGACAGAATTGAGAGCGAGCGGGTCGCTGCTGCGAGGACATTGGTCCACATGTGTGAACACAGTGGATTGATGAGCTCTCACGAGGGTGATTCTCTGCTTGCAAAAACTGTGTTATTCCCTCGCAATGCAGAAATGCCTCCTCGCGAAGTGTGTTTTAACTCGCGGGTACTAATACTAATACTAATACTCGCGCGCGGTGATCCCCGTGCGCGTGCATTGTTTTTATGCGCGCGGGCGGTTTTCAAGTGCGCTGCTTCTGGAACCGAATAAACACCATAATGTGAGCTGATAGTTTTCTAAGAGTCTTTTTCCAAACCTTTTCAGTCTTCTGATGTAAACCCAGCATTTTACTTATCTTCCTCCTCCAACCCCTCCCACAAGAAGTTGGCTTGTTACTAAGGGGAATTTTGTATTTGCTTCTTTCAGGTTTACCTCTGAGACTAGCTTTTCTTTTCAGTATTGTGCATCGTTGCTGTTTGTGAAGCTGAAATATCTCCCTTATCACTGGCACTTGGGTCAGTCTGATCTATGAGCAGTGAGCGAACGCTGCGTCTTTTTGACATATACGCCGGGACACCGGCACATAAGTAATGCGGCCCACTGGGAATCCTCTAGAACCTCTCCGTTAGCCGGCATTGCTCTTAAAGTGTATCCCAGCGTGAGAAATCAGAGGTTTAGCGTGAGAGCGTAAGAAGCCACTCAAATGCATGAGTCTAACGGCCGATGCGTGAGAGTAGCCCTGTAAACAAACGCAGCGTACCGGCTCGCACAGGTTATGGTTCACCACAGTCTCGTGCTGCTACATGCTGCTGTCAAACATGACATGAGAGAGATCACTCCACAAGAGCGTTCAGTCGCGATACTAAATAGTGAAACCTGTTGTCATACACAGTCTATGGTGCAGTAAGATGGGGGGCTAATGAAAACTATCGCGGCGGCAAACTTGTTGCGCTCATTTTTTCGTTACCGTGCAATATTGACTTATTGCTTATCGACAGGCATATGTGGGACGTAATGTACGAATTTTGCATGCCATTAAAATTAATCGTGTGTGCTGGTATACGCTCTTTTCTCTGTGGCTTTTTTTTTATTTATTTATTTTTTTTTGTGCGAGTGTGTGTTGTCCTGCACCTCAAGAAAGCGTGATGTGCATAGAAACACTTGCTTTCTCATATAGAACAGGAAATTTTTCATACCCCTCCGTTTCAAGTGTGCCTCTGAAAAATCTTCGTTTGAAAGGGTATATAGCCCTACTCCTTACCCTACCCCTCTGTCCTAATAGGAATTGGGACACCCCTACCCCTTCACGTGAACGCGCAAAACAAAGGGGAAGGGCTAAGGGGTGAAATGGGATTCACCCTTAGTGTTCATCTACTTAATCTACTTATCCAGGAACCGAATAAACGCCATAAATGTTCTTCCTGTGGGTGGATCGTTGGTGGACAGACTGAATTCTTTCACTTCTTCTCGTTGCCTGGATCTGGACTTATGTTGCTCGTCTGAAAAAGGTTTAAGTTATTTAGGATTTTTCTTGCAGTCCTTCATGTTTCCGAGTCGCCTTGAACGTGACGCAGAAATCTAACATGGTGGAACATCGTTTAAACTATCAGCAGTAAGTACCGACACATTTATTCTGTTTGTTCGTACATGTTCAGTTCCAGAAAGGTTAACATGATATTATGATCAAGATGAGAACTGGTTGTTTTATCAACAGCAGCTGTGTTTTTTTGGGGTTTTTTTTTTAAACATGAACGTTCAATTTTAAATGGGAAGGAAAGCGGCGGTTAAAACGTTAAAACAGAAAGTAAAAAAGAAAAGGTTAAATCCTGCGGTTGTTTAAAATTTAGACGTTACACTTACATAAAAGAATAAATAAATGAAATAATATACATATATGTTTTTAAGATAAGCCGTATTTGTTTAGTTTTAGTTTTAGTTGGAAACTGGAGAGATTATTTGCCCTGGAGCTTCCAGCTCTGGTGTTAGGAACAGTCAGCAAGACTGGTTTTCTCTAAAATGGAAAGCCCCATGAAGAACGTAAATCAATATATATATATATATATATATATATATATATATATATATATATATATAAAGCTTTAGTCTTCACATAAAATCTGTGAAGTGAAAAAAAACATGTTATTTACATTATTATGTTTGATATAAGATTTGTTCTTCATGTCTATAAGTTGGATTTCCAGTAGGTAGTCACGTAAGAACTTCACAACTTACCATTTTTAATGTTACTCAATAACAACTCAAGCCAAGGCTAATTTATTTGTACATCACATTTCATGTAGAAAACAATTCAAAGTGCTTTACATAAAACATTAATAGCATCACAGCGGGGAGCGGGAAGTAATAACAAGTAGATTAAAAACAAACTTTAAAAGACATAAATTAAATAAAAACAAAAAGAAAAAAGCTTAAATAAAATAGATAAAAAGCCAGAAATAAAGTTCCAGTGTGGAAAAATGTTCTGATAAAAGGCAGCAAATAGAAAAGTTTTTAATCCTGATGTAAAACTGCTGAGTCAGCAGACCTGCGGTTTTCTAGGAGTTTGTTCCACATGTGAGGAGCATAAAAGCTGAACGCTGCCTCTCCACGTTTAGTTCTGACTCCGGGAACAGAAAGTAGACCTGACCCTGATGACCTGAGGGATCTGGTTGTTTCATAACCAACCAGAAGATCCTGAATGGATTCTGGTCCCAAACCATTCAGGTCTTTGTAAACTAACAGCAAGAAGCCAGTGTAAAGATCTGAGGACTGGAGTTCTAGGATCTAGTCTCCTGGTCTTAAGGAGGACTGGAGTTCTAGGATCTACTTTCCTGGTCTTAGTGAGGACTGGAGTTCTAGGATCTAATTTCCTGGTCTTAGTGAGGACTGGAGTTCTAGGATCTACTTTCCTGGTCTTAGTGAGGACTGGAGCAGCAGTGTTCCGGACTAACTGCAGGTGTCTGATGGACTTTTTAGGGAGACCTGTGAGGACAGCATTACAGTAGTCCAGTCTACTAAAGATAAATGTGGACCAGTTTCTCAAAATCCTGCTGAGTCATCCGTCCTTTAATCCTCCAGATGTTCTTTAAGTGCTAACAGGCCGACTTCACAGCTGTCTTAATATGACTGCTAAAATCCAGGTCTAAGTCCAGGACTATTAGCAGGTCTGAGTCCAGGACTACTCCTAGGTTTCTTGCTTGGTTGGTAGTTTTTAACTTTGCTGTTTGAAGCTGAGAACTGACTTTTAATCTTTCTTCCTTGTTGCGAGCTGGTGTGGCTCAGTGGGTAGATCATCTTGTAGCCTGAAGGTTGCTGGTTCGATCCTCGGCCTGTCGAGATCATGTCGAGGTGTCCCTGAGCAAGACATCGAACCCCAAATTGCTTCTGATGGGTCGTGGTTAGCACCTTGCATGGCAGCTTCCACCATCAGTGTGTGAATGTGTGTGTGAATGGGTGAATGTGACGTATAATGTAAAGCGCTTTGGGTATTCAAGGATTCAAGGAACTTTATTGTCATACCAGCTCACATTTACATGTTTATGGTACGAAATTAGAACTGAGGTCCCGGTTTGAGCCATAAGAAGGAGGGCAATAAGTGAAATAAAATAAGACATGAAGAGAAAAAAAAAAAAAAAAAAAATAGAAATATAGGCTAAATATAAATAGAATATAAGCTAAATACAATAGAATATAAACAGCACAATTTTAAATAAAATAAAAATAAAAATAACAGTAAACACTAAAGAGCCCAGTTTGCATGTGCAGCCTAGATAAATATGTGCAAGTATGTATGTGCATGAGGTAGTGGTAGTCCAAAGTATAACATTTCTGATATTAATATTAATGATATTGCACTTATATGGACAGCAGGTAAACATGTAAACATGTGGACAGGAACTTCCCTGGGGGGGGGTAAAGTGTTTGCAGTGCAGGTCTGTTTGTCGGAGTGGGGGGGTGGATTCAGTTTAGGATGGGGATGGGGGCAGGGCAGCAGGGTTTGGGCTGGTGTTCAGAGGTGGGGAAGTAGGGTGGGGAAGGGTGGGGTAGGGTGGGGAGGAGTCTACAAGGCATGGCAAGAGTTCAGCAGTCTGACAGCTTCGGGGAAGAAGCTGTTCCTGAACCTGGTGGTCTTGCTCCTTATGCATCTCAGCCGCCTGCCTGAGGGGAGGGGTTGGAAAAGTCCATGTGCTGGATGGGTGGAGTCCTTCATGATGCGGAGGGCCCTCCCCCTGCATCGTGCTGTGTAGAGGTCTGAGGTGGTGGGAAGGCTGCTCCCCATAATCCTCTGTGCAGCCTTTACCACCCTCTGCAGAGCCCTCCTCTCAGCAGCGGTGCAGTTGCCGTGCCACACGGTGATGCAGGTGCAGAGGACGTTCTCCACCGCGCAGCGGTAGAAGCTCCTCAGGACAGCGCTCCCTAGTCCGGCTCGCCGCAGCTTCCTAAGGAAGTAGAGGCGCTGGTGTGCTTTCCTGACCAGCTGGGAAGTGTTGGTGTTCCAGGTGAGGTCCTTGGTTATGTGCACACCCAGGTACCTGTAGCTGGAGACCACCTCCACAGCTACTCCGCCGATGTGCAGGGGAGG
Organism: Melanotaenia boesemani; assembly: GCF_017639745.1. NCBI lineage: Eukaryota > Metazoa > Chordata > Actinopteri > Atheriniformes > Melanotaeniidae > Melanotaenia > Melanotaenia boesemani. The sequence continues at coordinate 34,221,754 of NC_055694.1, read as the reverse complement.
AGTAGGGCGCTTATCCTTCCTGAAGTCCACCACCATCTCCTTGGTCTTCTTCACATTGATGCAGAGGTTGTTTTCTCTGCACCACTGCACCAGGTGTTCCACCTCCTCTCTGTATTCCGACTCATCGTTGTTGTTGATGCGTCCCACAACCGCTGTATCATCTGCAAACTTCACTATATGACAGCTGGGATGTCTCGCCGAGCAGTCATATGTCAGCAGAGTGAACAGGAGGGGGCTCAGCACACAGCCCTGAGGAGAGCCGGTGCTGAGGGTGATGGAGGAGGAGGTGGCATTATGGATCCTGACAGTCTGAGGTCTGTTGGTCAGAAAGTCCAGGACCCAGTTCCCCAGTGTGTTACTCAGACCAAGGGTGGAGAGCTTCTGGACCAGTGTCTGTGGGATGATGGTGTTGAAGGCAGAGGAGAAGTCCAGGAAGAGCAGGTGGGCGTATGAGTTTCTGCTCTCCAGGTGGGTGAGGGTTGTGTGGACCACTGATGAGATGGCGTCATCAGTGGAGCGGTTCTTTCTGTATGCATACTGATGTGGGTCCACTGTGACGTTGATGGAGTCTTTGATGTGGGCCATAACCAGCCTCTCAAAGCACTTCATGACTACCGGGGTCAGGGCTATGGGTCGGTAGTCATTCAGGCCTGTCACTGTGGGACACTTTGGGACGGGGACAATGGTTGCAGTCTTTAGACAGGTGGGAACGGATGCCAGTGATAGTGAGGTGTTGAAGATGTCCGTCAGCACCTCAGCCAGCTGGTGTGCGCAGTCTTTCAGTACACGCCCTGGGATGTTGTCTGGGCCAGCAGCTTTGCGGGGGTTAATTCCTTTAAGGGTCTTTCTCACATCAGCAGTGAACACACAGAGGGGCGTGTCACCAGGTGGTGGTGTTAGTCTATTGCAGGGAGGGGGGAGTCAGGGTCCTCAAAGCGAGCGTAAAACCTGTTTAGTTCGTCTGGCAGGGAGGGGTCCTTTGGACATTGTGCATCCTTGGTGTCGTAGTCTGTGATGCACTTTATGCCCATCCACATGCTCCGGGGGTCGTTGGAGGTGAGGTGACCCTGGATCTTCTGAGCGTATGTGGCTTTGGCCCTCTTGACACCCACCGTCAGATCTTTTCTCGCCGTTCTCAGTGCTGATGCCTCACCTGCCCTGAACGCAGCATCCCTGGTTTTCAGCAGAGCTCTCACCTCAGCATTCAACCAGGGTTTCTGGTTTGGATAGCAGGTAACTGTCCTGGTGGTGGTGACATCATCAGTACACTTGGAGATGAAGCCGAGGACAGAGGAGGTGTAGTCCTCCAGGTCCACCTCTCCCTCACACATAGCTGCCTCTCTGAAGACCTGCCAGTCTGTGCACTGGAAGCAGTCCTGGAGCACAGAGGCTGCATCACTGGGCCACACAGTGACAGTCTTCTTTGTTGGCCTGATCCGTCTCAGCAGGGGGCGGTAAGCTGGCGCCAGCAGGATGGAGATGTGGTCAGAGAGGCCAAGATGGGGCCGAGGAAGAGCTCTGTATGCACCACGTATGTTTGTGTACACACAGTCCAGAGTGTTGTCCCCTCGTGTGGGAATGGTGACGTGCTGGTAAAACCTGGGCAGAGTGTCCGTCAGTTTCACGTGGTTAAAGTCTTCCGCAACCACGTAAAGTGCCTCCGGGTGCGCAGTCTGCAGCGAGCTGATGGTGTCATGGAGCTCCTGTAGTGCTTCGTTAGCATTAGCACCCGGTGAGATGTAAACAATGGTGACGAACACCGCGGTGAACTCTCGAGGCAGATAGTGCGGCCGACATTTCACCGTCATAAGTTCTATCACCTCAGAGCAGTGGCTTTTTACCAGTCCACAGTTTGTACACCAACCTTCGTTTATGTACACACATAGTCCTCCTCCTCTCGACTTCCCCGACCGGTGGTCGCGGTCCGCACGGAACAGCTGCAGGCCGTCGATCTGGAAGGCTGAGTCCGGCATGTTGTGGTTCAGCCAAGTTTCCGTGAGACAGAAAACAGCACAGTTCCTCATCTCTGTGTGAACACTCAGCCTCAGACGCAACAGGTCCACTTTGTTGTCCAGGGAGCGGACGTTGGCCAGGAAGAGAGTTGGAATTGGAGGCCTCCTCGCCTTCAGCTGGGCAAGCACACCCGCCCGCGTTCCTCTCTTTTGTCTCCGGGCACAACGCTTCCTTTTGCCCGCAGCGCCCCGTACTCTGCTGCGCCACGTTGTTGTCCTCAGGAGCCCCTGTCTCCCAAGTGCGGATTTCAGCCCTGGGGTTATGGTCGTGGTAACCAAACTATCTCTGATGAGTATCATTCTAGGTACAGTAAAGCGCTATATAAATAGGGACCATTTACCATTTCCTTGGCTCCAAAAACTAATGTGTCAGTTTAGTCTTCATTTAACTAAAGGACGTTCTGGCACATCTGATCTTTAATCTGATCCATGCAGGTGATCAGAGTCTGGATCGGACTGTAGTCTCCTGGTGAGATGGTTATGTAGATGTGTGTGTCATCAGCAAAACTGTGGTTACATGTTTAGTTGTTTCCATAATGTGAGCGAGTGGCAGCATGTAGATGTTGAACAGCAGTGGCTCCAGGATGGAGCCTTGGGGAACTCCATTGGTTATTTTGGTTCACTCAGATTTATAGTTACAGACACAAAGTAATTCCTGTCTTTTAAACAGGACTCAAACCAGTTAATTACAGAGCCAGAAAGTCCAACCCAGTTTAGACATCAGAACAGTTATTTAGTGTCGGGAAGTTGTGTAGCTGCTGGAAGACAGTTTTTTCTAGAATCTGACTAAGAAAGGGGAGGTTTGATATCAGCCTGTAGCTGCTCATGAGGGACGAGTCCAGGTTTTTCTTTTTCAGTAGTGGCTTGATGACGTCTGTTTTTAGGTCTGAGGGAAGACGCCTGAAAGCAGAGACGTGTTTACAACCTGGAAGATATCTAAGGCCATGCATCCTGAAACATTCTTAAAAACCCGGTTGGCAGGGCGTCAAGACAGCAAGTGGTGGTTTTCAGATGGTCGATGATCTCATCCAGGTTTTTAGAACTGACTGGAGAAAAGTGTATCCTGGTGTTCATGTCTCTGAATGGACACAGGGACATATGTCCTATTATTAATATTTTCTGACAAGTTTAGCCTGTAAGGAAAACAATTACTGTAAATAAAACATGTAAAATGCTTAAATACAGACTTTATGTGAAAATGTTGCTCATTCAAACTATTATTTTATTAACCAAACATCACATTTGCAACTAATCATGTTACTTCGTCTTTACAGCAGTAAAAGAAAAGTTTTCTTTTTTGTTTCTGGTTTCATTTTAAACATCATTAAACATGTTCCTGTCTACACCAAAGTTAAACAGTTTTATGTTTTGTATTTGTTCCATTAAAAGTAACGTACGTTATGACGTACCTTTACAGCCCTACATACGATATAAACAGCAAATACCCAGAGCTCTGCTGTCCTGGTGTTAAATTACAACGAGTCTTTTGTTTGAGATAAAATGTCAGACGTGTGTGTGTGTGTTTGACTTGATTTAGTTTATGTGTTTTTAAAATGGGAGGGCTCTCTCAATTTCAGCCTGTTCAGCTTTGTAAAACTTTCAGTTCATGTATTTAATGACCTGGTTTTCCAGATAATTCTCCAGTCTTGTGATCTGTCGTGTTGGAACATGAAAATCTGCTCAGCAGGTTTTTTCCTCCATGATAACAAACCTGACTTGATAAGGGGTTTTCCAGAGGTCAGACTTGTTAAAATAATGTATGGTAACAAGAACTAACACAACTCAAACTCATGTCTTAGAGTTTGTTGATGATGTAGGAAACTAGAATGAAAAGAAGCAGATTGTGTGAAATGAATGTGAACTGTGAACAGGTCAGTTAGTTACAACCTTCATGGCTGAATGATTTTCTAAAGAAAGCAAGTCAAAGGTAAAAAGCTGCTGCTGCATGTTTTCACTTTAAACTGCTCTCAGAAATCTGACTGTAAACCAGATTATTTTACTTTTACTTGCAGTAATAGAACCTCTGCTGGTTTATGTAGTTTGTGTATAATTTCTAATGGTGAACAAAGTAGGGCTGCTCGAGTATGGGAAAAATGATAATCACGATTATTTAACACGATTAGAGAAAAAGAGAGTGGGGGGGGGTCATTAAGACATTTTAAGTGTTTACTGTGGTAATAAAGACTAGTTTCTTTCTACCAGGTCCCCGTTGCTATTGTTTGTCTCAGACCAGCAGCTATGTTCTGCCCGGTGTGATCTGGAAAAAAAATAGTCTGAAGACATTTCGTTTTCACGTTGAAATCCGCGTCAATAAAACGTAGCGAGACATTTCTATACGGCTTGACCACAGGTCCGTCTTTCACAACACCCTCACCACACTCATCATACAGGGCAGGAGAGACACTCCACTAAAATGGTGGTGAGATGGCAGTGATGCCGTTTGTCAAAGTGTTGATGAGTTTCTTAAATCCTAGATTGTTTGCTGTGTTAAACGAGAAAAACATTCTGTTTGTTTATAACGTTTGTCTCTCTGTGACTCTGGGAGCTGGTGGATTATTTAGTCGCGACTTACAAAAATAGAAAATTTTTCTATTTTCTTGTGTCGCATCGCAAGCTTCCGTGTGCACGTCTGCGTGCACGAGCGCAACATTTCACATGCACGACAGGTGCCTGTCGCTTGGCTGGAGGAGGGCAGCGATTTCCGCCTCATCGCGCAAGTTCGATAGAAAATGAAGGAGAAGGAGCGACGTCGCCCCCCTTGTGTCCAGCCCATAACTGGCGCGGTGTTTGCAACTGGCGCTGAATAAAACTAAAGCAGTCGGGGCTGTGGGAGGAGTCTGCAGCAGAGCGCTTCAATGCCTGCGGCACTCGATTAGCAACTGAGAACAGCACGGGAGGAAACTGTGAAGGACAAAAATAATCGGACCATTTCATTTTTATGATCGTTGAAAACCCATATCGTAATTACGATTAAAATTCGATTAATCGCCCAGCCCTAGAACAAAGTACACAAGTTCATTACTTACAACAGTAAATACAAGGCCAAAGGTTTTATTTTGTTCTGAAGACCTTTTACTTTAATGCTGGGAAAGAACAAACCAGAGAAGAAGAAGAGGAAGAGGAACGAAATAAAAAGCAGAAGAAGAATGAAGACGAGGACAACATCTGTAGAATTTACACACTTTTTAAGAAAGACTATATGTGAGTATTTAGGGCGTGTTGGGCTGTTGGAAACAACTTTACTGCCGTCAACCAGGGTCAAAACGTGGAAATGAACCCTGAACTCGACACTGCCCCCTTGTGGATGAACTGACTTATTACCCATAGAAACATAAAGACACATAGAAGTATGAGGGCGGTGACGTACGACACAACTGTCTGTCTGCTGTGTCGAGTATAAATGAGCCTTAATGCTGTTGGATAAAGAACACGGTGGTCTGAGGAAACAAGTATTTTAAAGTAGCATCAGAATCTCTCTACCAGCCACACAGGGAGTCAAATCAGGAATAAAACAAACCTCCACTCTTTCTTAGCTACGTGCACAGCAAATATTTAAAACACAACTAATCACTCTTCATTAAAAAGGCTCAAACATGGTGTTAAGATGACCACCAGTGATGGAGAACGTTATCTTTCTCTGTTATAAACATGATGCTTGTACAGCAGCTCTTCATGAACTACCTGATCTGAGAGATGTTTCCTCTGCATTCAGCCTGGTGGACATGACGTTCACGTACGACAGCATCACTGTCACATGAACCAAAACAAGCAGAAACTGCACAGAAAGACAAACACCGGCTGTTTTTGGGTTTAAAAAAGAAAAATAATCAGTAGTGATGATAAAAAACTGGCAGTCAAAAGTACTATATTGTATTTCATATGTAGTAGAGTAAAAGTACTTTCCCAAACATAACACTGAAGTGAAGTACTGGTACTGAAGTAGATTTACTGTGACCGTCTTCCTCTGATCATTTCTGTGTGTTTGCAGACATCGACCAGCAACGTTGGATTTTACATTTATCTCGTCCCAAATCTCCGTGACCTTCCAGCTGCTTTACAACATGATTTTAAGAGGAAAACTTCAGGCGGCTGCATCTGTGCTGGTAAAAGATCTGTTGTAGTAAATAAACCTCCTCACAGCAACACTCACTGACCATGTTATTAATACAAGCCGAGCTTTTCCTGCTCTGATGAGTCAAATATTTAGTATACACAAAGTTTGTATTTGGCAGACTGTGGCATTTATTTACCAAATACTTCTGATTTAATCTTCCCTCTGATTCTCTCATATATAAAAGTTTCTGTTTTCGTATAAAGATCCTTTAGTTCATGAAAAAAGAGAAATAGAAGCTACTGTCATGTTTAAAGGTCTGGCCAAAGGAAGGCAATTTTATTTCTAAACTAGTTTTATTTTACCCCAAAAGATACGAAATAAAATACAAATGAAAGAATCCAGAATGTGTCTCTAATGATTCTACATGAAGGATTTAAATTCAGGTTTTTAGGAGGGAGATGTTAGGCCCCTATCTGAGGGTGTCAAAATGACCTGGAAAATACATCCAGTATCTGACCTTGTGTAGTAAAGACAAAACACCACTGCTGTGGGTATAATAAATGATCCTGGAACACCTCCACTCCATGGTGGGACTCTCCATGGATCCTACAGTTCTCCTACCGGCCTGGCATCAGAGTGGAAGACTCGGTTATCTTCCTGCTACACTGTGCTCTGGCTCACCTGGAGAAGCCCAGCAGCACTGTGAGAGTCATGTTCATTTCCTTCAACACCATCCAGCCGGTGCTCCTGAAAGCCAAACTGGAGAGGGCTGGGGTGGACCTTCATGTGGCAGAGTGGATTCTGGACTATCTCACAAACCGGCCCCAGTTTGTGAGACCCGGGCTGGACTGCAGTGTAGGTTCCCCCAGGGGGACAGTGTTAGTCCTGTTTCTCTTCAGCCTCTACGCTGCAGACTTCAGACACAACACGGACAGCTGTGTTCTGCAGAAGTTCTCAGAGGACTCTGAGGTTGTTGGACTGATCACTGAGGACCACGACTTGGACTACAGAGGACTGATGCAGGACTGGTTACAGCAAAACCACCTCCTGATCAATGCAGGGAAAACTAAGGAGATGGTGGTAGATTTTCATAGATGCCGGTCTGCTGTCCCATCACCGGTGAACATCCAGGGAACGGACAGTAAGAACGTGGACTCTTATAAGTACCTGGGTGTTCACCTAAACAAGAAACTGGACTGGACCCACAACACGGACGCGGGTCTATCTTCTTCACAGTGGTCTTCTGGAGTGAAGGAGACTCCTGAGGACCTTCTAGGGCTCTGTGGTGGCATCAGCCATCCTGTACGGTGTGGTCTGCTGGAGCAGCAGCATCCCAGAGGGAAAAGAAGAAGCTAGACAAAGTCATCATGAAGTCCAGCTCTGTCCTGGGACCAGGGTCCTGGTAAACCTTCCCTCCATGCTGGACTATGAGTCCCCCCTGCAGGACCCCTGTCTGGTCTGGAGAGCAGCTTCAGGGACAGACTGATCCATCCTCGCTGTGTGAAGGAGATGCTGCAGGTGTTTCCTCCTGCTGCCATCACACTTTACAATAAAACATGGGAACTGTGTTTACATGTTTGTATACTGTACATACTCACCCTGTCAGACCAGATACTGGACATGTTATTTATTGTATGTTTGTTTGTGTGTGTGTGTGTGTGTGTGTTCTTGTTTAATATCACCTGTGTGCTTCTGCTTACTGCACCTGGAGTGTTACAGTAAAGCAGTTTGCCCACTGAGGGACTAATAAAGCTTTTCTTGTTCTTATTGTTAAAAGGAGAAAAACTGATGGTGTGGCCACCATCATCTCCTGACCTCAACCTTGTTGACAACCTGGAGCATCTTTAGTAGACCTCCAGACAGCCACTATTGGAGGCATAGATTAATAGATTATAATAGAAATTAACATATGAAACAACAAATAACATAACATCATAACAACATATGAAATAATTTATATACATTTTTTATTCTAGAGGGAAATTTTAATGTAGCTTTATTTCAAAGGATAATAATTCTAATTGACAGTCAGTGTCTTGTATTGAAGGGTTATGGCTGCTGGCAGGAAAGACCTCCTGTACCCATGCTTAATAATCTATATGTATTATAATCTATATGCATAATAATTTGGAGCACAGTGGAGGACTAACTACCAAATAACTGGCTCTTAGTAGAGGTCCACTCCAGAAAGTCCAGAAGACACTGACTGACATAAAAACAGACAGGAGGAAACATACATGGTGTTTTTCTGTCGTCTGTAGAATATTCTGGTTTCATTAATAGAAATTCTGTCATTTTGAGGAATTTTCTTTTCTTACTTTTACAGGTTATTGTGACGAGAGCCTTTTCTGTCCATACTCTAACCTGCTATCCATCTGAGTATAAAATAGGGAATGAATGCTGTCCCATGTGTCCCCCTGGTAAGAGTCCATTAACCAGCTCTTTCACTGTGGATGGTGCATGTATGCTCCATCTCTCACACTCCTGCTGCTGCTGCTGCTTATGTACAGCTGGGTTTTAGAAACTGTATTTGAACTTGAAATGATAAAGTTAGAAATAAACATGATTGTATGTTGGACAGTGGAGCTTGTGAACCAAGACTTTAATACTACATATTTACCTTCAGTAAAATAAGACTGTCTGGAATTAAATAGTTGTTTTTTCAACAGGAACTCGAGTTAAAAGTGACTGTGCAGAGTTCAGAAGTACGTCATGTCTGCCCTGCACAGATGGATCATATACAGACAAACCCAATGGACTTAAACAATGTTCTCCATGTCGTATCTGTGATTCAGGTACATTTTACTTGATACTTTACTTTTTCTAGTTCATTTAAATTCCCTTTTCTCACAAAAAAAAATCAAATGTAAATTTAGTGAAATACAAAAGTAAGTTTAAATCCGTCGTTGTTAAAAATGTTTAAAGTTAAATAAAATGATGTTGTTCTGCATCATATAACAGAATAAAGTGTAACCTCTGGTGCTGACAGGTGGTGGTCTGAAGGTGGAGCAGCCGTGTACAGCAGCATCAGATACTGTGTGTGAACCAGTAGAGGGATTCTTCTGTATCCACTCTACAAAGAGCAGCTGTGCAGCAGCACAGAAACACAGCAGCTGTGAACCAGGACAGTACATCAGTACAAACGGTTACGCTACTAGGACTTCTAGACAAAGTAAAGGTGGCTAAAGCATCTCACAGCAGCAGAGCAATGTAGGTTCCACAGAAAGATGGCGACCCAGTCTCCTACGGCCTTTAATGGTTCAGCAGATGTTTTGAGAACATTCACACAGTTAGAAAATGTCCCAGAGACCAGAGAGAAAAAACTACAGGCTGTAAAAACTGTTTGGTAAAAGCATGACATGCAACGTGCTCCAAGACCCAGACGGAGAGACAAAAGACCACAGACTGCTTGGTATGAAGAGAAAAGACCAACCTGGACATCAGGAGGGACACGCATTACAGCTGCATTTAAAATGATGTCGATCTGTTGACCTCTGGACATGATTCAAGCATTTAAAATAATATTTGTATAAATGTATAAAGAATTTCATGACTAAGCAGATTTTATGGACTGAATGGGATGTTTTCATGTGAGGTTTGTATGTTTTGTCTCTGACGTTGTCCCGTGTGCGTATGAAGTATGTATAGTTTGTATATCTTGCTTCCTGCAGCTCTGAGAACAACTGAACACGACCGTAGACTGGACATTTTTACAGGATGTTTTGGTTCACAATATTTTCATCAGTGGATGGTTTGTTTTATTTTAACTACCAATGAGGAGCTGATTTAAAGTCAGCAACCATCAGGAAGTTTGTTCGTTCCTGTTTCCACTGATCTGTGTGTGTGCTAGGGGATGATTTTATAATTGTTTACTGAGGTGATATGTATAATTTGTGTGTAACCTTCATTTTTGTGTAAATGTGTTACTTTTACTATAGTTTTCAAATGGCTGTGTATAGTGCTGTCATGAGCATTTTCAGGTATTGTTACAAAGATCTGACTTTTTATATTGAAAAACACTTAATGAATGTAATAAAACAAGACAAAGCCATTAGTGTTGTTACGCTCATGAACATTTAGTTCAGTATGAACTAATCTTTTATCTTGTACACTATTCTGTGTTTTCTTTTTTTCCCCATCCAGTGGTAAATGCTTTCCCCATGTCCAGCCCAGACAGGTTCAGGGCAAGTCCAGCTGATCAGGGGAGAGAGCCAGACCAACACAGGCAGCCCAAAGACTGAGAGGGAAAGGCTGTAGAGAGAATCTGTCAAATCTGTTAAAGAAAATAAAAAGCAACTGGACAAACACAGAAATCCAACAGACAGATGACATGGAAGTGGAGGCCACCCTGCCACAAAAGAGGAAGAGGATGAAGAAAGTCTTGCCTGGAGAGATGGCTCAGGATGAGACCCTGGATGATGCAGAGAAATCCTATGAGGTGAATGTCCATCACCGGATCATGGACACAGCAGTTTGAGCCATTCATAGACGCTTTTTAACATGAATGTGTGAAAGGTTTGATCAAGTTATATTAAACAAACAGAACAATAGTCAGCAACAGTAAGCATGAGGAAGAACTGACCAATTTATTATTAACCATTTACTGCTGCTGGAAGGAATTACTGAAAGAGAATCCAGTGGAACCAACTGCTTATATCTGAGATTTTTTATGCAGTCTGATATAATCTGATACTGGTTTTTTGGCAGAAGTCTGACCTATTTTCGATTTCAGGACACCCCTAGTTTGATTATGTTTATATCCTGGTTGAAGATTTTCATATTGATGATTTTAATTTCAAACATCTGCATATCTTTTAAGTTCAGCTAACAGTTACGTAGGTAGGCCTTAGGGCTGTTTTAAGACTTAAGTCAGCCTTCATGACAGATAAATCAAAACATCACAAAAAGGCTACATGGCTACATATACTTGTCAGTACACAGACACTTAAGTACAAGTTCTGTTTGCTGTTTCTTGCAGGTGATGAATTTGGTGAGGAGTGGAACTGGCTGGCTGCAGACAAGGAAGTAGGGCAATGTATGTGTGCACATACACGTATATGAGAATTCTTTCTACTCAGACTAATTCATGTCTTAGACTCTTTCACACAGCTGTAGATTTTTTTCTTCAATTCTCAGTTTATGGTTTCATAATGACTGAGTCACCGTAGAAATAAATGAGTTTCAGCTCTAATGCTGCTACTGTCTGTGATGTGTTTCTATTAAGATTATTTGTCAGGATATTTTGTTATTATTGTCTGAGTCTGGTTTTAACTAATGCTGGACTTACACCAAAAGATTTTCACAGTGACAGACTAAAACCTGAAAGGGTAGCATGACGGTTCTTCCCATTAGTCTCGTCTCACCCCATGACATAACTTCTGTTGTGATTTGACACTATAATGAATAAAGACTGATTGTCAGTCTTAGTCCTTGAGTAGTTACATGCTTTATTTGTTGACTGCTATCAAGGAATATGACTCTCCTTTGTAGTATGCATGAGAGGAGATGCTGTGAGAGTTGTGGACTTCTTTGTAGTGTCTGCTGATAATGTATTGGGCAGGTCTGGACAGAAAATGCCAGGACTGAATATTTGCCCCAGTCCACCCGATGAGAACCTCTTCTCAATGGAAGCTGTACATAAAACTGAAGTTTGTTTTCGGGAACCTTTTTTCTTTAACCCCGTCTCGGATACAGATAAAGGAGGATATTTACATCTTGCAGACCAATAAGTGCATCACTTTTTGCAGGTGTACATGCATGACTTATTTGAAAGTGTGGATGATGCAAGAAGAAATACATGCTTGATTTCTACATTTCAACATAAAAGGCCTGCCATTTAAACTCCTCTCTGAAGGTAGGTGACAAATGAGCAAACATCCCTATTTCTTTTGTTTGTTTGTTGTTTGGCATTTCTATGTAGTTTTGTGTTCCTGTTGTTGGACAGGAGCACAAACCATGGTCCAGATTTGGTGTTCTTGGCTTTAGTGCAGTCCCAGGCCTGCACTAGGTCATTTGTGCAAGTAGACCCTCAGAGAAGTCAATGCAGACCTTCTTGGTCATGGGTAGACGAACAGTGAATAACAGTCAAAGCATCGTCTGGCTTTTGCATTGAGAATAATAAAATTCTGGTAAAGCACAAAGCAAACAAAACTTTTTATCCGCTCTACAAACAGTTTTAGGCAGATTATGACTGAATGGTTTTAATTGCTAAATTATCTAAGCCTCCGTTTTGCTGGATGTGACAGCTGACCGGGCAGATCTATCTCCGCCTCCTCTATCTGCCATGTAACTGATCTGTCCCCTCACATGCAGTAAAATCCTGGAGAGCCAGCAGTACCAGAACCAGACTCTCTGCTGGGGTGAGGACATTCAAGGCGCTGTTGAGGAATTATATGTATAAGTTCTTGCAGCGCCTGGATGTCTCCACAAATGCACTTGTGGTGGCTCTCTCAGATCCCCTCCAGAGTTGTGCCCGTTACTCATCCAGTTTAAGGATGAAATGTCTGTATGTAGTTTAGGTGATCTGTGTTTTTTATGTACTTAGTTATTTACTAGTTGTGTGTTTTATATGTATTTTATTTGTGAATCATATGGACTTGAGTCTGCTAATAAACTTTACAGTTACAGTTACATGGACTCGTGGGTTTATGCGCCTAAAACAGAAGTGACTAAAGTTTAATTATCGCTGTGGCTTTAATCTTTAATGCTTATAATTTAACTTAGCACACTACACATTACCCATATTTCAGTAATGTCTGAGTACAAATCATGCTGTTTAACGACTCGAAAGTCGTCCAGGTGATACTTTCAGGTGTAGCTGTAAAATTGCTCCACTTTATGTATAAATTAAAATGTTCCAAAGGTTCCTGTTGTTTCTGTTAAAGGCTATCGTTACTTTGTCAGCGTTGTGTTTATTCGTTTATTTATTCGTTTCTTTAACTACTGATGGATTGTTAATCCGCCTTTATTCCGTACTACGCACCAACACTTGCTACCTATGCATTCTGCGCAACCGCACAACACAACAATGTCATTTCAAGGTGCATTGAGGTAAACTCAGCCATTTACTCAGCTACCTTCAACGAGGCACTGTATTCTGCTCTGATCGGGTAAACAGATGAACCTATAAATTCAGCCTGCCCTGCGGCATCGCATTTTGACAGAACACCGGTCCAACCAGCACCGGGGACAGCAAACCGACAGCCGTTCATACAGCGACCATCGGTATTACTGACTTGTGTCTTTCTGTCTCTGTGCGAGATGTTTCTGGTGGTATTTCTACGCCAAAACCATGTTCAGACGGAGCTACCCAGCACTAGAGTGTTTCATTGAGGGTGGCGACACCCAAAGAAAGTATGTGTGTCGTAGCTCTAATTTAATGGCTCTGCCCTGCGGTATTATGTATGCGCATGCGCCCTGCACGCCCCGTGCTTTTCACTTCCTATACTTAACAAGGTTGCCAGTTTTGTGCTTTATCAGTAGGTATGGGTTTGTTTTTACTGTTTTTTTGTCCACCAAACTATATTCCAATTAGGTCCATGTTTGGGGTTCAAATGTAAAATTACAAGACCAAATGCAGAGATTCACATAAAGGATGCAATTTTTTTTAAAGTCTTTTTAGTTATTTGAGTCTTATTGACTGTATAAGTTTTTCTATGTCTTTAGGAAAGTGATGGTAACATGATATTTTACTGGTAAATTAACATATAATATATCCATATATATATATATATATATATATATATATATATAAATATATATATATATATATATATCCATATATATATTATTATTATAATATATATATATATATATATATATATATATTATAATAATAATAATAATACATTGTATTTAAAGCGCCTTTCAGGGCACCCAAGGACGCTGTACAAACAAATAATAAAACATATATATTATATATATATATATATATATATATATTAAAAGTTTCTATATAACTAAAAGATTGTGTCTTGTAATCAGGAAGAAAAACAGGCACCAGCAGATCTTCATCACACTTATTTCCGGTCAAATTTAAGTTACTTAACCTAAAGTGTTGCCAGACTGGGGCTTCTGTAAATAGAGCTCATATGGGAGTTTTAGCAAATTGCAACCCTGGGATGATTTAAATCGCTATAACGGCACAGAAATATTTCCTGACCCATAACACATTAAATAAGGCATTTTAATTAAAAATACAAGCTACATTTGTGCACAAGTTGCACATGTTACATCACTGTTGCACAACAGCAGATCTCAGCTTGAAACACAAGCGGAGGTCTGCAGGTTTTATAGCAGGCAGCACGATTTCAGACAGGATGCCTGAGGTTCAGGTTGAGATGAGAAACGTGATAGAGGACAAGTGTTTGCAGACCTGCCTCTAAACTGACTGATGTGAGTCATTCAGCTAAACGCTAGCAGACTCTATCCTGTTCTGATAGGTGGGCTTTACTGTATTTTATCTACAAACTAGATGGTTAGATGGAAGTTCTGTAAATATCTGTTTGTTAGGTTAGATGTACATATAAGAGTTTTTATTTTTAGTAATACATTTAATATTTTTTAACAACTTCCTGTAAGAGACGAAGATCTGGCTTCTTGTGATAAATGAGCGTGGATTAGTTTACATCTCTGATTAAACGATGGATGTTCTGTTTTTAATGGGAAAGCAGGGAAGGAACCAACTGAGAAGATGAACAGATGGATTGTTAAGCTCCACAGTCTCTGCCTCAAACTAAGCAGCATGTTAGGAAAAGGTAAGTTGTATGAACTGGTGGAGGCTTTAGTTGGTAAGATCATGCAAACATGAGTTATGATAAGGAGGGAGGAGGACCAAAGAGCAGTCAGACCCCAGAGATAATCCTCAGCTATTTCACTGTAACTTCTTTTATTTTAAGTAAACACTGATGTCTTCTGAGGTGTTTATCTCACCTGGTTGAGTAGCTGCATTGTAGGCAGAGGTTAAAATTCCTGGGTGTAGCTGGCCCAGGTTCCTGGACCTGCTCCATGTTGCTCCCTTTCCTGATTTTTATTAGCTAAAGCAGAGGATGTGTATCTGCTTGCCGGTCAGCAACAGAACTCAAAAAGTTAGGGAGAGATTTTGATTAAATTTTCAGGAAATCTGATTGATTTGAGTGATTAGATTTTGGGATGGTCCAGATCCCTGCCTGGATCCAGGATTCTTTACTAGATGGGGATAATTTTACTGTTAGAGCTTAAGTCATTGGTAAGAAGCAGCTATGACAGCTTGGGAGCAGTCTGCACTCTCTGAGTGCTTCTAGATTTAATTGTTTTGTTTTTTAAGATTAGCTTTAGCATGAAGTTGAACCTTTTAACCCATCATGTAGCAGCTCTGTGGCAGCAGTAATTGTGGTTTTGCAAAGGAAGTTTATGTAAGAAACTGCAGACCTTCAAGATAAAAAGATGTAAAGAAAACCTGCACCCCAGTCAAGCTATGTGTAGCAATGTCTGCTTTACATCTAATTCTACTAAAACAGAAATAAATCACTTATCAAACGTTGTCCAGCAGCTTCTGTTGCTACGTTGCAGGAGTATTCTGGTGTGGTGTGTGTGTGCTGTTAGAGCGTATTTTATATAAGATGCCTTTATTAGTCCCTCTGTGGGCAAATTCCAATGCAAACATGATTGTAGGTAATAAAAATAATGTTTATAATGATCAGCATGTACAGTAATGGATTTTATCAGCCCATTATATTGGCTTCATACTGTGTGTGTGTGTGTGTGTGTGTGTGTGTGTGTGTGTGTGTGTGTGTGTGTGTGTGTGTGTGTGTGTGTGTGTGTGTGTGTGTGTTAACTACAGGGAGAAGTACTGGTTGTTCAGTCCCACGCCTGCAGGATGGAGGGACCGATGATAGCAGTACTTCTCATGGCAAAAATAAAGTGGTAAAAATATCTCAACCATAAATAAAATGAAGCAGGACCTGGATTACAATCTATTCTTTATTATTCATTAATACTACCTTACTTCACATCCTGTATTATTATTATTATTATTATTATTATTATTGTTATTATTATTATTATTATTATTATTATTATTATTATTGTTATTATTATTGTTATTATTATTATTATTATTATTATTGTTATTATTATTATTATTATTATTATTATTATTGTTATTATTATTATTATTATTATTATTATTGTTATTATTATTATTATTATTTGTAGGAGACATACACGCAGAGGTGAAATAGATAATGTGTGTGTGTGTGTTGCAGAGGTGAATCACGTGGGAGTGGGCATGTATAGGCACGGAAGTGTATAAAGGTGCACACCCACCGGTGATACGGATGGAAAGAGTCGGGGTTAGGGTAGCCGGTAATTTTTGTTGACCGCACGCCTTTTTGCATATCTTCCACACCACAAGCACTGTTCTATCATCATCTGGAGTTTGTTCGATTCTCTGGGTTTTCATTAATTAATAACTCATCTTGAATACGCTGAAATAGCTCTGTGCAGCACGAAAATAAATCATCTGAAAGCATTCTGGATCTCAGCGTATATCTCTCAGCAACTTTTAAGCGCGTCATCAATCTTACAACCCAAGGACCCAACCTCATACTCTTCGCGGCTAAGGTTTTCGTTTGGTAGCCGCAATATTATTATTGTTATTATTATTATTATTGTTATTATTATTATTATTATTATTATTATTATTGTTATTATTATTGTTATTATTATTATTATTATTATTGTTATTATTATTATTATTATTATTATTATTATTGTTATTATTATTATTATGTATAACTCCATGACAAAAATGTTTTCTTTAGGGAGAGATTGATTGTGTATACCAAGTATTGTTATTATTACTTCTGATGGTATAATACTTAGTAGTTAATGATGATTGTGATGATGACTAGAAGGGTTGTTACCGGGGTGGGATTAGATAAGTTTACGCTTTTTAAACTATCCTATTAAACTTTAGTGTTTGCTTTTTTTACTTTTCTTTTTAAATCTCTTTTTGTTTTTATGTTTGTCATTATTTAAATAAACTTTTCCAGTCAATCAATCAATACTTGGTAGTGAAGCAGTTTGTCTGCAGTTGTGTCAGGGTGTTGTGGACGGGGTTGTACTCCAACATGGATCACAGCTTCTCCATCCAGGGTACATTCTGTACAGAGATTCCTTCCTTATCAGTCTGTTCCCAGCTGATAAGCTGCCCAGCAAACAAGCCCATAAACAAAGCTGATGCCACCACAGAGGCGTAAACAGCCTTCAGAAGCTCCAAAAACCAGTTTTATCAGCATTTTCCAGTAATTATAGAGTTGTGTACGTGTACATATCCTGTTATGTGCACTGTGTTTGTGTGTTGAAGCAGTGTTTTCTAAAAAAAGACATGGCCTGCCTTCTGAGTCGGTGTAAGTAGGTCAGGTTGATTATTTTCAGATTCTTGCAGCAGCAAAACATGTGACGGTATCTAAATAATGCTGAAAATGGTGGATTTTCTCCTCAATCTGGCAACATTTTCTGCCATCTTATGACCGCGTTGATGAATAAGGCTGATAAATAAAGTTCACGTTATTAACGATTAAACAGAAAAACTATGAATACGTGATGTCTGCCAACGTCCACGTGATGCCCTGATGTCTTGATGTAAGATGGGTGGCAGGTTGCTGGTCTTCGGTAAGTGAGGAGGACGTCTGCTCAGGCTTCTCCTGAGATGGAGGCTGAGAACGGGTGGTGTCTAACGGCTGTCGTGGTGTTGTTCTGTGTGTTTCAGTGTGTGTGTTTGGTACCATCGTGGCATCAGGTTTCTGCTGCGGAGCCAAAGAGTTCACATCTAGTGACGGACAGTGCTGCCCGATGTGCAACGAAGGTACGAAGTAAACAAATAAACAAAAACATCAAAACCGAAACTAACTCCCCTCCCCCTCCCTCTTCAATGCCATGAATGTCTGTCACACGAGACACTAGAAACGCCTCATATACATTTGATGTTTTTATTTATTGACCTGTACCGCTCCCCAACCTTCCCCCCTTTCCCCCCTTTCCTTCCTCCCATCCTGTCTACTGTAAAATTGCGTTTAAGTGCCGTCGGAATTTTCTCAATCCGGTTTTCTTAGCGGTACCACAGTGGCCTGTTGTATCCTCTGGTGTCAGAAAGTAATAATAAAGTTTTTGCCCAATCTATCCTCACAGTGTTGATTTTTAAAGCTCGTATTGCTGTAATAATCAAGTTATGTTTAATTTTTCCCACACAAGTTTCCAGACTACACTGAATGCCTCGTCTAGTCTGGATTAGGTTTGCGTTTATAAGTTTTAAACTTTGGAGGAAACTGTAAAATTTCCCCTTTAGCTAAAGCATCCAGCTCTTAAACCACATTATAAACATTTAGGCCACTTTTTAAAATAACTTATGTAATAATTCCTTCATAAACTGAAACTCACCTCAAACTGTTTGGTGCTCCTTAAATGCATATATATATACATACATATATATATATATATATATATATATAAAGGGGCACATAAACATTCACAATACGTAAAAAACAAAAGAGAGTAAGTTGTGGTTGCGTCGCTGATTCTGCACACTGCAGGGTAATACTTTCGAGCTGTAACAAACACATAAAAACCAAAACTGGTTTCTTACCTCATCTTGCTTTAGGTTGCTAAATTACTCATATTGAAAACACACTTCTTGTTTAGTTTTCCACATCTCACTGTTCATAGCCCGGTACGAAATTTGCGGTTCATCATAGGCATGTGCTGAGAGCACGTGCTGCAGAGGCGAAACCCATCGAGTGTTTCTAGTAAAACAAGCTCTTTAAAAGAAAAGGTCACATGATTTTACCCAGACTTCATATATAATACAAGAAAAACGATGTTCCAGCCACCTTTGCTGAGCGATGCAGCAGCCATGTCGCTCTAATGGTAAGCTACCATGCAGCCATGGTTGCTCCACCAGCGCCATGAAGGAAAGAGGCGTGATAGTCGTCGTCTTGTGGTTACATAATGCTGGCGGTGGGGAGGAACTGGTGATGACAGGCTGGTCCTGTTAACACGTGATCTTTAATATTTTTTAAAGTTTGATCTCAAAACATAGAAAATATTAACAAAGAAAAAACCTGCAGAATAGTTTAATTGCAGTTTAATGGAGTCAAACTTTTAGCTGTGGTGGTGTTTCTTTGTGCGGGTCATGATGGGGTCCTGCACGTGTGCACGGTTAATCTGTTTCTGATCCATGGCTGCTGTTTGCAGCGTCTCGGTGTGAACTGTACTGACATGAACTTTGTGCTGTGGTGAACAGGAACGACTGTTCGCAGAGAGTGCACGATAGAGTCGGGAACGCAGTGCAGTCCCTGTGCGACAGGGACATTCATGAACCAGCCTAATGGACTGAGAGCATGTTTCCCCTGCGTCTTCTGTGACACAGGTACAGTCATGTGGAGAGTCGAGTCACGTTAAGCAAAACGTGAGCTGTAATTTCAACAGTTGTGGTTTTTCTGTTTTAGGCCAAGGCCTGTTTGCCAAGCAGGAGTGCACAGCGAAGTCAGACGCAGTTTGTGATGCTTTACGTGGATATTTCTGCAGAAGTTTGACGGCTAATGGAGGATGCAGCTGGGCAGAGAAACATTCATCCTGTGTACCCGGACAGAGCATAAAAGAGGCTGGTGAGGAAGTTAAATCAGTCTGTTCGGAGTCTGAAAACTGGGCCTGTGAAAGAATGACCCTGTTTTCCTTTTTCAGGAACGACCAGAAGTGATACAGTTTGTGAAGACTGTGAAGACGGCCATTTTTCCCCTCATGGTGTCAGCTGTACTGTCTGGACTAAGTAAGCTGTTACCTTCTGATCAATACTTCCTTTCATGTAGATATCAGGTTTCCTCCATATTTGACTCAAAATGACCTTTTCAGTCATTAAGTAAACCTTGTTTTTATTTCCATTATTTCACCTCCTGTGTGTCGGGCCTGCTCCCTTCCAGCTTACTGTTATGTTATTGTCAGTCTGTTTAACCTGAGGGGTGCACCGCGAAGCTAGATTAATGACTTCGGTAGATGCAGATGTAACCACTGCAGCAGCTGACAAGGTTTGGGCCGGGTCAGGTGGACTAGTCCCGTCTCATCCTGCCATCTGGGAGCCGGTTCCCGTCATCCATCGTTTGTTTATTCTTAGCTTTCCAAATATCAGCTTCAGGAGACCTTGGTCTGCTAGAACGCCGTAATAGTCACAACACAGATCACAGCTTCACAGGTCACAGTGGCCCTTTAAGCAGCGACAAGCAGTGTTCACCACCACAGATCCCAAAACTGGGAATTCTTTCATTTCAGCAGCAAAAAGGACTGAAAACTTTATAAAACAATAAATAAATATATAAATATAATAGAATAACCAGTTTACTAAAAAGTAAATAGATGAAAAGACAAATTACCAAGAACAACTCAACATGTACACAGTGTGGTAGGAGAGAGAGGGATGAAAGAAATAACCAAATTACAAAGAGAGAGAGAGAGTTGTATGTGGATGAGTCTGCAGGCCTGGTGAGCGGCGGTGGAAGGAGGCGTTTCCTGGAACGGGAGTGACCTCCTGTATCTGAGTCAGTCTGGTGGAGGAGGAGCTCCGCAGCCGGCTCAGGATGTGGAGGAGAGGCTGGGAAGAGTCATCCAAGATGGATACCAGCTCGAATCCTCCTCCCCACCACCACCTCTGTGGTGTTTGCACACGATGACAGAACCAGAGGGGTATTGCACGAAACCAGAATAAAGAAATCCAGGATAATTAAGCAAGCCCAGCTTGACCTAGCTTGCGCGGCCTATCCTGGCTTAATTGGTTGCACGTTTGCTGAGCCAGGATGAGAAGGTGCGGCTAGGTTAAGCCAGGTGAAGATAGTTGGGATAAGTGCGTGTGCACGGCATACTGAAGCAGACCTCGCGATCACTCACAGAATCACCGATGGGGAAATGGATAAAAGTCGCGCGTCCTACGTCACGGCCGCTGAACAACAGCTGCTGACGGAGTTCTCTGACGAAGTTAAGGATATTATAAGGAAAAAAGGCAAAACCAATGCCATAAGTAAAGAACGCGAGAGAGCCTGGCAGACAATAGCCGACCGGCTCAATGCGTAAGTGGTCAAAAACTGTACAATTAATAAACAGTGCTCCACTGGAACTGTCATAATTAGGCTACAATTAAAGGAGTTACTTTTCAAATCCACTAACTGTTGTATACTTTAAGAGTGACAAGCAGGTGCATGTTACTCAGGAAATGTAGAGTATGATTAGGTGCAAACAATCATCCACAATGTGTCATTTAATCTATTTTCCTCATGTAACGTTTTTATCTATTTTATCTTTCTGTCCTTCATAAAGGACAAACCTGTCTGGCCATAAAAGGACCTGGCAGCAAGAAAAAATTAAATATAAGAACATTTTGCAGGCTGGTAAGTGACTCCAAAGTAGATAACTGTCCGCTTCATACAAGGTACACAAAGTACTGCAATTCTACTGCACATGACATTTCCTTTACAGACTTCACAAACTGTCAGAACGCTTTATTCAGGGCACCTGGAGAGAGAGAGAGAGCTGGCAGATGTTAAAAGCTAACTCAAAAAGAGAAAGCTCCAAGGAATGGAGCTGGATCTTGAGATTAAACACCGGACACTCAGAAAACTGGACCTGGAAATCCAGAAACCGAAAATCTGTATCTCTCAATGACATAGTCATCTCCAAAGGCCAGGGGATGTGAGCTGTCCCTCAAGACTCGTTCACGTCTGAATGCTCTTCTGAGGATGCGGGCTTCCTCGTCCAGCACATCCTCCGAAAAAGGGCAAGCCATTATGAAGAGGGAACAGGTGAAGGGGAGTTGGACCTGAATATTCTACGTTGCCCTCGTCACGGATTTCTTTGAATACACCTTTGTAACCTCATCCGCTGTGTTTTGTAATCTCAATTAATGCAATAAAACATATTTATAAAACCTCTGACAGCAATTTGACGAGCAGTCTTCATTAGCATAGCAATATAACACTTGGCCTGATGAAATCATGCACTTATGACCAAGTTGATGTTGTGTGATGAAATCGTGATCCTGTATTTAAATAAAATGACTAAAAAAAAAATAAAATAAATTATATGCACTGCACTAGCACTACACGACAGCACCTGGGTCTAACTGGACTCAAAAGCGGTCTGACTAACACTTAATTATGACGTCCCATCTTGTTTGAATTCATGCTTGTGTTGTTCTTACTCTCAAATGTAAGTCGCTTTGGATAAAAGCGTCTGCTAAATGACTGTAGAATAGAATAGAATAATAATACTGCAACTGGAATCCATATAAAAACGCTGTTGCGATTACGAACAGATTTGGATTAAATGTACAGTGACTGTATATGTAATATTTTAAAGGTCCCATATTATGCAAAATTCACTTTTTAATGGTTTTGGAACAGTCATACTGGTCCCCCCGCATGTGTAGGAGACCCGTAAGTGTGAAACTCTTTCAGGCGCTCTCTCTCCCCCCTGCTCCACCTCTAGGGAAGTAAGCGCTGAAATGAGCTTGTTTGAAAGCGTGTACGTTATGACGTCATAAGGGACAATAACCACTCCCCACAGAGCGATGGACCCGTCTACCGGCTCTCAAAGCCCGCCCTCTAAAAATCACCTAGCGCCCAGTGTTTTTCCCTCTTTGGCAACCCTCGTTAGCGGACATGGCTAAGCGACAGAAGCACTGTTCTGTTTGTGGCTGCATAAATTAACACGAAAACGTTTTTTTACTTCCATCCACTGAACCCACGAGGACTGAGTGGATTAATTTTATTTTTGGAGGAAATGTACCCGGAAAACTTCCTAAGGTTTTGCATGTCTGTGGCCAGCATTTCAAAGAGGACTGTTTCCACAACATGGGGGCATGGAAAGCAGGCTTCGCCAACCGTTTGAAGCTGAAGCCAGGTTCAATACCAACTGTCCGTGACACAGCTGGAGAGGTAAGAGCTGGCAGTTATTTTATCGTTTCGGCCTTATTAGTCTGATAGCTTGAAAATATATTAACCTGTCAATCACCTCATGACGGGCGATGCGATGGGCGGAGCCAACAGCTGAGCTGCTCCACCAGGGTTCCGCCCACCATAAACGGCACATTTCTGAAGCTGCTAAAAAGAGGGAGGTGAAGAGAAGCCGCTGCACTCAAACTGAGGGTCGATTTGTCCATACCATGGCGGAAATATTTCATTTAGATATTAATGAATGGTCTCAGATTGGGAATAAAGTGTATAATATGGGACCTTTAATACTGGATGATTAAAATGACGCGCCATACTTAGGAAGACCATGGACATGCTGTAAAACACATTAATTCCTCATAGAATTGACGTTGGACATGCAGGTGACTCGCTAGGATTAATCTTAGCCTGAGCAGTTAGCCTGGTCTGGAGCAGGCTAGCTGCAGCGGATAAATCACCACAGTAACTTGGCCGGGTTTAGTTTGAGCTGCTTTCATGCAACCGACTTGGGGCTAAATTCAGCCAGGATAACCAACATATCCCGGCTTAATCCCTTATCTTGGTTTCGTGCAATACCCCTCAGATGTCTGGACCCGTTTGTGGATCCTGTTTCTGTTTAAGGATTAAAACATCTAAAAAAAAACATTTAAAAAAAAAAACAGTTTTCTTTCACTGGTTCCTCCTGATGACATCCCAGGCATCTAAATCAGGCTGAAACAACAACTAATGTATGTAGAGCTGCGTATGCTATGCTAACACATGCTCCTGATTCATGCTAGAGTTTGGAAGTCATTCATTCATTCATTCATTCATTCATTCATTCATTCATTCATTCATTCATTCATTCAGCCAGCCAGCCAGCCAGCCAGCCAGCCAGCCAGCTGTCTCTAAGATGCAGGTTTAATCTGAACACTCTGTAGCCTGCTGTTCAGTCTGCTGTTCTTCTAAATGTTCTTCTCTGTTTCCTAAATGTCCTGTAAATCTGCATCAATGAGCTGCCATTAGAACAAATGAAAGTAAAAATCTTCTTTTCCTTCGTTACCAGATGCTCTGAAACCCAAATGAAGAAGGAAGAAGGAACCTCGAGCAGCGACGTTGTCTGTGGGAGTGCACCCAGACACCATTTTACTTTGTTAGCACCTACCATTGGTTGGTGTTTTACAGTGTTTGGGATTCTTAAAAAAAGTTTGTGTTCATAGGACTGACTCATTTGTTTACCTTTAATAGTAGTCTAATGTTTGCTGCCTACATTTAATGAATCCACTGCATATATTTATAATGTTTTTTACTTGCTTTTATAATAATTCATAACAAAGAAAAACTTTGCACTTAATTAAGCAACAAAGCAAACTGGAAGTCCTGCCATGTCGTACATGGTGGTTTGCTGCCATCTAGTGTTCATTCAGGTTTATATTCTCTGAACATATAACAGATGTATTCTGGGCCTGAACCGTTCTGGGATGTAAACCATCAGAAGGTTTTTAAATCTATTCTGTGACTGACAGGAAACCAGTATAAACTGGAAACCAGTGTAGAGATTTAAAAACTGGTGTGATGTGTTCAGATCTCTTAGTCCTGGTTAAAACTCTAGCAGCAGCATCTGGATGAGCTGCAGATGTTTAATGTTCTTTTTAGGAAGTCCTGTTAAAAGACCATTACAGTAATCCAGCCTACTGGAGATGAATGCATGGATGAGTTTCTACTGGTCTTTCTGGGAGACTAGACTAAATAACTTCGGCCTTCTAAATAAGACCTGAACCAGTTAAGAACAGCTCCAGAAAGTCCAACCCAGTTTTCCAGCCTGTGTAACAGGATTCTGTGATCTACAATATCAAACACAGCACTGAGATCCAACAGAACCAGGACTGATACTAGACCAGAACCAGGACTGATACTAGACCAGAACCAGGACTGACACTAGACCAGAACCAGGACTGATACTAGACCAGAACCAGGACTGACACTAGACCAGAACCAGGACTGACAGTAGACCAGAACCAGGACTGACACTAGACCAGAACCAGAACTGATACTAGACCAGAACCAGGACTGACACTACACCAGAACCAGGACTGACACTAGACCAGAACCAGGACTGATACTAGACCAGAACCAGGACTGACAGTAGACCAGAACCAGGACTGACACTAGACCAGAACCAGAACTGATACTAGACCAGAACCAGGACTGACACTAGACCAGAACCAGGACTGATACTAGACCAGAACCAGGACTGACACTAGACCAGAACCAGAACTGATACTAGACCAGAACCAGGACTGACACTAGACCAGAACCAGGACTGACACTAGACCAGAACCAGAACTGATACTAGACCAGAACCAGGACTGACACTAGACCAGAACCAGAACTGATACTAGACCAGAACCAGGACTGATACTAGACCAGAACCAGGACTGACACTAGACCAGAACCAGGACTGACACTAGACCAGAACCAGAACTGATACTAGACCAGAACCAGGACTGACACTAGACCAGAACCAGGACTGATACTAGACCAGAACCAGGACTGACACTAGACCAGAACCAGGACTGACACTAGACCAGAACCAGGACTGATACTAGACCAGAACCAGTGTTTTACCACTGTGACCAGAGCTGGTTCAGGGCTGTGATGAGGTCGGAAGCCGGACTGAAATTTATCCAGATTTCCACTTTCATTTAAAAAGTCATGAAGCTGGTGAAATACAACTTTCTCAATAATCTTGTAAATAAAAGGTTAGAGACGGTCTATAGTTGTTCGTTATAAAGGCGTCTAAAGTCTTTTTCTTTAGGAGGCTGTAATGGAAAATTTATATACATAACCCTTGTATTCTGTAGACTATACTTTGTATTATTAAAAACCTTGACTTATGATTCACTGAGGAGGAGAACGACTTGTACCCAGATAATTTTTAGTGAGCTCTCCTCTCCCATCACACCACTGATAACATTCTTTAGAAACTGTGTACCAGGCTGTGCAGGGTCTGAAGACAGTGTACTGAGGATTTGCACCAACGACCTTGATGCCATCACGTCATGCGAGTCTATATTAACCAAGCCCATGTGTATCTCTGCGGACTCGCTCAGCCAAAGCTGTTTGACTGTGTGATTCCCATTGCTGATCAGCTCTTAATAAAAATACTTTTTTTGGTTCTCACTCAGTGTGTGATCTTTGATAATAAAATTCCACAACAATCTTGGCGTCACGAACAGGATATCTTGAGTAACTGACCAGAGGACCAGAACCCGTGATTGCTCATCCTGAAGGATTCTTCAGCCCCTGGGTCAGCCTTAACCGACAGGGGACGGCGGAGGAACTCCTTTCAGGCACCACTGATATCCAGAACAAAGTCTGCGTGTGGAGCAGCACCCAATCACACGGTGAGAATTTTTCATATCGGAGTCTCATTTACCACCCTTCTCTCACTACCTTATGAAAATAGGGTAGGATCCCACTATCTTAATACTTAATACACACAAGGACACTTTCGGGTTGTAAAAGATGGCTGTCTGTTTGGAAAGAAAAATAGAACATTTTATCCATAAGTCTATCTGAAAAACTATAGTTTTTGAGTCTTAGCTGACTTGTATTTGCATTATAAAATATTTTTATAAGAATCTCATTCTTTTCTTATGGACACCTTCATCACGATGCTTTAATTTTATTGCGTTCTTTCTACTTATTTTGTGTGTTCTTTTAAACTTGTCAAACATGAACAATTTTTACCTTAAAGGAAATGAGATCTGTCAAATCTGAACAACACTTTGCTTACAATGAAGAATGCTTTTGCTTATACATACACATACATGGGAGAATTTATTTTTAGCACTATCAAATCTCTGAGAGAACACATTTGCAGCTTCCCTCAGACACAAACACACACACTGTGTAGGATAAATATTAACCCTATTTTCCTTTTTCTTCTTTTCCTCCTCCCTCCGTCTCTGTCGGAGACACCCTCTGCTGAAGCTCACAGGCTGCATACCTGACCCGACTCAGTTCTTCCACCAGGATAAAAGTCAGCAGAGACCCACTGATATATATATATATATATATGTATATGTATATAAACTTTCTATCACCACCATGTCCTACGAACTGATACTGATGCCCACCCCTACCAGCTCCACCTGATGCTCTATATATGATTCAAGAAACAAAGGCAGAAGATACTCCAGCATTTCCTCTGCTTCGAGTTTCAAAGTGACTGAAACCAGAGGGGTATTGCACGAAACCAGAATAAAGAAATCCAGGATAATTAAGCAAGCCCAGCTTGACCTAGCTTGCGCGGCCTATCCTGGCTTAATTGGTTGCACGTTTGCTGAGCCAGGATGAGAAGGTGCGGCTAGGTAAGCCAGGTGAAGATAGTTGGGATAAGTGCGTGTGCACGGCATACTGAATCAGACCTCGCGATCGCTCACAGAATCACCGATGGGGAAATGGATAAAAGTCGCGCGTCCTACGTCAAGGCCGCTGAATAACAGCTGCTGACGGAGTTCTCTGACGAAGTTAAGGATATTATAAGGAAAAAAGGCAATACCAATGCCATAAGTAAAGAACGCGAGAGAGCCTGGCAGACAATAGCCGACCGGCTCAATGCGTAAGTAGTCAAAAACTGTACAATTAATAAACAGTGCTCCACTGGAACTGTCATAATTAGGCTACAATTAAAGGATTACTTTTCAAATCCACTAACTGTTGTATACTTTAAGAGTGACAAGCAGGTGCATGTTACTCAGGAAATGTAGAGTATGATTAGGTTCAAACAATCATCCACAATGTGTCATTTAATCTATTTTCCTCATGTAACGTTTTATCTATTTTATCTTTCTGTCCTTCATAAAGGACAAACCTGTCTGGCCATAAAAGGACCTGGCAGCAAGAAAAAATTAAATATAAGAACATTTTGCAGGCTGGTAAGTGACTCCAAAGTAGATAACTGTCCGCTTCATACAAGGTACACAAAGTACTGCAATTCTACTGCACATGACATTTCCTTTACAGACTTCACAAACTGTCAGAACGCTTTATTCAGGGCACCTGGAGAGAGAGAGAGAGCTGGCAGATGTTAAAAGCTGACTCAAAAAGAGAAAGCTCCAAGGAATGGAGCTGGATCTTGAGATTAAACGCCGGACACTCAGAAAACTGGACCTGGAAATCCAGTAACCGAAAATCCAGTAACCGAAAATCTGTATCTCTCAATGACATAGTCATCTCCAAAGGCCAGGGGATGTGAGCTGTCCCTCAAGACTCGTTCACGTCTGAATGCTCTTCTGAGGATGCGGGCTTCCTCGTCCAGCACATCCTCCGAAAAAGGGCAAGCCATTATGAAGAGGGAACAGGTGAAGGGGAGTTGGACCTGAATATTCTACGTTGCCCTCGTCACGGATTTCTTTGAATACACCTTTGTAACCTCATCCGCTGTGTTTTGTAATCTCAATTAATGCAATAAAACATATTTATAAAACCTCTGACAGCAATTTGAAGAGCAGTCTTCATTAGCATAGCAATATAACACCTGGCCTGATGAAATCATGCACTTATGACCAAGTTGATATTGTGTGATGAAATCGTGATCCTGTATTTAAATAAAATGACTAAAAAAAAAAAAAAAAAAAAAAAACTTTAAAAAAAAAAAATTTATATATATGCACTGCACTAGCACTACACGACAGAACCTGGGTCTAACTGGACTCAAAGCGGTCTGACTAACACTTAATTATGACGTCCCATCTTGTTTGAATTCATGCTTGTGTTGTTCTTACTCTCAAATGTAAGTCGCTTTGGATAAAAGCGTCTGCTAAATGACTGTAGAATAGAATAGAGTAATAATACTACAACTCGAATCCATATAAAAAGACTGTTGCGATTACGAACAGATTTGGATTAAATGTACAGTGACTGTAATATTTTAATACTGGATGATTAAAATGATGCGCCATACTTAGGAAGACCATGGACATGCTGTAAAACACATTAATTCCTCATAGAATTGACGTTGGACATGCAGGTGACTCGCTAGGATTAATCTTAGCCTGAGCAGTTAGCCTGGTCTGGAGCAGGCTAGCTGCAGCGGATAAATCACCACAGTAACTTGGCCGGGTTTAGTTTGAGCTGCTTTCATGCAACCGACTTAGGGCTAAATTCAGCCAGGATAACCAACATATCCCGGCTTAATCCCTTATCTTGGTTTCGTGCAATACCCCTCAGATGTCTGATGGACATGTAAACATCTGCCTTTGGATGGTAGAACACCATCCTCCACAACGCTCCTGATCATGTGTTTATTCAGAGGACAAACCAGGACAAGAGCTCTTCGACCAGCTCCGAGGTGGCGTGGCCGCTGGGCTCTGAGGGGCGAACAGAGAGGTGGGTGCTGGGGGCCCGAGGTTGGAAAACCATCCGGTTCTACTGACCAGAGAGAGAACATCCATGTGGTGAAAAGGGTCATTGGCCATAAAATCAAAAGGCGGTTTGCCACCTGACTGGTCCACGGCAGAGCTGACTCGGAGATGGAAGCAGTCATGTGACCAGTTAACACAATGATGGTGAGATTGTTCTTTTTTCATATCACAAATAATTAATGATTTGATTCAAAGTCTTATATTGAAGTTAAACAGATCTACATCTTTTTATGGAAAGAAAGTGCTAAAGAGTAAACAGAAGAAAGCTTCATTTCTAGACATTTCCCACACATAAGACTAGTTCACAGCTGGAACAAGACACACATACATGTATACACACATTTACATGAACAAACACACGCACGCTCACTGCAATGAAGTACCTGCTTGCTACTGACGACATGACAACATGACATGATGAGCTACTAACCCTGTCTTGTTTTGTTTTCATGATTTAGAAAGAACAGAACATGTTTAGTGAGCTGGTGGCAACAACCCTTCCTCAGTTCTCCAACACTGATCGGCTCATTGTTTTTATAAAGGAGAGAAATGAGTAAAACCAGATGAAAATAATGTTTTATTTAATCCCTTCAGACCATCCTAATTGTTACTCACTGACACATGAATTTATATTTCCTCCAGATTACCGTCTAACCGTTGACCCAGGATCTGATAAGATGGTATCTCTCTCATTCCTACAGCTGAAGTAGTGAGAGTGAGTGAAACCTTCCTGCCAGAGGTGGAAATGCCAAAATACTGATCCTTATGTGCATTTCTGTAAATACCGAACGGCAGTTTCCCTGCTTGGTTCTCTGTGGTGATGCAAACTGCAAGTCCCCTGATTTCCTGAGAACTTTAAGTGTGTGCGTGATTTGCACCAAAACTGTTCGTGTGTCTCTGGGTCCTAACTTTTTTTTTATACAAATGGCTTAAGTTAAGGTTTTAATACTCTTGGTACTGTATCTATAATTTATATTGAACAAGAACTGAGTCTGAAAGAGTTTTAAAGATACAAACTGAAGGCATAATAATTTTATTTTTCAGTCAAGCAAACTAAGAATCTGAAATCTGTCTGAAAACAGATTAATCAATAAATAAATTGCTTAGAGGGAATTTCCTAAGACCTAAAGAAAATGCTGATGTATAAATGAAATTTAAATTAAATTAAAGGAGCTCCTGTTTTAACTGTCATCACACCTAACTGTGTGCAATTACTTTTAGTAAAAGAAAGAAAACCTTAAACACTAAAACAACAAATGCTAAGGCATAAAAAATGACCTTTTAGGTCATTGTTAGCTCTGCATTAAAACAACAAAATGCACTATAAAATGACCATTGAGAACCAGAAGAAAATAAAACCTATTTCATATTGGTCTGATATCCATGGATATTTTAAACTGATTCTCGTATAAAAATAATGATAATGAAAAAAGGGTTTTGTAAAAGACTAAAAGAGAAAAGAGCTGCTCGAGCAAATTTGGCTGATGCTGGACACATTAAAAGAAATTTAAATTGGGTTCGAGTCCATACCATCTTGGAGTTGGAAGCATTAATAAACATCTCCAAAATAATTAATGTTTTCCAAACAATTTTAGAATGAACTTTAAGGATCCTCACGAATGCAGGAAAATTGACCTGCTCTGATTCGGCCTTTCTGCGCAGAACTACTGACGTGACTTTGACAAAGTTTTCTGACTCTGACCTGAAGACAGACGACTGATGGACTGATATTAAATGAACTTTTCTTCCAGCAGGATTTTATCCAGGATTGCTTCCACAAAAGGCTGATTGCTGTGTTTTATAACGCTGTTAATTCTGCTGCCATTAACAGTTACACACATTTATTTTCCTGAAAAGCAGGACTGATAATCTGTTTACAGGAAGAGGAGACGTCTACACTGAATCTCTTTTGTAAATTATGTGTATGTGCATTTTAAAATCAAACATGACTTTGACCCATATGACATTTTGGGATAAACTCTTACAGGTGGAGAAAATTATCACCATGTACACATGTACTTGTGCTGATGAAGATTGTTTTCACAGGGGGAAGCCAGAAACAGGCAACTTCAGGATTCAAGCATACAAGATGTTTAATGTTTATGAATAATTTTACTCTTTCCTGGGATAATGTCAGATATTTCAATACATAGGGAAAATATGTCCTTTTGTTGATAAATTACGTATTCCATTATGCACCTGTTGATTATAGACTTTTAAGTAAAGGGAATAAGGGAGAAATGGAGTTCATGATGAAGGAACAGGAGGATGACCTTGATCTGAACGCAGTGCTCTATCCTCCCCCAGCAGGTTCCCACGGCAGCCCAGGTTTACAGCCTCCTTCATCTGAACCTCCTCCTTTTCACAAAGTTAGCTGCCAATTTCATCCTATAGCACTGCTTAACTTTCTTTTTACAATGGTCACAAATGTCAGCAATATTGAGCCATGGGCCTCGCCATGTCTCAACAAGGGGGATGATGGATAAAATACGAAATAAATTCACTGCATATGGTTTCACAAATTATTCAAACAATTTTTGTGCAGCATGATACACGTAAGTAAAAATGAACGAAGTGCTGTTTTACCCCAGGAAATGATGCACTTAACCTTAGAGTGACAAACCTACTTCAAAGTATAACAATTAAATGGACTCGTACAATAGACTGGACTAATATAATTAAGACCACAAAAGGAGGACAGAGAGGACGGGGTGGATGGCAAAATAGCAAGAGAAAGACTGAAGAGGGAGAAAGGTGTTAAACTTGTGGAAATTTAGGACACGGATTATGATATTGTCATGGTTTAGAGCAAACATGACTACAGGAAGTGATGAAGGACTGAGGGAAGTAGAAGAAGATTTTACACTTAGAAGAGATCCTTTTTACAGCAAATAAGGACCCACAAATAACATTGTTGGTTTATCTTTGTTCACTATGCTAATGGAGACCTGCAAAAGGAGAAACTAACGCAGTCACTCCAAATAACTGACTCCTTCAGAAGCTCTCACAGGTACACTGTGGTTAAGGCAGGCCTGCCATGCCCAGCATCGGGTCCTTCCGTTCCCTGGTTCCTGGGGACTGGGTCCTGGTCAGAGAGACGAGGAGGAAGCACATGCGGTCTAAAAGGTGGCTGGGTCCCTTCCAGGTCCTGTTGGTCACTCACACAGTGGTGAAGGTTGCTGAAAGGTCCACGTGGATCCACGCATCCCACTGTAGGAGGTTCCAAGATCCACCAACCCCAGCTCCACCAGCTGACCTCTCAACCACAGGGCAGAATAATCCCTGAGGTCAGCCCCGTGTGAGGTAGTCTACCCCCATGTGGCGACATGAAGTGCACCATCTTTCTTATCACACTCCTCTTCTGGTACCTGGATCCAACCGGTCCTCGCCCAACACAACGCACCCCAGCTCCGTCCCAACCCGCCAGACGACTGCAGGGGACAGAAGCACCCTCCTTAGGGAGGCACCGCCGAGACGACCACACCCTTCAGCATCATGATCACACTGATAATCTTTGGTGGCAGGTTGCAAACATGTCAGCTCATAAATTGACAAATGACAGCTGCTATGTTAGTGGACAAGTGCCACATGCCACCCCGTATTAGACAGTTTTCATTAACAGAAAGTTCAAGTTCTATTTTCATCATTATGTTCCAGTGGATACTTCTCCATATGATGACTCAGGTGATTTGGAGTTCTTTGAGTAAATTTTTTCTTTATGTGTGATTAATATGTTTCATTTTAATCAAAGGGGTGGATTGTAATGGAAAAATTTATATACATAACCCTTGTATTCTG
Organism: Melanotaenia boesemani; assembly: GCF_017639745.1. Classification (NCBI taxonomy): domain Eukaryota; kingdom Metazoa; phylum Chordata; class Actinopteri; order Atheriniformes; family Melanotaeniidae; genus Melanotaenia; species Melanotaenia boesemani. The sequence goes on along the minus strand of NC_055694.1, from coordinate 34,188,507 downwards.
TAGACTATACTTTGTATTATTAAAAACCTTGACTTATGATTCACTGAGGAGGAGAACGACTTGTACCCAGATAATTTTTAGTGAGCTCTCCTCTCCCATCACACCACTGATAACATTCTTTAGAAACTGTGTACCAGGCTGTGCAGGGTCTGAAGACAGTGTACTGAGGATTTGCACCAACGACCTTGATGCCATCACGTCATGCGAGTCTATATTAACCAAGCCCATGTGTATCTCTGCAGACTTGCTCAGCCAAAGCTGTTTGACTGTGATTCCCATTGCTGATCAGCTCTTAATAAAAATACTTTGTTTGGTTCTCACTCAGTGTGTGATCTTTGATAATAAAATTCCACAACAAGGCTTAATAGCAGCTATCTTTAGGGACTTGGGAAAAATGCCTGATGCCAGTGAGCTGTTAACTATCAGTAGGAGACCACTTTCTACTGAGGTAAAAACTGGTTTTAAAAAGTCGGATGGTATCATGTCCAGAGTGCATGTTGTTGATTTCAAATGCCAAACTGTTTCTTGTAGGACTTTTAAATCAAACATTTTAAATTGCGACATAACATCAGAATTATTTCCGGGTTTTAGACACAGACTAGTTTTCTTGTTTGACTGTGTGGAATTAATATTTTGCCTGATTGTTTTAATTTTTTGGCTAAAAAAGTTGGTAAATTGGTTGCATTTCTCAGTGGAAAGGAGCTCAGGGCTTATCTGTTTAGGAGGATTAGTAAGTTTTTCAATCATAGCAAACAGAGAGAATTGTTGACGTTCTTGTTAATCATTTCAGATAAATGCAGCTCTCTGGCCTTCACAGCTCATTGTTATAGTTACACAGGCTTTGTTTGTACAGCTCAGAGTGAATTTGAAGTTTATTTTTCTGCCATTTCCGCTCAGTTTTTCTGCTTTCTCTTCCATGGTGTTTTCTGTTTGATCAAAGTGCTCTTGATTCTTATCGGTGCAACAGCATCTATTACATTCAAGACTTTCAGATTAAAATGATCCAGGAGTCCATCAACTGACTCTGCTCTGGTTGCTGATTGTTGGAACGCATCATGGTGTGTTTTCTTTGTTATTAACTCTGCTGCTGCTCTCTGAACCTCCTGCACACCCTCCTGGGCCCTGCTCTACCAGATAATCAGCAGGAGGGGGACCCCTGTATTTCTTGGTAGATGGTGGTCTCTGGGGTTCAGGCCTGAATAGAGACATCCTTTGAAGACCTTGTGTGATGTGGAGAAGAGGGTCTGTTGAGGGGGGAGAGCTGGGAGTTGATCTCCTCTCTGCTGTGTCCTTCGCTCTTATCTGTACATCATGTTTGGGTTTGTCGTCCCAACAGCATGACGCAAGTGTGCTCCAAGTAATCTGCATCCAGTTAGATTTGGATGCAGACCATCAGGTCTGAATCGCTCCTTACAGTTCAAAAAGAAGTTATCAATGAACTTCATCCCATGGGTGATACATGCGTTTGATAACCACGTGTTCAGGCCAAGAAGTCTACAGAAAAGTTCAGTTCCTTTACCCGCTGTAGGAATGGGTCCTGAGATGTAAACATGGTGCTCCAAACTGACACAGTCCAACAGCATAGAAAAGTATTTCTTCAGGATCTCTGAGACAGTTTTCCTCCTTTATATCAAAACACCCCATGTGGTGGGTCGTGTGGCAGAAAGATGGCAGCAGGCTGACGTCTTCCAAAATGACAAGAATTTATTTGTTAAGGTGCATGTTTCAACAAAAACATATATGGAAAAATGCAAAGAAACATAATGTAACTTAACAGTTAACTTAACCAACTAAACATAACTGAAATCTAACAAACCAAACTTAAATTTCCCATGCACACTGCTACCTTATCATGGACCCCCACACAGACAACAGGCCACCCTTGAGTTCCACTAACAAAATGGCTTCCCTGGGCTCCTTCCACTTAACAGGCGAGTCTTTCTACATAAAATCAACATACAATTTAAGATACTCATTCAGAGTCAGCTTAAATAAAGACTAAAGCAATTATTAATAAATGAATCCTGGTACCATGCACACAAGAAAGCAATAAAAAAAATCAAACATTTCCTAAAACAAAACATAATCACCCTCCTCACCCACTTTGTCACCCCCCGTGTGAACAATAATCTTCATACCATCTGGATGTGAAGACAGAATTGTCGACAAAGTTTCTCTTTCACTTCCCTGACTGATGTATAAAAAAGTTAGATTTCCCGTCTTTGCCATCCTCACATGCTGTTATAGAGTCTCCAATCAGACCTGAGTTCTTTTCTTTTTGTGTGGCGGCGCCGATAGCTTCTCTAGTCCTCCTGTCAGTGGGATTTTGGCCTCTCCTCCTGGTTTGATTAGCCCTGGGCTGAGTTTTATAGTTTTTATAGATAAAAAGCCCCTTCAGGATCAGGTAGGACCAGATCGTGTAGCTGTATCACTTTCTACTGTTTACTCTGACACACACATAATAATTCTGACACTTCTGTAGTAATCTACAGGTCTCAGCTTTCTTTGAAGGTTACAGGCCCCTGTAGTTGTGAAGATATACTCAGTCTGTTTGGGGTACGTCATTTTGGACAGGAGGCAGAAAAATAGGTCTCATGATGAAGAAGTTCCACAGCATCAACACCGTCCAGACAACCACACGATCCACATTAAGAACTGTATAAATCTAATTTCCCTCAGACCCTAACTCCATCATTTCACAGTGATCGAGCCAGAACACAACCAGAACGTGATAGAAGAGAATATTGTGCTCCAGCCAACGGCCTTTTACACCTGAGTTTCACTAATCTCTCCGCTCTGCGGCTGGAATGGTTGTCTAACTGAAATCTAGTAAACTGGTTTGTTGATTGATGAATGAATGGTCTGCTAGTGACCAGCAGATGGCGCTAAAAGACTGAATTACAGTGTTTGTTATGCTCAGTTAGGCATGATTTCAGGGCCTTGGGGCTCATATTTAAAGGAAGTCAGGAACACAGTGATGTGGAAGCAGATGTCTCAGAGTATGAGGACGAGATAAAAATCTATTCAGGGTGTTCTGATTATGAGTGAATTTGAAGATGGGCCTCACCACAAGGAGCGCCACGATGACTGCTGCAGCCCTGCACACATTTTTCTTTAAGAATGGATGTCGTACAGATTGGTTGCAAACATTAATCATGTGTATTTGGTTTTAAACTGAGATCAAAATAATATATATAATATATGAAGCAAAACTTTATTTACGAATAGTTTTTAAAACTTCTAATGTTTCCTCAGATTAATTGACGAAAATGAAGACAATGCAATGATTTGTTTAGGACAAGTTTTAAGCAAGAGAAGTGTTTTTATTGTTAAAAAACGACTTCTGGAGTTGCTGTTTGTGGCCAGCAGATGGCGCTGAAAGACTGAAATAAGTTCATTTCTTTACTTGTGCTTATGGAGAAATTTTCCTCTGAATTTTTGTTTTACGGGTGTTACAAAATAAAGCTTCATGGAAAAAAATTTAAAAAGCAGAAAATAAATAAACAAATAAAATTACACACACACATACACACGGAAGAATAATTATTATATATATATATATATATATATATATATATATATAGTAATTATTAGAGAGAGAGTAATTATTCTTTTAATCGTGAAAAACCTCTTGTGCTGTTGGAAAAGGAGGAAAAAGAGGAAAAAGAGGGGGACAGCCTGGAGTCGGAGTTAGAAAAAGCCTCTCTGTGAATAATTAACACTTAAACCGTAAATGATCCTACAGAGAATAATTGATTTTTTGATTAACTGCTACTTTCTCTTGTTTATCCCTGAAATTATATGAGACTTATTTCGTGTTGGGACAGTCATGGACAGAAAACGGGGACAGGTGAATTTAGATTACGGTAACCATAGTGAGCCAGAGGAAAAGTTGTCAAGTTAAATCACACTTCCTGTTAGCAGCTGAGACTGGTCCTTTCAAAACAAAAGACCGGACCGAATAAATTTTAAAGTGAGTTTTATTCTGGAATGAAACAACCGGAACCTACAATTATATGGATGAAACATTGATCACTGTTCCGTCATCGAAGCATTTAATGTTCACCAAACGAGAGAAACTTCAAACTAGACCCCACAAGTATTATTTGGGAAACTTCAGCTAAACGTTGGTCCTGGTTTTGTTATATAAAACGTGATATTTCCGCTTTAACCGGGATATCCAGCTGAGTTCGGGGCTATAAACTTTGGGCCTGTCCGGCAAACGTTGGGCTGCTAGTAGGGGAGTTTCACCAGACTGTACGATGCACATGCTAGCGTCAAACGGGTCCATCATGGACCTGGACCTGGAGCTGGTGAAGATTAAAGCGCACTACTGCGGGTAAGCCACTCTGCTGGGGATGGAGCTGAAGTTGGCATTAGTTCTCTGGATGGGGGTGTCCAGGGGAAACACCTGTGGAAGGAGCCCACCAGGTGATGGTGGGTCAGTATGTAGCCTTGTCATCTCGGGTCCAGCTAGGTGGGTCAGGGCGGCCCTTCCGCACACCTGGCCACCCTCACACACTCTGGCCTAAATGATCATTTAAGGAAAATTACATTTTAATTTTTAACTCTGAAACTCAACCTAAACTTTATTTTAAGTAGTTATTATTATTATTATTATTATTATTATTATTATTATTATACAATTTTATTATTGTTATAAAATATTTTAAGGTGTGTTCTCTATTGCCTGAGAGAGCATGATGATGGAAACGTGGCTCAAACAGTGAGGAAACTGGTGTTTGGTGGGTTAGTTCTTAGCAGTGAATCTAAATGGTGCTACAGCTGTAATGAAGATGCATTTGTGTGATGATGATGATGATGATGATGATGATGATGGTAGACTGGAGAATGGTTTGTGGTCCATGGGTGGGGTAAAAAGATGGTCTGGTACTGCTAATAATAATTGCATTATTTAACTGAAATATTTCTGGTACTGGTGTGTGGTATCAGAGAAACAGTCACTTGTTCTGACGTGTATCATGTAGATGATGATACACAGCGGTCCTTACGATCACATCAGAACTAATTTTTTAAATTATTTGGTCAGAGTGGCCTGAAAGGTTGACAGAAATGATGGAATAATTAATTTTCCTTCTGGTGTGTGGTTGTTGCTCAGTGGGTAACCGTATGAAAACTAGCTTTGACTGAAAACTTAAAATCCGATGCCCTACCTCCTGGTTTGACCCTGCCGTGTCCCAGGAATGCAGCATACATGTTGTATTGTTTTCTGGAGTTTACAAAGCAGCGGTGTTTTACACGAGGATCTCTGTGGTTTGATCACAGGAAAGTACTTTTCACTTCAGCCGCTCTGACTAAAAGACCGAGCTGCACGCTAGCTACACATCTACACATCCTAGAGAGACACTGGTTTGTTGCCATGAGTTACACAAGGATGCCAGTTTGTTATAAAAGGTCACCGTAGAAATCATAGAGGGAGGGGCTAAAATCACAGAGGGAGGGGCTAATATAATAGAGGGAGGGGCTAAAACAATAGAGGGAGGGGCTAATATAATAGAGGGAGGGGCTAAAACAATAGAGGGAGGGGCTAAAAGGGGGAAAATTTCTGGAGAGAAATGGGAAACTACAGGTTAAATCTTTTACACTTTGGTTTAAAGCAGCGGGTCTACATGGACCAGTTCCCTAGTTCAGAAACTTTCCTCTGTTCTGAGCTGCAGGATCCTCCATCACCATCATTTTTTTACTCGGTTCTCTCACAGAAGTCGACTGATGTAGAAATCTGCTCCTTATTTCTCTAATTACCACCAAGAAAACCGTTCTTCAGAACTGGAAATCTAAAAACTCGTTAGATATGAGTCTCTGGGCCTCAGAATACCCCCGACTGGAAAAATATTTGCAGCAATAATTCCTCTTCAGAGGCGTCTGGAAGACGTTCCTGCTTCATCTAAAACCACAAGCCTAGCTGGTGTAGAAAAGCAGAAAATAACCATTGTTATTATAACCACTATTATTCTTATCAGTATCGTTACTGTGTTCACTGTTTGTATCACTATTAGTAACTGTGCTCATCACCATTTAGAAGATAAAAAACAAAGTAATGGGGTGAAAATGCCTTTAAATCATTCTACGGTGGAAATGTTGTCGTATGAGGAGCAGCAAACACCGTCAGCACACTGTGGACGTGGATAAAAGTCAAGAATGACAGAATTAACTGAGGGAATGTTTCATGGCTGGAGACAGTCACAGCAAACAGATGCTCCTCTACACGTATGTGCTAGTGGTGTGTAAGGGGTGTGTGTGGTGGGTTGTGTGTTCTGTCCTGAGGTGGTGTTAGTAGGTGGAGCTCCACAGTTATTGCTTCTGCTGGGAATAACGTGAGCTTTAGATTTTAAATGAATATGATTGATGAACATGTTTCTATTTTTGAGCTTCGTGGTGTTTGGCTCACCACGGTAAATGTTTAGTGCTCTCACCTTTAAAACCTGGGCTTCAGCGCTGCTGACTGTGGACAGTCAGACTTCTTGGTGTTCTTTCTTGCAGAGATGCAGAGGGGGATGTGGATCATGTCTCTGAAGAGGGAGGCCTACAGGATGCAGGTGTCTAACGTTAAATAGACCAAACACCTGACAGAAGTGTGAGAATCCCATCATGTACGCAGAGAAATGTTTGTCCTCTTCTGTTACTGCCACTAATCTCCTGGAACACGGATTTATTATTAAACTGGAAGATGCTGAATATGTTTAATGTTTGCTTTTATCAGAGAGGTGAACTTTACTAACGTTAACGTGGTTTGAGCATTTGATCAGGAACTAATCACAGTTTTTCGATTTATTATTTTATTTCTATCTTTAATGTGAACATAACGAACCAAATGGTCCCATTCCAGCTAAACTGGGTTCTCTCAGAGAAAACAGATGGAGAGGCTGTAGGACCCTACCTGGACCAGGGAGGCTTCTTTTTGGAAACCACATTATAAAATACTTTTAAACATTTCTTTTCAGACTGGGTAACAAATGTTGAAGCACAGGGAAAAACATCCGGCCTGTTTGACACATAATTAATCCTGGAACGGTAGAAATAAATAAAGAAACAAGACTTTAAATCTGCTTCTTCTACGGGCCGAGACACTGACCTCACACACAGACACTAACAAGAACTGAGAGGTTTTTGGTTCTATGTAACGTAGCGTCGCTCGTCACGCTGCTCTGGAAGCACAGCTAGTCCAGCGGGGGGTTGAGGCCCGTCCCAGCAGCTGCACCCCGGACAGGTCGCCAGTCCACCACCGAGCTGTGGTGAAACATTTAAGGTAATTTCTCCTTTATTGTGGCTGCTTTACCGGCTGACCAGCTGTTCTCCACAACGACACCTAGATCATTTCCTTCTATGACCAAAGAAATCCCACAAGCATGACCTGATCCATTAATCTGGAGGGAAAAACTCCTCCTCTGCCAAACTTTCCCCCTGAACCAGCACACCACCTCTAACTGCAAACGAAGCAACACGAGCGTCGACACGAGCGTCGACACGAGCGGCAACACGCGATGATGTCATTCTGCTGAAACGATCCTTTCTGGAAGAGAACGATGCTGAGGGATCTTCACCATGATTAATCAGTGCGTTTGATTCCAAAATGAGCCGAAGTGACATCCCTACCTGGGAGTGTCAAACTCTGGTCCTGCAGGTTTTAGATGTTCCCCTGCTCCAACACACCTGATTCAACAGCTCCAACAACTTGTTGAATCTGTGCGGTAGATTAGTTTTCTGTGGGTTTGATCCTCTTTATAAAGTCCTGATGTCACCTTTAAAAATAACCTGGAAAATATCATTTAGACACATTTTTTTTATTCTTGACTCATGTTATTCTCTGTCTGTTAGTTAAAAGTCTTGTTAACCAGCTAGTTAACAACGCTGGCATTAGCATTAATTGTCTGGTTCCAGGTTTGGTGTTTCTGAGTTTAAAAACTTACCTCAAAGCTCACACCTTCACCTTTCTGTTCATTCTCCTTCTGGATATTCTTGCTAGTGCCCGACATAGCTGTGTGCTGTGTTACAGGGGTGTTTGTCTGTGCTGTGAGCGGATCATTTTTTATCTTATGTTATCAGTTTTTCCTAGAATTACTAACTAATCATCGTAGGACTAGCTAGATGATATTAGCATGCATGCATCAGTGAATAAATGATGATGGGCCGGATCTCATGGGTCATGTGCTTTATAGACCAAAGTAAGCTACACTTTTACTCACGCTGGCATTTTAGTATTAAGGGATCAGAAAAGGTCCAAAGGAATGAAGGCTGAAAAAGTAAAGCTAACTACTGCTATGGTTTATTAATCCACTTAGTATCTTAAAGGGCCACATAACTAAAAATAACCTTCTGGTCAGTGGTGTAATAATGATGATTGGTACAAAAGCCTTAAAATCAAAGAGTGGAAAGTTTCTGTATGAATGGAGACTTGATGAGGTGGATGATGGACACGGTGATGAGCTGGGAGAGCTGGATGGTTTATTGGTGGCTGACATGTTTCTGTGATAGTCTGAGTTAGCAGCGAACTGACCAGATGACCAGATGTGTTTCACAACGAGTACTTTTGAAGGAGAGTGTGTGTACAGGGAGGTGATGTCGCCTGGTTAGAGTTAAGTTAATCCTACCAGTTTTACACACATGCACAGCAACTCAGTGCGACTCGTACGACTGATTATGCCATGGTTAACGGGTTGGGACAAATCTTCACCACACTTATAAAGACTTTAAACTGTGTTTACTCTATAAACATGCAGGCACTTGCTTTGGCATCGTATTGATCAGCTTACACGTTTATTCTGTCGAGCTGATTAACTTTTCGCTAAGAACATGTCCGATGGCAGGACAGGTGGACCATTGTGTTAAGGTTGTCTTCAGTAGATGTAAAAGACATCTTGGAATATGCATGTACCACCAGGAAAGAAAAAACCTGTTAACTGGATAACTAGTCAGTTTAATCAGGTATTCACCTGATTTATATAATCATTGATTGTCATTCGTTCTGTCGTTTTCTAAAATCCCTGATCCCCAAACAGGTGGTTTGCTCTGTGAATTGGTTTGGGGCGCGTGGCTCAGTGGATATAGTGGTCGTCTTGTAACCTGAGGGTTGCCGGTTCGATCCTCGGCCTGTCAAGCTCATGTCGAGGTGTCCCTGAGCAAGACACCGAACCCCAAATTGCTCCTGATGGGGCGTGTTTAGCACCTTGCATGGCAGCTTCCACCATCAGTGTGTGAATGTGAAGTATGATGTAAAGCTATATAAATACAGAGCATTTAAATTGTGGGAAGTGGTAGCCTGGTGGTTACAGAGGTGGGCTTGTGTCTGGTGAACCTGGGTTTAAGTCCCTGATAGGTTCCTGTAGGCCCCAAACCACTGCTCCTAGCAACTAGGATAGTTAAATGCTGAGAAAGAACTTCCCCACAGTGTTTTATTCACAGCAGAATATTTGGATAATAGAAACTTTTTCCTCATCTTGAGTTAGATCGCAGCAACGTCCCTCCCAAACGTTGGGACTGGATCTTACGCTAGAGGTGCTTTACAGGAACAGATGGAGGAGCATGTTGCTGTTCATTAGACTGATTATTACATGACTGTTAATAAGTAGTAGTAGTAGTAGTAGTAGTAGTAGTAGTAGTAGTAGTAGTAGTAGTAAATAGATGTGACCTTAGCGAGGGAAAGTCTTTAATAAAGAAAGACTGTCAAAAAAAACGTCTGCAGGAGATGGAGTAGTTTTAGAAAATTATTCCCTAACATAAACAACTAAGGTGTCCCCAAGGCCCACTGTCCTGCAGACATTCCATGTTTCCCTGCTGCAACACACCTGACTCAGATTACTGGCTCATTAGCAGACTTGTACAGAGCTTGTCAGAGAGCCGTTTAAGTGAATCCGGTGTGTTGCAGCAGGGAGGCATCTAAGGCCTGCAGGGTAGTGGGCCTGGAGGACCAGGGTTGGGGACCACTGCTCTACAGAACTAAATCTCATGAAAAGATTGAGAGAATCTGGAAACTTCTTTCTGCATGAACGGCTGAAAACATGAACGTGAGGCCTGTGATCATACGTTAGCGGTAGACGTCCGCTTGTTTCTGAAGACAAGGTCCCACTTTTCATGGCATGGCTACATGTTTACCTTTTAGCACGGGATGTCTTTTCTATTCTCTTTGGTAAATAAAATATTTTTTATTCCAGATCATTGCATTCTGTTTCTATTTACATTTTACAGTGTGCACATTTGGATTGTTCCTCTAGATGCTACTAAGGTCCGTTTGTTTACATCCAAACCAACAAATGACGACAGCAGGATGAGATGTTCAGTGTTTTTCATGAGCACAACCCACATACCCAACTCTGCTGCTCGTCCCTCCAACGCATTTTCCTTACAAATGTGACACCATTTATGAGGAAATAAAGAGGCTTTTTACTGATTTAAGATTCATTGTTACTAAGAAATAATCCAACAAACATGAATTTCCTTCGTTTTTGGCTACAAGAAACAGTAAGCAAGTTCAGCCACAATAATAATAATAATAATAATAATAATATTAATAATAATAATAATAAAATCTAAGGTAAGTTTTTACATATTCTTTAATATTGCAAAGAGAAAAATTTAAAAGTTAGGTTCGGGTGATTGAGGGTCGCCTGGATGGAAATGAAATTAATGGTAGTCCTCCAAAGGTTTGTTCATGGTTGTTTAATAAAGAAAAATATTTGCATGTTTACACCGTGCAAAGCTGACTGGATCACAACACAGTTACTCCACCAGCGGGAGGTGGACTGGCGATCCCCACCGCTCCACCAGCGGGAGGTGGACTGGCGGACCCCACCGCTCCACCAGCGGGAGGTGGACTGGCAGATCCCACCGCTCCATGGACCTGGACCTGTGTGTGTTTGACTCTCATCGCTCCTCCTCCACTCCTGTGGGTGTTGGCTGTGTGGTGGAAGCCTGCAGAGAGGCAAGCTGTCTCTGCTCCACATTGTCAGAGTCCAGCTACACACCCAGAAACCTGTCCGACACCCGGGCCAGCTCGCAGTCCACGGTGAAACCGAACAGCCCCCCTGATTTAAGATGGTCCACAAAGATAAGGGAGGTAGTGGAGGTCAGGGCCAGTATGAAATTGTTTCCTGCCTGATGTCAGCTTTCAGCAACAGAGATAAGAAATGTTTCTATGACCTTTGATTTCAACAACGGACTGGCAGTTGTCTATTTTACAACCTCAGTATTCAGACGAGGCTAAAGTCACTTTTCCTGAGATTCTGTTAAAGGAAACCTGCTGACTGGTTGGAGTAAAAAGGTTACTGGTGTTTCTCCAGCATGTAGGCCTCCTGTGTGTAGCTTTGTAGTGGTTGATGGAGCCAGGCCTGTAAATGTGGACACAAACGGTCTCTTATTTCCTGCTGCTGAGTTCACATCTCAGCCTCAAGTAGGAGAGAGTCTGAAGTTAGCTGTGTAGATGTATAAGCTGCTCTGGCTTAGAGTCAGGAAGCTGGCCTGGAAATAAATGATGTGATCTGGGAGCTCAGTGGTAACACCTCATCAGCCCAGTTTCTCCTGTTGGGCTGAGTGAGTAATATTAGGTTTTATGTGGTGTGAAAAATGCACAACAAATTTTTATTACTACTTTACTAATGTCCCAAAAAACTGAAATATACCTTCTGAAAACTGGGAACGGTTGCTCAAGAGCACTGTAAAAGATTACTAGAAGCCCTGTTTGCCTCGAGGTAAAATAAAGATAAATGAGGAGTGGCTTAAGCTGGTGTGATAACAGATGTTTATGGTCCAGCTCTTAATAAGTAGAAACTGGGGTGTGAGTATTAGATAATGTCTTGTTTGGAAGTCTCATGTTTAATATAATGTCTGTCATCTGATGTCTGTATCAAAAGTTACCTTCAGTCCACCAGAGACAGACCTGAGCCACTAACTTTACCCGGCTTTTAGCTTCGTCCTGTCCTGTCAGACATGTTAACGTGTCCCTTCCTGTAGACACCTGTCAGATAACAGCCGGGTGAAGCAGATTTAAGCGTGTCTCATCAGCACATGAGGAAGCGTTAACGATGAATGAAACTGCTGTTTTGTTGTTGACTCCTGGGAACCGTCTCAGGGATCTGTGTCAGTGACTCAGTCTTGACATTTTTTGTGAATTTGTGTGCTTTCAGGGACATGTTGATCACTGACTTGGCTGCCACAGTAACCTTTGTGGAGCTGTGTGAGGAGGTGAAAACAATGTGCAGCGTTGCCAGGCAGCAGCCCATCACGCTGAAGTGGATCGATGATGAAGGTAAATATACCTCACGAGCAGATACTTCTTGTCCTGACAGCTCAGAGACGAAGCTGCAATGTGACCAGAGAGCTCCAGTCTGAGCTCCTGGTGAGTTCAGAAGTCTCTGCTGGGTTGAATTAGGCTGGTGAGATGAGGTTAACTCTGATGTTAGATTCTGTGACAGGTTCAGTACTGGATCCCACGAGAGCTTCGGGCCATGAGAGAGCTATGTGTGTCCTCAGGAAACTGATATTAACTTCAGTAATTAGTATTTCTACTGGTCAGTGAAGCTAGCTGACGTTACCTAAAGATGCCTGGACTCAACCAATACATGTATTTGAGGAGACACTAAAGACTGTGGAGTAAACATAACGAGGAGTTGGAATTTTTCTAATAAATACTGGAGCAGTAAGTCAGTGCTCATCAAAGAGAGACCTATAAAATAATTTTTAATGATTTTTTTTTCTTCTAAATTTCAGGTTTTCCGTTTTTCTATCCTGAATTCTGTGTTTTACCAACATCACTTTTACAGAAGGAATGTGTCTAATCGTGTGGTGCATAGAGATGGATTAAAAAAAGATCAATTAAATCAATTGAAATTTAATTAATCAAATATCATTAATAAAATTTGGAGACTGATTTTTTTTTTTTTTTTATATATATTTTCTTTTCGTGGTCACCACTGACCCTACTCTGGCAGGACTTACCGATACTCAGCTAGAACTTATGTACACAGCTGGAAGGTTTCCTGTGAATCAGCTTCTCTCTCAAAGATGTTTCTATTCACCTCTGGATTACACTCAGCTGTAAACTTTTTAGCAGCTTATTACCGCCCATATTAGCGGCTAACTCTAAGACCATGGGCTCTCACATTAGCAGCTAACGCTTAGACTGCAGGCACCCACATTAACAGTTAATGCTAAGACCACAGGCTCCCACATTAGCAGCTAACGCTTAGACCACGGGCTCCCACATTAGCAGCTAACGCTTAGACCGCAGGCACCCACATTAACAGTTAATGCTAAGACCACTGCTCCCACATTAGCAGCTAACGCTTAGACTGCAGGCACCCACATTAACAGTTAATGCTAAGACCACTGCTCCCACATTAGCAGCTAACGCTTAGACCGCAGGCACCCACATTAACAGTTAATGCTAAGACCACGGGCTCCCACATTAGCAGCTAACGCTTAGACCACGGGCTCCCACATTAGCAGCTAACGCTTAGACCACGGGCTCCCACATTAGCAGCTAACGCTTAGACCACGGGCTCCCACATTAGCAGCTAATGCTTAGACCATTTACTCCCACATTAGCAGCTAATGCTAAGACCATGGGTTCCCACTTTAGCAGCTAATGCTAAGACCATGGGCTCTCACATTAGCAACTAACGCTTAGACAGCAGGCTCTCACATTAGCAGCTAATGCTAAGACCATGGGCTCTCACATTAGCTGCTAACACTTAGACTGCAGGCTCCCACATTAGCAGCTAATGCTTAGACCGCAGGCACCCACATTAACAGCTAATGCTATGACCATGGGCTCCCACGTTAGCAGCCAACACTAAAGACAGATAAATGGTTGCACAGCGTTTGCTTCTACATAACCACCGTAAGCTTCGGCGTAGCTCCGCAGAGGCTTGACGTCCACCTCTTCCAGACCTGACGTGAACCCCTGCTTCACAGACGGTTACGCTGAGGTACTCCCTTGTGATTGGTCTGTTTAGGATCACTTGTTGCCGGATATCAGGATCTTCTCGCTGAATTTGTGTGGTAACCATCATTTTCAAAAACAATAACCAGTGGATCAAGTTGATGAGAGGCTGATCGAATCATTTTTTCATTATCTTCCACAAGCTAATAAAACACTGAACCAAACTGGACGCCATTGTTGTTTTAAAACAGGAAATACGTACCGAACTGAAGTTAACCATCAAAAGAACTCCAACCTGGTGAGTTTACCGGCCAATACCACCCCTGCTGCCACCTTCAGATTAGGAGGAGAAACTGCAACACAACACCAAAACTGCGTGTACCCCCTACGCTCGAGTGCAAAAGCAAACTCACCATCATCAGCTACACCGTAGCCGACCGCACTCAGATGTCACTCCGCGTATAAATCTGGCTAAATCTAGTGGACTAAATAATGGACTGGTAAATGTGGACAATTATCTTTCGTATATCGTATTTGAGGAGTGCATGTCATATCAGATAATTACAGTTATCTGATTACTGTCAGATATCTGAGTTGATGGTCATGTAAACATCTCAGTGTTTTATAAAAATAGTTTTCTGAGAATGTTTTTAACAGTCAAAAAAACTGGTGTTACACAAATATCTGGGAATGAACGAATGATCTTTACTTCAAACAAGTGGTTAAAATTGTGAATCAGATATAAAGACCAAACAATAGAGGCAAACATATTTAAAAAAAAAGCTCCAGGCCAGGAATCGAACCTGCAGCATGGAGGAGCTGTGGTCTTCGTATATGAGCCAGCTGCTTAACCAGTTGAGCTAAGCTCCAAAAATATCCTTTTTCAACTGCTACTTGCATAACAGTATCTCCTAGGGTAGTTTAGTTGACATGGACTGATATTTAATCCCAACAGATCTTCTCCAGAGTATCCTCCACCTCAAACATTCGGGTGGATGAGTCCGATGGAGGCTGCTCTGGTTTTCTGGCTCTTCCTTGTTTGTAATGCTTCACCAAAAATGGAGGCAGCTGATTCATATTTCTAGAGCTACTTAGGACAGCGAGTCTTTATTTCTTGGACAGCTTTGGTGTTTCTGTTGGTCGCTCAGCCGTCGCTGACTTCCTGAGGGAGGCTTGAACCCCGTCGTCGCAGGTGACGGAAGCTGCAGTGGTCAGAAACAGCAGATCACAGCCTCATGAAAGCAAATTCCACCATATTCTGCTCTTTACAACGGATTTGTTAAATTCTGTGACTCCATCTGCGTTTTCCAGGTCGCAGACATGGCAGGTTCCTAATCACATCCTTAGATTTAAACTCTCTTTGTCATAAAAAGTGACATGGTGAAGATGTGTTGTGCAGCCACACATGGCTCCTCTAGACTTCCTGACATGAAGTCGGTCATATGTGTGATGTAATGAGTAAACTGGACCCTGAGCTGATGGGTGGGCCAAGACAGGGCGCTCATGGATCAGTTTTTATGGCCATTTTTTGACTGGTTTTAAACCTGTTTTTAAAGCTGAAAACAAAAGAGACTGGAAGTTATGAAGCAGAGTTTCTACATAAACGTGCATCATAAGAGCCTCACGTTTCCTGGATGGAGACCTGTGTTTGTGTGTGCGTGTTTGCAGGGGATCCCTGTACCATCTCCTCTCAAATGGAGCTGGAGGAGGCGATCCGGATTTATAATCGAACCAAGAGTTCTGGACTGCTGCTGCATGGTGAGTCAGCTCCTCCTCCTCTAAACCGGATCTCTCACACATGATTCCTAGTCTGTATTTTTCTCTTATTGATCATAAAGTGAGATTAACATGATTTAAATGACAGACCTGTGTTAGTCTCATTTTAAAGTGCCTCATACAACCTGTTTTTGTGTGCAGGACTAATCTGTTTGGGTCTGTTAGTCTGACTTTGCACAGTTCTGTCTAGTGCAGTTTCAGTCAGACTAATATGTTTACATGTACTGTACAAGTCTAGTTCCAGCTGATGTCCTCTTTTTACCTTTTTATTTTAATCTTTTACAGTCTTCCCCAGCATCCCAGAGCGTCCTGGCATGCCCTGCCCCGGAGAAGACAGTAAGCGAATCACCTCTCCCTTCATTTTCTGAACTTCTAACTTTTCCAGAACCCTTGTATCCATGCACTAATTCAATATTCACATAGGTGCAGGTGCTTTTTGAACAGTGTGTGAACATAGCAGCTCAGTGAGTGTGCATGCTGGCGTTTTATGGTTTTCTCTGTGGGACTGTACGTCGCTTTCTGCTTACTCGTTGGTGTTGTAAATGCATTCTAATACATGTGTTATGGAGACTGACTCAAAAGTTTTAATAGAGGAGTTTTTATCGGATTGAAAGCACCAGAACCAAAACATCCTGACCTTTCAGAGCCACTACAATAACCTAAACAACTAACACAGTGTACGTTATAAATAAAATGCAGACACAGAGACTCCTTCCTAATACTGGAGAAACCTTCAGCTTTGTATTGTAGAGAACAAAAAGCGGATCAGTGCATCATCCTGGATCCCCTCTTTGACCGGTCAGATTTTCATGAAATCTGCCTGATTTTTGGGTGATCCTGCTAACACACAGACAGCAAGATGAACCCAAACACATGATCTTTGGCTAAAGTACTAAAACAACTGGGACTCGGGTTCAGAGCAGACATTCAGCTGTTATTGTAATTCCCCTCTAACACTGCACATTTAAATGACTTGGAAGAGGAAAGGACATTCTTATTAACGTAAGACGCTGGGCTCTGTGGGACATGACGGTGCTCAGCCAATTTCATGGCAGCACTCTTATCAGAGGATTTGATTCTTTTGCAAATTGGAGAATTTGCCACCAAGACCTGGTCCCACCAGCAAGGGGCTTGAGTATTAACTGGGTTCTCTGACGGGGGTGTGTGCTGTGGTGAGCTTCGATGTGGAAGAGAAAGGAAATAAAGTATTAAAGTGTGGAGTGGAGTAAATAGTTTATTGTACCAGTACCTGAATAAATGTTTTGTTTAGTCTCTTTACCGACAGAACTTGATTGTCTGCTACCTCAAATCCTACCATCTGTTCAGGTAGCATACATAAAGCTTTCACAAATTTACCAAAGTTTACTTTAAAGGTGCTTTAAATGAGCTAGAAACTAAGGCCCCGTTTTCCACAGATGTGTTTATTAAGTATCTTCTGCAGCTGGATGGGCTCCAGCCAGCTCTGCAACCCTGAAATAGATTATATACGATGGGAACTTATGCTCAATTTTCTTATGCTAGTACCTGCTAGACCAAGTACTTTGGTGTCATTCCAGGTGGTTGTACCCAGTCCTGTTCGGTGTTTGAAGAACAGGAAGAGCTGCACGAATAGTGTGCAAACAGGTCTGTGTCTGCAGGCAGGTGTATGAGCCATTATAACCCAAGATACAAGTACCATCAGTGATATAAAACATCAAATACGTCATTAAAACTTGAACAGAGAAGCTGAATTCAAACCGCTGTCTTTGTTTCTGAATAATCTGTTTCCTGTGTGACTTCTGAGCTGTTTCTCAGAGGGAAAATAAACACTGAGCATCTCTGCCAGTTCTGTACAGTTTAGGATCCCGGTTTTACACGGATGCCTCATTCACGACTTCTTCAGCTGTTTCCAGTTTATTCTTAAGCTTTAAGGACTCACTGGTAACATCGGGGCTCCTGAGATAATCTGTTGGTTCCCAAACACAAGCATGAAAAACCCATTTAACTGGCAGCTATGAGAAAAGACAGTGTGCAGTGGTCCTGCTGGCACCAGTAGCTACCAGTCACACGCAGTTCTGGCTTCAGGATCCCGGCCATCAGGTCTGCAGATTTTTGTTGCTGGACTTGCCTCCTCAAAGCCGGCCGGCCAGCTAACTTAGTTAGGTGAAGAAGACTTTGGACTCTGTCTGAAAAGGCTGGACTGTGTGCAACTTGCACAAACGCAGTGAGTCACCACGATGCAGGAACACTGTTAACATACTCATTATTTTTCCAGGAGTTTTATGTGTTATAAGTGCTTTGAAATCAAACATGAACTTTTCTAGCAAACAGTCATGAAAGTATATTTGATGAAATGCTGTTTAAACGAATGACCTGAGGATTGTCTGTTGGCTCCTGAAAATGCATCACTGAGGATTGTTTTGCTCAGAAAGTGCGGAAAAGCTCTGAAGCATGCGAACCGGGAGCACCTGCAGTAAATTTCTCCCAAGCCCGGCCTGTAAATGTTTACAGCTGTTGTGCTGACTGACGTGTCGTGTTTTTTCTTCTGCATTGTGTACATGTGAGCAGTCACTGCGGCTGCATTCCTGCCTCCTCAGACCCATGTGTGCTGCACTCCCTCACGTCTGTTTGCTGTGACAGCACCATTCAGCAGCGTGTGTGTGTGTGTGTGTGTGTGTGTGTGTGTGTGCGTTTTAACGGGAGGGCGTCCTGAGCTGGTGATATGTGTGATGAGCAGAGTTTCATTACCTACCATTTTGCAGGTAGATAATGAAAGATAAACATGTACATATTCACACGTTGGCTGTTTGTGGGTGTGTAATATGGAATATGTAGCAGCAACATGGAGGTTACTGCTGTGTGCTTCTATTTAAACCTCATTTACTCACTGCTGATAAAGGAAAGAGGAGGAGGACGGTGTACTCTTCACAGAGGAGCAAGAGGGTGGAAAGAATGAGGATGGAGGGAGGATGTTTTTCATTTTTAGGACATGTTTTCACAGTTAACTCATATCTCCTGAGAAAGTAAACAGTAGCTGATACAGTCAGGTTAAAAAGTACATTTATTTTCATTTAAAGATATTTATACCATTATATGATTAAAAATCACCTGATCATTACTAGTTCTTAAAGTTAGATGAATATTAACGTATACTGTTATGATGCTGCGTCATTATTTACTTAACTAAGCCCAAATGTAGAATCAGCGCATATTTATTATTATTATTATTATTATTATTATTATTATTGTTATTATTATTATTGTTATTGTTATTGTTATTATTATTATTATTATTATTGTTATTGTTATTATTATTATTATTATTATTATTTTGGTACTTTTACTTTGTAGGAAGTTTGTGGTTAGTTTTACTTCTCTTGCTGTTCTTCTTTCATTTCCGGTTCAAACCGTATGGTTAACGTTTCCAACCTCACGATGTGTGTCAGAGCAGGTTTACAGCTGGAGGCTGCAAGCCGCAGAGCTCAACTCATTGCTAATTTACATACTCACAGCCCTGAATACTAAATATGGTGCAGGTACAGAGTTTGATTTAAGCCTGTTTTAAGGGATTATTTTCATGGGGAAAATACAAAAAGTAAATAATTTAGGAGAATAGGGACTTTTTAAATTTAAAGTAAAGCCTGGAACTTATTAAAGGATAAAATAGTCTAATTTATCAACAGCTTTAAAATGTGAATGCTCAGGTTGGTCCTTTTAGATTAATGCCTCGTCTAAATCGTTCATTCCTTCCACTTACATGAAACATTTCACTCTGATTTTCCTCATGATGCTGCTAAAATTAGCAGAGTCACAAAATTCATTTGAATTTTTCCTGGAAACCTTGGAAACGGATGCTTCAGAGGATCCTCCAACGTGGAATCCCCTCCCTGCAAACAGTCTGGCGGTGATAGAAAGTCCGTCTCTGTCCCGGTAACCGCCGAGCAGCCTGATATCTCGGCCTGCTGGAGCAGCTCTCGCTGCTTAGTGCCAGACAGGAATCCGTCTTTGTCCTGTACTGCAGCACGAAGCCTTTTCTGTCACATCAGACCTGATCAGAGGCAGTTTTAGCTACCGATTCCTTACCTGTGGTTTAGGTATCCGCCGATACCGAGTACCGATCCGATACGGTTTAATTTTTATTAGTTTAAATAAATTATATTTATTATAGACTTTGATATGTGATACTTTTATATTGTTACTATCATTCAGTGGCCTAACTAAACAACTAGAAAACATGGATTAATGCGTGAAAACAATGATTTGCTACAGAACTTTTTAAACTATTTAGCAGAGTTTCTGTTAAAAGAAATCTTTAAATTGGACTTAACAGGGAACGTTTTCCTGACCGACTGGAACTAAATTTTAAAACTTTGTTTTTGTGGTTGTCTGGCTTTCTTTTGCAAATTTCTCACGTGTTTGTTGTTGCAATAGTTGCTTTTTTCTTTAAGGCAGCAAACTCCTCGAGCTTCCAAGGTGATGGCGACCCAGGTGCTTCGTCTGGTGGTAAACCTGCCAGCATTCGTGTCGCCTCTGGAAACATCAGCCCTGCATATGAGGCATGTCGCTGCTTAGCTAGCAGGATCTTCTGAGTAATGAGCCCAAATTGCTAACATAACGCTAATGCTACATGTTTGCACAATAGTGTCTCATGTGCAGCCGCTTCTACGCCTACCAACACAAAACAAATGTCACGCAAGATTGCGTAACTTCCTGTGTCTGTGTGGTGGTGTTGGGGGTTGGGTATCAGATGGTGTTCAGACAGAAATACCAGCCAATCAGGTCCAGAATTCTCCAGATGGGTTTGGTCATTTTCACTGTAAAAATCTCACCGAAAAACGGATGCTGACAAAGATAGAAAAGCTCTCATTGGACGCAGTTTACTTAGCTTGATGTGTGTGTGTGTGTGTGTGTGTGTGTGTGTGTGTGTGTGTGTGTGTGTGTGTGTGTGTGTGTGTGTGTGTGTGTGTGAGAGAGAGAGAGAGAACAGACCCCCCTCTATGTAGGGATAATGATGGAGGATGGGAGGAGGTGGAAATGCTAAAATCCTGGATGATGCACTTGGAGGCTGCCCTGCCTTGCACTGGATTCTCCACCAACACCAAGCCCTGCCCATCTTCCCCCACACACACAAACACATCTCCACCTTCGAAACTCCTCCTCTTCCTCCCCACTGACACCTCTTTTTCCCAGCATCCCCCTCTCCGTCGCTCAGCTGTGTGGCACCACTGTCTCTCCAGGGAGGAGCCTCCAGCTCTGCTGCATCGCACAAGAAACAGAGGTGGGCGAGCGAGATGGAGAGCGTTGCAGCGTGCACGCTCATCAGTGCGTAATAAACAAGGACGACTCTGTTTATTCCTATTTTTAACTATTCTCTGGGTTGGCCAGCCATGCCAGAAAAACCCAAACAAACCAAAAAAAACAAACAGACAACCGATCGGAGAGAGGGAGAGAAAGAGAGGGAGAGAGAGACAGAGAGGAAATAATTAAATAAATCTCAGGGAGGAGAGAGAGAGAGGGAGAGGGAGAGAGAGACAGAGAGGAAATAATTAAATAAATCCCGGGGAGGAGAGAGAGAGAGAGAGAGGGAGGGGTCACCAGAGAGAGGGAGAGGAGGGGATGTAGCGGTGTGTCTCCTCGCCGGCTCACCACACATGCACACACACATGTACACACATGCACACTTAGCCTGGATAATGTGCTAACAGAGGAGGAGAGAAAGGAGAAAGAGAAACCGGTGAGCTACCTATTCTGCATCCTTCCATCCATCCATCTTTTCATCTGTTCATCGCTCCGTCTTTGTTTGCTTCCCAAACCCAGAGACAATGGGATGAGTGTGTCCTTGGATTGTTTCTCATGTGTGCGTGGCAGAGATCTACCTTCCTCCGTGGTTAGCGTGTGTGTGATAGATTTATGGCTGATCATGCCACACACTGCTGGCAGACACTGTGTACATGCAGCTTGCTAGCAGCATTAGCATGGCTGCTGCCCGGCTTCCTTCGCTGTGTGGTAGTCCTGAAAGGATGTCTGTCTGGCAGCACACTCGCAGGCTGCACCTGCCAACCAGTCGACATGGTGGTGTGCATACGTGGGTGTAAAGGTTGCGTTGTTATTGTGATGCCTGATTGAAGGATTACCCGTCTGGCTCGTGCTAGTACATTCTGATGTGTTGCAGTGAGTGGCATCCACCTGACATAATGGCTGATTGCACATCAGAGCTCCACTAGCTGTACCCGATGCCCCTAATCTAAAGACTTTTAACAGTTTAAATCCTTTTTCTAGGGCTTATCCGTCCTGATGAGGATGCATTCCTTTAGGAGAGTGGGTTACTTTTCGTATTTATGTGGTGTAAAAATGGTTGAAAGGTTAAATAAAATGGTAATCTGAAATGTCAGTGTTAGAAATGACCTGATGAAGGTAAACTGCATCTGTGTAAATCAAGGTGTTGCTTTGTCTCTGTCAGTCACGATACAGATATGTGTCAGCGTGTGTGTGAGTGTGTGTTTATGGAAACATTCCAGAAGATTGCTCATTAGTCATGATCACAGCTACAGAGGAGACTTGTTGAAGAGATGGTTAACCCCTCATAAATATTCTCTCCCCATCATGCAGCGTGCACGTATGTATTCCATGAAAGCACCGAGGACAACAAGAGATCAAGATGAATTTCTTTTCCTCGGGTAGGATACAAACCTCCTAAAGCGACTGTCTCCAGGCCTCTAGAGGAGCCTTATCAAATCAGAGATAATAACCCTGGTGATGTCATCCGGGTTATCTCAGGCTGGACTGAGCAGAAAAACACATTTTTAATACATTTAGCAGGATTGGAAGAAATCGGCGTTTACCAGACAAACACGTTTTAAAATGCTATAAATTACATAAGAGGAAGGTTAGATTCAGTGATGGTGTAGTTTGGACCAGCACTCTTTCCTCTGGTTTCCTGCTCTAGTTTTCTATGACCATATGTTACAGGTTTTACTTTGCACTGTGGACGGTTTAAGTACAACATTTCTACAGGTGCAAACTGATCTGCAGGTGCATTTTTTACCTTTGCCAAGGCTCATGTTTTCAGCTGCGTACGTTTATCTGGACGTCTGTTAGCAACAGAACTAAAAGTTATGGGTAGTTGATTGGAGTGGTGTCCGGACCTCTGTCTGGATCAGGGATAATTTTGCCGTTACAGCCTCTAACCCACCAGATGCTGGGTGGGCTGTTGGGGTTTTTCTCAGGTGAGGGACCCTCTGGCTTGGTGGAGGTCTGCGCTGAGTGCTTCATGTTTAGGTTCAGCTGTGGGTCGTACCCTGTAGAGGTGTGGATAAGGGTTTTTCTCCTGTGAAGGCTCTGTTCTATGTGTTTCCTTTAGTCTGATGTTACTTGTCTTTGTCAACTTATAAACTTGTATGAGAAGCACTACAGCCATATATGACAACAAGTACATGTTATCCTGAACAGGATGCTAGTGAGTCACCAATACTAGTAAAAATAAGCCATTTAAAGATTGGTTTGTGTTCATTAAGGAAATCAGCTAGAAGACGAGGTAATAATAAGCTAATAAATAAACTATTAGAATCCATTACGCCTGTTATAGTGAACTTTAGTGTTGGATTGCGTCTGTTTTGGATGAATGTGTGTGGTGTATATCCAACCAAGACACATAATAAAGCTCCGTTCCAAGCTTCAGAAAAGTCTCCTGATGTCCGGTGAGGAGAGTGTGATGCTGAACGGTCGCCCTGGTGGCGATCTCTGTCTTACAGGCATGAAAAATGATTGACGTTGTGTAAAATGATTTATTTCTTTAAGCAGTGGATTTTCTGACTTGAAACCGTGGAGAGTTTTGCTGCTAGCTGGATTGAGACTGTATATTGTAGTATGTAGAGCGATCAGTCCGATGATAAGAATGAATCACCATCCATGTGTGCTGGTAGATCCTGCTCTTCAAAGGACTGTATTATGTTTTGTTTTTGGTTAAAAATAAATGTTAGATTAGTTCTAATGATAGAGATACAGAGGAAACTGTAGCTAGGAGCTGTAAGCTTAACACTTATGACTTAGATTTAGGGATGAAACAATAAGATAATACACAGAGCCTTCAGATATACCTACAGGTTTACAGAGGAATTCATTCCAAGTGAACTTTAAAGGAAAACTCAGAGGGCTGTGCCATCTGTTGTTCAGGAGAAGATGGTTTATAGTGCTCATCCATCAAGGGGGTGGGTGACATGTTTTAATAGCTGAGTTTGACTCTGATGTTAGACTGGTGCTAGCGGCTCATCCCTTTTTACTTTAATGACGGGACGCTTTGGCTGCAGTCTGTCTGACCTTGGCTTGCTCTCTGCTGTGAACATTAACTGGAGTATTACATCTCAGAGGCTTCGTCTGGTTTGGGGGTATTCGGGGCTGCTTCAAGCCGTGCAGCTCAGTGCAATCTGAGTCATCCTGTGTATTGATCCTCAACGCTGTTTCCAACTATTTGAGTCTGGGAAAACTGTGGTCGTGTGTGTGTGTGTGTGTGTGTGTGTATGGAGGGGTAGATGTTTTTCCTCCCGTATTCCATTTTTGCTGACTGGACACTGACCTGTTATTAGCCGTTAATGGATAATACTCGGTTGAGCGGCTCAGTCTGCAATGCAGTTGTTGATATGTAATGCTACAGAAAAAAAGATCTGATCCCATTTCCTCTAGTTAGCAGGTGGTGCTGTTTAACGGTGCACATAAGCTACTGCAGTTCCCATCATCCTGTAAGTAGCTGAACTAGTTAACTAGAGGCCGTCAACCTCAATGGACTGCTGGCTTCAATGCTAGCCTGACTGTAGAAGAGGAAACCTGTTTACCAGCATGAGTCACAAATTAAAGAAGCATCTGTTTTTCTATTTGGTTCTTGTACGGCTCCATAAAACCCGACATGTTATCATCTTACCTCCCTACAGCACACAGTCCTTCAGATGCAGAGAAAACGAAGTATAAGAGGATATCAAGCAGCACCAGGCTCTGTATTTGTCACTGTCAGGCTTTTCTTACTTATTACTTAACCTTGGAGCAAAGAGTTGCTCAGAATGGCCTCCCGTCATTGCTGGAGGGCTTTCTCGCCAGCAGCACCGTCCAGCCACTGAGAGGCTTTTCATCCTGATCGCATCAGATAACGCTCCAGTTTTTAAATGGGCTTGTGGACACATCAGCGCCAGCCTCCAGGGATTAATACGGACCTGACACAGTTTGTATTGTGGATAAGTGGTGAGGGTGGTTTTCCTTTTTAAGGGTGTTTGGACCACACATTGATTAGCGTGTTTCTGAGTAAACATTTAGCTTTGTTAGCTGGAGAAACCAGAGAAGGGAATGTGACGGTCTTCGTACGGGTGCTGTGCACACAGACCTTCAGCTGCCATCTTGCTTCAGCGTTTTGTTTACATCAGAACAGTGAACAGATTTGGGCTGGTTCAGTACCGGCTAACAGCAGGATTACATAAACTCATCAGCCTGGACGTAGAACCAGGGAGAGGGGGCTACTTTCTAAATCTAATTTCAGCATACTCACTGCTTGCTCTAAGTTGTAGGCAGTGATGTAATCCTCCGCTAGATTTAATCTGATTGCTTCTCCACAAGACCACAAAACCGATGAACTGCACTCACTTCCTCACGATGCAGGGTTTGGTTATCCACGGGGAAATTTCATTCAGCCAATATTTAGTCTCATTTTGGGAGTTTGATTCAAACTTGGAACCAAACTCCTGCTTTTTCAGCCGCTGCTCAGAACTGAAGCTCATCGTTTGTTAAAAATATATTTGGGTGAGAAAAAAAAATCTATTTTAGATATCCATGGAGGATAACTAGTTTAGATTCAGTACCTGAGCTGTTGTTTCAGATCGTCTGTGTGCTCCATGAAGCTGTGCTGTGCAGTAGCACCATGGTCCTAGAAGTTCAGGAATAACTCTTATTGTCATGGCAACTAAAAAATAAGTCCAGCCTTGCAGATGGTCTTAGGTCAGAGGAAGAAGGCTGATTCTGGCAGTGGAGACTGAAGTCAGTGCTTCTTTTATCAGCAGCAGTAAACACAAGAACCTTGGAGGAACAGCATAAAACACACATGCTAACGGCCCCTTCGCTCATCGACCTGAGCTCTCTGTTCAGAGAAATGGGTGGGCTTCTTTAAAAAAAACAAAGAGATTTTGATGGTTTGTGTCACACCAGCTGGATGGATTTCATCCCAGCGAGGCTGTAACCACCACAGCAGAGCTTTAGAGCTCGGAGCCAGCAGGTGTATCTCAGGTGCTTTCTGTCTCTACTTCCTCTCTCCATCCAGTGATGACCCTGTGGGCCACGGCGCAGACTTTAAAGTGTGCAGTGGGTTGTTGTCCCGTTGCTGGCGAGGCCCGTGAAGCAAACCTTGGCTAATGTGATGCTCCCGGCTCGGCTGTGAAAGCCGTGAAGTGTGCTTTCTCAGCCTTGGGACGATCCTGGAATGAACATAATGAATGAAAGCTGCCAATAAAACGAGTCAGAAACGCAGTTTTAACGTTTCATAGTGCTGCTTTAATGTGAGTAAGTGTCAACGTCCTTAAATTATTGGTCCGTGTTGATCAAACTATTCTACGTCGTGGTCAGGGCCCCTCGCATTCACCGTGATGTGTGGGAAAGTATTAATTACCACTGATGTTTATGGACGTCACATCAAATTCTTTAACATCCTATACAGTGGTTCTCGAGCACGGTACCAGCTTTAGAAAAACTTTTACCCCGTAAACCAGGCGTGTCCATTAAAAGTTTAGTTCAGGGCCACATTCAGCGCAACCTGATCTCCAGTAAAATAACAGCATTATAAGCTATAAATAAAGAAAACGCCACATTTCACCCTTTGTTTTATTTAAAGACAAGATATTTACATTTAAGAAAACATGATAAACAACCTGAAACTTCTGAAGAAAAATTCCTGAAGTTTCAACAGTAGTTTGCCTGGTACAAAAATTTAATTTAAATTACTTACATGTCTAATGTTTATCTATTTTATTTAAAATTATTATCATTATTATTTTTACTATAGATATTTTATATCTAAAATATAAAACAAACTATATGTCTGTTTTATAAAATATATATTAAAATATTATATAGATATATTTACATTTTATATTTATTCATAAAATTGATCAGGCCTATTTTTATAATAAATAAATGAACTTTTATGAAAACACTTTGCAAACAGGTCTTACTGATGAAATGTTGGTTACTTGATGGGAACTTCAGTGACACAGAAATAAGACATAACCTTAAAAAAGAAGAAGAAATAAAATTATACCTGAAGTCATTTTCATGAATCTTATAACCTCGTTCCGGCTGAAAGTTTAGGTCATGATAGAAGATGACCGTCTACCAGTAAAACCAGTCTGTAGGTAAAGTTTTCAGTGAGGGAGACGAGGTGGGTGAAGCCGGGGGAGACGAAGATTTCTAACCAGCTTCAAACGCGATGCATCAGGTTAAATCAGTGCTGTGAAAACCACCTCTCGTTGCAGTGCAATGCATTCTGGGGAATCACTGCTGCATTCAAGCAGACCAGGTGTGGTCGTTTTACACGATGTTTACTCGGTTTAACAGTGTTCGCCGTTTGAAGGAAGGAAGGAGCAAACACAAAGCGACTCATGACCCAGATGGCTTAACTTTTTATCGATGTACTTTATGTACTTTGATGTAAGTTTTCAGATATGCAACCTTTAACCATCTTAAACAGCTGGACAGTGACGCAGTGTGGCATCAGTTGAGGTTAATGGTGCATTATGGGTAATGTTGGCAGTGCAGCGTTAGATTTTTGTTGCATCAACGCATCTCCAACTATAGCATTCTGTCATGTACTCTAAGTATTAAAACCTCCTAACAACACCGCTTCTGGTCTTCTTGACGTCACTCTTCTGTTCAGCAGCTTCTTTATAAGCTGTGATGTCACAGCTAGAGACTAGTAATTCTATTGGCTGATATTAGATAATTTCATTGGGTGATATTGATCACAGACATCAGTGTAATGAGACAAACAGAAGATGTGACAGCTGAGAGAAATCTATCCTAAAATAAAACGATCACTTTTAAGAGCCTGTAAGCCCTGAGCTGCTGGGCCTATTATTTACTACTACTATTTACTGTTTACTACTTATTTCCTGGTTGTTGGACCTGAGAGTGACATCAGTGGTCAGGAGTCCTTCTGTTTGCTTGTTTGCTCAACACAACAGAAAGTACCGTAGCTGCTGGACCTAATCCCAGTTCTTCCTCCTGGTCCCTGAGGCCTGGACAAAGGTTAAAATACCACTAAATCTCCAAATAAAAACTGGGACAGGGCCGAGTGATAGGGCCAAGGGTGAAAGGGGTTGGACCTTAAACATATTCTAGAAAACAGCCTCTGATGGTGGATAGGTGGGTACCAGAGTGAAGTTGGGGACCAGAAACAGGGTGCCAGTATAATCCGGCTCTTACTGGCTGCCCAGCACCCTGTTCTGACTTTAAATGCCTTTTAATTCATGAGATTTCAACACAAGATTTGCACTGTGTAAACAGCCATCTGTGTTACTGATATTATTTTGTGGTTGAAGGTTTATCCTTGTGTTACAGACATTTACCCTGAAACACAGAAATGTTAGTATGTGTGTAGCAGAGCAGCGATCCAGAGAGAGAGCGATGGTTTAAATCCCGTGTGTGGCGCTGGTCCAGCTCAGGAAGGGTTAAACATAAGCTAGGGATTGGTCCAATTACTCCATCATAGCAGCAGCAACTTCCATTTTTTCAGTCCCTCTTAATGGCTGTTGGCCGTCTCCTGTAAATAACATTAAACAAGCCCTTAAAGTCGGTTCAGTAGCTTGCCAGCAGTGCAGCGACTGGTTAACGAGTTGGAAAGACTTTGCTCTACTTTAAGGAAACCACGCTGCACTCATGCTGACGTCTGAAAATACTCCAAGGAACATGTTCACATTCTACCATAAAGAGAAGGGAAATGAATGACCTCGTGTTGAGCCTGGTAGGTTTGTGATGATAGACGGGTAGAGCCGTGAAAATCCCATAAATGACGTGGTTGTTGCTCTGATGGTAAATGGATCCCAGAGTTCAGAGCTTCTCAGGGCAGCAGAGTTCAGGAACAGAAGGGTGATTGCGTTGCGTCACACGGGGTATGACGTCTCTTTAGATTAGGTTTGGAGCTCTGTTTAAATGTTGTAGAAATGGCTGCTCCGTCAGTATGCCTGTTCTGTTTGTGTCATCATATGTTGTTTTGTCTAGTCTTGGATGGGTTGTACTGAAAACATGAATTTCCCTGCAAAGGGATTAATAAAGTATTTTTCATTTCATTCATTTCATTTAAGCGTGAACAGACTTGTTACAGATTTGTGGTCGTATATCATGAAACAGATAGAAAACATTCTCAGTGTTGTAATGTTACGATCATTTTAAGTGAAGAAACTCCTGACGTGGGTTAACTGATGGCGGTGAGATGGCGTTTTCAAACCTTGATGGTGAGGCATGACACAGTGGAGGGAATCCTTCGGGATTCTCCATGAAAGGGAAGTCTGGGCTTCTCTGTGACCTGACCTCAGACAGGCAGCAGAAGATGGATGGATGAAGTTTAAACCAAGACCTTTGTTGTTTTTTAGTAATCGGGAGAGACATGAAAAGAAACTAGGGTAAAAGAATACATGTAGACATCGTTTCTAAATCAGTTTAATATTTATGATAAACTGATGCTTCTGGTATTAAACTAACCCAAACCCTGAAAGAAAACTAGAATCACTCAGTCAGCACAGACCTCCGCAAGCCATGGTCACTTTTTAAAAAAATGTTTTTTGCCAATGATCGCATTAGTCTTTGAGTTAGAAGCTCTGAAGGTAAAATGATCCCTACCTCCCCACAGACAGGCGCAAACCTACATCACAAGCTGGTCACGTGACCATGAACAGCCTGCGGGTGAAACCAAACCCTGCGTTATACCAGCGCACGTGGTGATATGTACAACTTGATAGTTTTAAGTTTTCTCCATCAGTTTTGATAGAAAATGATCCATGATGTCATCCGGTTCTACTGATCCTCTCAGTGTCGAGGCTGTACATGTACTCATGCATATGTCTGTTCTTTGTTGATTTTATTACCTTACTTTACTGTGTGCTGTTCAGCACTTTGTAAACCTTGTTTTTTAAAAGTGCTATTCAGTGTCGAGGCTTGAAAAAGATGGAGGTGAAGCTCATGGCCGTAGAACTGGACGGATGTCCGGATGTCTGCCCAGCGTCACGTTGAGAAGGAACATGGAGAACTTCTTAAATGAATGATGTTATTATTGCTGTAACCAGGCAGTTTCTTCATCAAAACCAACCATAAGGTTTAAACATTGATATAATAAATGTTTTACTCACCAGTCACTAGATGATCTGAACAAACAAATCGGCTTTAACACGCTAGATAGCCGCTAGCCAGTTAGCACGTCTTTCTGGGCTTTTGTCTTGCAGTCTGTGGAACTGCTACGTTTATGGCAGCCAACCACAACTTTTCAGCATATTTAAGGAAACTTTACGTCTTATTACGCCTTGGTGAAGGTAATAAAAAGGTTTAGATTTTCTGCATAACTCATACATGCATGGCTAATGGACTAGTGGATTGGTCAGAATGGTGCTCATAGGCTACTATTTGTAAGAGTTTGGGGCAGGTGGAGAACTGCTGTTTTGCTGGAGTTCAGACTGGAGCACATTCTGCAGGATGAATCTAGCTTATACGGTTCTATCAACGCTAGGCCTGTCGTTATAAGCAATAAGTCAATTAATTGCACAGTAAAAAACAAAAATGAGCGCGAAAAGCCGGCCACAATAATTTTCATCGTTGCGTCGCAGCAGTGATGAGCGGAGATATTTCAGCTTCATAAACAGCAATAATGCACAGTTTTTTCTTTTTTTTAAATACAATGGTACCAACTGGCAGTTTTACTGGTTTTCCCTGTCTGAACCCATGTTTCATTTTTGTTTTATATATTTTTTGAAGAGCAGTTTTGTTTACAGAACAGAGACTTTATTTTACTTCTTGTTTTTGGTTGTATTTGGTGTTCATTCGTTGTTAAGGAGATTGAGAGTCCGTTCTATTCATTCTTTTGTTTTGTTTAATAAAGTTTCTTCCAGTTCCAGTGTAAAATGTTCTTTAGAAATGAAAGTTTATTGATCTTTGAAAGGGTGTACTTGCATTGTTATGGCATTGTCATTATATTAGTTGAAAATGGTCTCAAAATGACAACAAGCACAATATTATCGCTTATCACGATAATTTCTGAGAAAATTTATCGCACAGCAAAATTTGTTATCGCGACAGGTCTAATCAACACGATGGGGACTACTGACCGCTACAAAAAGATAAGTAGTAAAGGTTTAGTTGGAGCTAAAGGCTCGAGTATGGTGGGATTAAGGTGAGCAGCCACCCCACAGACCGGGGCTACAGCCGACCCAGGTCTGACTCCTGGCCTGGGACCCCCCGACCCTCTTTACTGTGACCTACTGTACAGTAAAGTTCAGTAGAGCCCACACTTGATGCTTAGATGTGTGAAGGGCCACGTTAATAATGCCGTCATGACTAATCTACTAATTAGTTTTAATTGGCCTGACTAGTAGTTTATTAACCTGGTCAATGATAATAAAATAAATCTTCTCTTTGCATCACTGGAGCATTTTTTCTGTGTTTCTAATGAAAAAAAAGTTTATAAATGTGGGAAGCTGCCACCACAGGCCATTCTTTAGTTAATCTCATTTGCTCGGGTTTACCGAGATCTTCCTGTTTCAAGACTTTTTCATATTGTTTTAAACATGTGGGATTTTTTTATGTTTCAGATGTTCTGGACATCCTGAATATCAGTAGCCTTAAAAAATGCAATCGTTTGACATCAAAGCAAGTCTGTCTTCTGTATTTAATCACCTTCCAGATCTGACATGAACAGGCTTTAAAGGGATGAAAACTCAGCTGTGTGCAGCCAGGCAGATGTCCCAGTTACAGACATCTGCTTTCAGGTTACGTTTCAGTATTTCTATTTTCTGCACTTCTCTCCCAGAAAATCTCCTTCACGTGAAGCGTCTCACACACTCTGAGGGAAACAACAGCTTCTTTTCATGAAGTGTACTTGATGATTTTAGGAATTGTGTCTGCTGTTGGATTTCTTGCATTTGGTTGAGATTTTCTGATGTTTTCTGTCTTAAAACCAGCCGACTGAAGCTGAACAGGCTGGTGCACATGCAAATAAATGAAACAGAATATATGAAAGTTTGACAATAAGTGGAGCAGAGAAAAGGTGTAACAGTGACCTGTAACGGGGTTTCCACCAGCGCTGCTTGTGTGTGTGTGTGTAGCATCGCTGGTGGCTTGTAGGCCGTCAGTGTCAGTTACTGGTGGGACTCCAGCTGTCAGAGCTTAGCTCATACACAGACAAAGAGGAGGGGCAGTAAAACACAGAGAAGGGTCTTAAAAGTCATGCTCTGCTCTGCCAGTGCAACCGTCTGCAGGGATGAAAGCATCTGTCTGACCTCAGGTCAGTGGAAACGTGTCACGCCCGTCATATATGTTTATTAATGAGTTTGTGTATGTTGTTTTAACCTGATTAAACTCTTCCTGCCGAGCTGTGCTGTCTTCTAGCTTCAATGTCCAGGATGGGATTCCTGCTGGGGAGTCAGTAAGAACATATACTGGTTAAACTGGTTAGTCTATAACCATCTGCTTCTGGGCTGTAGGCAGGCAAGGCATGTTTATCTGTTTACCACATGCCATGTACAGGACATCAACAAAAAGCATTACAGCGAGGTGCAGAATAAACCTTAAATAGGAGAATTAAAACAAACTAAAAACAGAAAGAAATGAAATAGAAACAGAACAAGATAAATAATTTTAATCCATGCACTGATTTCTAAACACAGAACAAGTCGTGCTGGCTCGCTTGTGAGGATGTTTGTGTACTGTATGAATATCTCAGAGTCAAATACAGGAAAGATAAATGTAGGACTAAAAAGTCATGGATTCACAGCAAGACTTGATCAAAGTACTAAACGAGGCCAAAGTGGATTTACAGTGCTCAAAATGAGATCTCTGAACCACAAAGAAGAATGTGAGGACAGAGAGGATTTCACATCTACGAGGATTTTTTCTCCACATGCAGTTTTTTCTGACATGCAACAAGGATCATGGACTGAGACTTGAACCTGGGCTGCATACCCAGGATACCCCGAGCCCCCAATAATCATCCTTTAATCTTAATCTAGAAACAGAACATCTCTTGTCTGTGTCAACAATAACACACACGTAGATATGATTTAACATGAGCATTATAAGACCAAGAATCAATGATCAGTACTAATATTTGCAGCGTGATATCAGTATCACGGTTTGGACACGCGTGTGTGTGTGTTTAAACTTCTGACTGGTCCAGTTTGCTTCCAGCTGGCCTGCATCAGTACTGCCACGGTGTCTGTCTCTACATTCACTGTAAAACATCCTGATTATTACCCCACCACCCCTCAGGGTTCAGGTCTGCTCGGTTCTTATTTCTCATTCTGCTATAACTTTAATATTCTTTCCATAGTAATTGTCTGGTATCAGATTTATGAGCATTTCACTGTTATTTACAGTTTTTAGTCTCTCTTCTACTTCATCACACGTGTCTTCTTCCTTCTTTTTAGCTCTAGTAAGTTACACAGTGTTGTGTAAATAAAGTTGTATAAGTGTTAGTCTCTAACAGGTGTGTGTTTGCCAAGTCCACAATGTTTTAAAGCCCACGTGGTGGCTGTAAATAAGGGGTGGCCAAACTTTTTGCATCCATGGGCCAAAGAGAAAATGTACCAGTGAGCCGCGGGCCAAACACAGCGATTTTAGGGGTGAAGCACAAATAAATGTAAATCGTGGTTCTTTTAATTATTGTCAATGCATGCAAATGCATTCTTGTCCTCACTGCAAATAACACACTACAAACATCAATATGGCAAAATAACAATAAAGGCATAGTTAGAAGGACAACAAACAAAAATTGCAGACAGTAAATTGTAACCAAATATAGTGAAAAATGTCCTCAACAAAAAGAAAAACACTGCATGTACACCAAATCAAACTGCTAACAGTGACTGACAAGGTGAGTATGTCATTGAGATGTGAGCCAATCTTTCAAGTCTGACATACTCAAATAGTTTTGATATTTCGGTGGTGGGCCAGATGTAATGAGCTGGCGGGCCAAATTTGGCCCGCGGGCCCTACTTTTTGCACCACTGCTGTAAATGGTCAGGTGGACGCCTATGATACATGTTCATCACATCATTCGCATTATGGCTCAGAAGGGGAAAAGTTTTTCGGGGTGTGAGACAGAGATCCTGATGGACCATGTTGACAAACGTAGAAATGTTTAACTGGTGGGCACGGCGTGGGCATTACTGTGTCAGAGAGGCAGAATAGTGGCAGCAGGAGGAGATGCTGTCATCAGTCAGAAGGGAAGACACACCAGAGGGATCGAAACGTGGCTGGATATCTCAGTCGCTCTGGAAAAAATGACAGTAATGATGTCGGTAATTTAGTCATGTTTTAATTCATGAAATAAATATGTACAGATACATCTGAGATTAGTGTTAAATAATATTTCTTTCTAGGTGCTGGGTGTTCCAGCTGGGTGGGCGGGGCTGCAGCTGGGTGGGCGGGGCTGCAGCTGGGTGGACGGTGCAGAGCGACACCATCACCGTTATTAACCAGGTGTACAAGGAGTTGCGGGAAATAAAGACTGCTGGACAGAAATGAGGACAACAATAAAAAACATTGTGTAAGAATAAATAAGTAAAAGGAAATCCTCCTCTTGTGTGTTTCATTAGCGTAGCATCACTTCTAGACCTCCAGCCTGAACAGGTGGGTCTTTAACCTGGATTTGAATAAACTGATGTTTTCAGCAGATCTGAGGCGTTCTGGGCGATTAAGAGTCTGTACGGGGCCTCGGCCTCCTGGTGGCATTGTGATATCTGCGTAGCTATGGTAACTCATTTTGTTCTTCTTTATGACCAGCAATTAAGACCATGGCCACACAGAGACGAGTCAAGGTTTTGTTTTTTATATATATTTTTTTTATTTTGGACGTTTGTTGATACAGAACCGGCATTTTGGGCAAGTTAGGGTGGTGGTGGCATTGAGGATCCACTGGCGTCAAAATAATGTAAATCAGGGGGGCCCAAGTCCGGTCCTGGAGCTCTACCATCCTGCAACTTTTAGATGCAACCCAGCCATGCCAGGTGGAAGAATGAAAGAAAGCAGTCTGTGTGCTGCACCTGCTTCAGGACTCAGCGGTTGGAGTGTGGAAGCTGGTGTCCCAATGATAACTTACTTTGCTCTGACATGTGGACAACTAGACTAAAGGAGGGGATCACAGGGGAGGAGGACAAGATCCGACTGGATCAAACCAGTCAGGCATTCACCTTCAGGTCAATCTGAGGAAGAAGGATGTTGTTTAAAAGGAAATGGAACATATATCACATTAATTTTGGGATTGTTGCACAACCTTTTGTCCCACGAGCAGCTTTGTAGGGTGAAGCCTTGTCGTAGACGTTCATTCTGTTATTCATCGACAATTTTCACCCCAAACTTGAACTCGGATTGAGACCCAGACTACTTCCTGGCCATGCCATTCACTTAGTTCTGTCCAAAAGAAAATTTTAAAAGATTTTTGCTCTGTGACAACAGATCAAATCATCCTGGAAAATGAGCTCAGTATCACCAACCTGACCTCTGAGTGAAAGAGAAAAACGCCAGTTTACTGTGGAGGTAATGACGGTTATCTCCCCTGGTCCTTTCCCTGACATCAGCCACGTCTTCGATCGTTGTAGAAGTTTCCTTTCCCAGGAAAGACAACGCTCTCCATCTTCCCTTGGTTGACTTGTATGTTTCACTTTTACAACCTTCCCATTTTATTTGCTTCAAGTTCTAGACACAACTGACTGGAGACAACTGCAAATTAAATGACCTTCTGGAAAGTTTTCTAATCCCTTCCAGTCTGTTTGGGCCTTGTTTCCTGATAACAAGCTGGCTTTTCTTTTAATGAGCAGGTGCAACAGCTCATTAAGGTCTGAGATTACTCTCTTACTTCCACACTAATGTGAATACTCAGGCTTGTGCAGGTATTTGTTTTAGAAATAGAAATCAGAAGGTGGTTCCATTTTTTCCTCTGTTCTGAAAAAAGGGAAATTGCCTTTAATTATAGTATTTATTTTTTATATCACAGCTATGAGAGTAAAACGGCTGAATGGACCTCCAGAGGAAATATTTTTGTTAAATAGGGTTTCCTTTAAAATAAGGATTGCAATGTTCTGTCATCACCTTCATGTGTGTATGTATAAATAATTTTGGGCTGCCATTCAGCTGGTTTAAGCAAAGTGCAGCTTTTCTTCACACCTACAAGCCAATCCACCTGTTGGTATTTCCTGTGGTGGCACCATTTTAAAGTGTTTGCAGGACTCGGGTCTTAACCTGTTGGGCTGGACAGAAATTTATTTAAACATTACCTGATGAGGAAAGATGTGCTGTATGAGTCTTGCTGAAGGCCACGGTCTGTGCCAGCATCAGGAAACACGTGTAAATATTTAGCAGACATGTCCCACATCATTTTCCTCTCCTTGCCTAATTGGCTGTCCCTCTCAGCTGCTCGTCTAGAAGGAGTGAGGATGTCATATGTCAGATGTCGTTTGTGGTTACAGCTAATGAGAGCAGCTGGACATTCACCCGTAATACGCAGCACACCTCTTGACTTGGAAGCTTATGGCGGTCCAGAAATAGCAGCAGTGGTTTTGTGATGTGTCAGGCCTCCCTGCTGCAGTGCAGCACACCCACATGTTCTCACTGCTGCTGCAGCCGGGAAGCTTTTACTTCGATGTCTTTGATTTGCAGATAACTGAGGTTGTTTTCTATCACTTTGTAGCAGCGTGAACAGGTTGTAAAACATTCGTGGAAGATTCAGCTCGTCCTCACTCAGTTCTGAGTCTAAACTGGTCACGCTCTCCTCCGTCACTCGTGGCTGTAAAGTCATTTGGACTTGGAAAGGTGTGCTTTTAAAACGCGTAGCTACCATCGCAGCCTGCTGCAGCTCTGGACCTCTCAATGGCAGCCTTGTGAGGGAGTGCTGGCTGTGGCACAGCAGAGCGCCTTTGTTCTGCCGGTTACACACTGTGGTTTCTATGCTGACCAGAATGATGCATTGTGACACAGCTCTGGGTTTGTCAGACGTCTTATCGTACACTGGAGCCAGTTTCTGTCTTACCTAAAATGATAACGCAAATAATACAACATAACTGAATAAAAAGGTGCATTTGAAGCTTTTATTTATGTCTGTGAATCTCATCCATTCCTTTTAATGCCATCGTTGTTTTAGTCTAAAGTCTAAATGTGGCACATTTATATGGGCTCATGCTGTCATGTGACAGTTATGGTAAATGGTCCGTATTTATATAGCGCTTTTCTGTACCAGGATACCCAAAGCGCTTTACAGTACACAGCACATTCACCCATTCACACACACATTCACACACTGATGGCGGAAGCTGCCATGCAAGGTGCTCGACCACGACCCATCAGGAGCAACTAGGGGTTCTGTGTCTTGCCCAAGGACACCTCGACATGAACACGACTTGGCCGAGGATCGAACCGGCAACCCTCGGGTTACGAGACGACCGCTCTACCTTGCTGAGCCACGCCGCCAGTTATCAGTTATCTGATAGAAAGGGACTAAAAAGATGGAATATTCTTGATGACAAGATGACTAATGACGTTGTTGTGTTGTCCTTTAAGGTTTACTTGAACGTGGAGTTGCCGGCATGGCAGCAGATGATGTATAACCTCAGAAATGAGACACAACCGTGCACGTACGTTATGAATAAGCTCTGATGCTGGAACAGTTCAGACAGTATGTATGTATCTGCCTTTTAGGCCTTGAAAGTTGGTTTTTAACATTCATTTTTTAAGATGCACACTGTTTTTATTACTCTAAATAGTAGAATAGTTGCCAAAGCATTAAACAGTTTACTAAAAATCACGTTTAGCCACTCAGGTGTTTTTTTCATGTGGTTTATGAAGACAGAAAATGTTGAAACGTTCGTCCCTTGTTTGCTGTAAAGCTGTAAATTCATTAGTTAGCTCCAACTTTATCACCTTTTCACAGGTTTGATTTAATATTTATAGTTGGAAATGAGCTAGAAATTAAGATTTTTGTGATGACTCTTCTGTTTTTGCACATACTGTTACCCTCCGAGTCACCTTTGCTGCCAACATGCCGTCATGGATGCGTCTTTTAAACTGTGTTGATAAGAAAGGAACAAACTGTGTTCACTAACTGTGGTTTATATGCAGCGCTGCTTCGGACTGCAGGGCTTACAGCTGGTTTTCAGCATTGTACCTGGGGTCTGAGATTTTCTAGATTATCTCAATCCTTCTGACCAGCTGCAGCCTGGGTCCAGCTTGCTCTAACACTCTTTCTACCCCACCTCCCTCTGGTTTGTTTAGCAGAGACCACATTTCAGTGCCGTGCTTGAAAACTGTAGCTGTCTGCCTTTGAGTTTCTTTTTATTTCCCATCCTCATCATTCGGCCATTTCTCCTGCTAAGAATGAATTTCATGCTTTTAATAGTCAATTGACAAACCATTATTGTGGGTCAATAACTTTAAAGAGATATTTGAACCATTGATTTCTGTCATGATGGAGCTGAAGAAGCATGAATCACTGCTGATGGATACTTCTATGGGCTGAGTAGAGACTGATGAGTGTGGGGGGGGGGGGTGGATGGAGGCCTGAGATGCTGAACCTGAGGCCTGTTACCGCTTCTGTGGCTGAACTGGAGCACAATTACTCATTTCTCCTGCAGTAAGATGACTTTACAACAGGCTCAGTAATATTCTTATTAATCTGAAGACTTTATAAAATCACCTGGTAAATCCAACCTCAGATGAACAGCAGCGTGACATATCACACCGTCATTACCCATTTAATATCAGCTACACCCGAATGTAGAAGCAGTGTGTGAAAAACTTAGTAAACCTCATGATTCAGTATCTTGTAAATCACCTGAAGCATCATAGCTAAAGTAATGGTTGTCTATGTGATGTTATCAGTCTCTCACAGGGTTGTGGAGGAGTTTTGCTCCAGGATTGAGGTTTACAGGAGCTTTCTGAAGGTCCCACCACAGCCTTTCAGTTGGGTCGAGGTCTGGACTTTGACTAGACCATGTAAACACCTCGATTCTTTTCTTTTTCAGCCATTCATTTCAGCCAGCTCACATCTGACTCTAGAGTTTTCAGAGGAGTTCATAGTCCACTCAAAACAAGCCCAGATCATCGTCCCTCCACCGCCGTGCTGACAGATGTTTTTAGAAGATTATCACAGGTCCTCACAGATTTCTGATGTCTTTCCTCCTTAGCATGTTGGTAACACATCTAAATGCTCCAGACCAGCAAACTGCCCGAACTTCTGTTTTATAGAGTACAGTGTTGGTACTAACACTGATTATCATCAGTTAATCAAGTAGATCTGATTCCTGCTACATGCCCTGTTGATTCCCATGGAAGCAGTTGGTGTGTATGTACTTTTTCACACACTGCCTAATTTTCATTTTTATATAGGACGACAACAACATGTCTCATTCCAGCCTTGTGATGGGGACAGAAAGACACGTGTCTCAGTATTTAAGATTCTGTTATGCTAAGAGCTCAAGGTTGTTCATTTTGCCCTCCAGTCAGCAGCGACTGAATTTGGGGATGTTTTTTCTAGTAGAAAGAAGGGCTTCAAGCATTTCAAACAGTCAGTAGCCGGTAGCCTCTGTCCAACACATCCTGCAGTGCTGGCACAAACCTCAATAATATTAAAGTACCTTGAATAACTGGAGCTGTCCTACCTTGAAAATGTCCCTGGCAGTCGGGTAGTCTCCCGGGTCCTGGGCGGATAATGTGGTGAAAATGCACCAGTGTGTCTAATAAAAGCTTCTCTTCCTATACAAGGATGGATGGTTTTATATATATTTAGAGATTTCTTCTCAGTCAGACACGCTGTAGCTCCTACAACAATATCAGATGTTTAGCACATGACTGGATGTTCAGTCCATGTTGACATACTGCATCACTGACAGCAGCTTTGTGCTTCCCTTGTTGTACAAGCTGGTGTTAACCGTCTTGTTTGTGTTGTTGGGCACTAAGCTGAGTCCCACCTCCTCAGCCCACTCCCAGCATCTCTGATGCTGTGTTGCTTGGGTTGTTTGTGCTCAGATGATCCAGTTGCCCTGCAGATGAGTCTGATTTATTCATTCATTTATGTTTAAGCAGTTACAGTCTTGTGTAAAGACACGAAAGGGACGCGCAGGCAGTGAGACAGCGTCTGAAGTACTGACTAACCCAGTCATAAATCAGAAAAGCCTCAGTTAAGCCTGAGTCATTAGAGTACACAGATGTGGCCTGTGCAACCCAGAGAGGTAATGCAGGTTTGATTACGATGCATCACCCCTGACACCTGCTCTCTGGGCTGAGCTGACGCCACAGTTCACTGTCTCCGTGGGTTACACCAACCAGTGCTGCTGCTGGGTTTGCTAACTTCTGTGGAGAGTTTGTGTTGTATGTGCTGGCATGTCAGCTCCGATAAGATAAGATGATAATGATCTTCTTACCTTCTACCTGCAAGAGCATTATAAAGAATGGGAGAAATTAAACCATGGTTCAGCTGTTGGAGCAGCTGTCTTGCAGCCTGTAGGTCAGTTATAGATTTATTATTTATTATAGAGGCTTTAAGCAAGACAGACATCTACGTATTCCCACAAAACGCACTGTATGTGTGTACGGTTGAGAAAAGCTCCATATATAAAGGATGTGTTTAGACATAGGATATCACTGCGTGGCGTTCAATGACTGGTTTCTACTCCGGTCATGTAGGGTTCGTAGATTTAAGTTAAGTTGTATCCTTGTTAAGACAAAGGGGTTTAGTAAATGGAAAAAAGATAAACTTGTGGTATCTTTAGAAAAAACTTTAGACACCATATGCTTACCTACCAATTGGCAGTGGATGAAGCACGCAAATTGTATTTCTCAGAGTTAATCTCAAACAGCAACAACTCTAGAATATTGTTTAAAGCAATAAGCTCAGTTACTTGCTCTCCTACCCCTCCTATCGATGCTTCTGCTGCAAAATGTGAGCAGTTTCTCATTCATTTTGTTAATAAAATTGCCAACATTAGGAATAACATTCCACCTGCCCCTGGCAACTTTCCCGAACCAAACTGGGTCCTCACTGACACATTTTAAACAAATTTCTTTATCCAACTTAAAGGATCTTATTCAGCATGCAAATCCTACTACCTGCAAATTAGACATTCTGCCCACTAGATTTTTGAGGGGCATCTTCGACACCGTGGGTCCCCACATCCTCTCTATTATTAACAGTTCATTGTCGTCTGGTTGTGTCCCCCCTGGTCTCAAGAGTGCCGTAGTTCAACCGATTCTAAAAAAAACCCTCACTTAATCCTCTAGACCTGAACAATTTCAGACCTATATCAAATCTGCCTTTTTTAGCCAAACTTTTAGAAAAGACTGTTGCCACCCAGCTGACCGAGCACATGAAAAATAACAACATGTTTGAAAAGTTTCAATCCGGCTTTCGCTCACACCACAGTACCAAAACTGCACTTATAAAAGTCACCAATGACCTGCTCTTAGCCGCTGATACTGGTCTATGTTCAATTTTAATTTTACTTGATTTAAGTTCAGCATTCGATACAGTTGACCACGCCACTCTGTTAAAGCGTCTCAGAAATTTTATTGGC
Source organism: Melanotaenia boesemani (assembly GCF_017639745.1). NCBI lineage: Eukaryota > Metazoa > Chordata > Actinopteri > Atheriniformes > Melanotaeniidae > Melanotaenia > Melanotaenia boesemani. Next base: position 34,147,071 of record NC_055694.1, on the reverse strand, counting down.
ATTACTGACTCTGCATTATCTTGGTTTTCCTCTTACCTCTCATCTCGGTCATTCTCTGTAGTACTTGGAGAGTTTTCATCTCCCTCTGCCCCCCTATCATATGGTGTTCCACAAGGTTCCATCCTTGGACCTATTTTATTTTCCATTTACATGCTTCCCATAGGTCAAATCATTCAAAACCACAATATAAATTTCCATCTATATGCAGACGACACACAACTATATGTCCCGCTGGCTATGAACGACCCTGAATCATTCACTCGCATTTTTAACTGTCTTTCTGACATAAAGGTCTGGATGTCCCAAAATTTTTTAGAACTCAATGAATCAAAAACAGAAATAATTCTATTCGGTCCACCTCAAGTCACTCAAAATCTCTCTTCTCTTGATAGTTTATCCAATCTGGTAAAACCATCTGCCCGTAACCTGGGGGTTATTTTAGATTCACAATTTGATTTTAGCCCTCAGATTACAAAGGTTGTCCAATCTTGTTTTTATCAGATTCGTAACATAGCCAAGATCAAACATTTTATTTCCCAGTCTGACCTGGAAAAGGTGATACACGCACTAATTTCTTCCCGGTTGGACTATTGCAATGCACTATACGCAGGTATAGGTCTGAAGTTGCTCAGTCGTCTCCAGCTGGTCCAAAACTCTGCAGCAAGACTTTTAACAGGCACTAAAAAACATGAACACATCACCCCTATCTTAGCTTCCCTACACTGGTTACCAGTCAATTTTAGAATTGATTTTAAAATCTTATTAATTATTTTTAAAGCCCTCCATGGTGTAGCCCCCACCTATATTTGTGACATGCTCTCCCCCTATGTCCCGGGTCGGTGCCTGCGCTCCTCAGGTCAGAGCCTCCTGACTGTGCCCCCTTCCCGTCTCCTCACTAGAGGAGACCGGGCCTTCTCAGTCAGAGCTCCTAAACTGTGGAACTCTCTGCCTGAGGAGCTCAGGGCAGCCAAAACTGTTAGCACTTTTAAAACTAAATTAAAAACTTACTTTTATAGAATGGCTTTCTTATTGTGAATTTGTTTTTATTAATTTTATTGTCTCTTTTGAATTCATGTTTTATTGTTTTACCTTTGTGTATGTGTTCTTAAATGCTGTGAAGCACTTTGTAACTTTGTTTCGAAAAGTGCTATACAAATAAAGTTATTATTATTATTATTATTATTATTATTATTTATTGCACTCAGAAAGCAGATGGCTACTTATTACGGTTACAGCACACACACACACACACACACACACCAGATGAAAAATGACATGGCTTGATAACTGATAGGTGGCTACTTGACAGCCGTTTACACTGATAGTTTGTTTTACGTCCCTGATGAAACACGTGGTGCTAACAGCTTTATGACAACAACAAATACTTAAAAATTGAAATGCATGTGAGCTAACTTTGACCTTTAGTCTGCATCTTTTTTGCATGATGATGCACAGAAACATCCTTAAAATGTTTCCAAAGGACTAAGTCCTCCCAAAATTCCTTCACATCAAGCTTTTATCAGAAGACGTGTGAAAAATGTGGCCGTCAGGGACTGAGAAGAACTACTGGCTGGGCCTGAAGTTTTTATGCTTCTCATTTGTATAAAAACAGATAAACCATCACTTTGAGACTAGAAAGTGTTTTTTTGTCAGAGAAACTCAGATAAGTTCATATATTCTACTCACAGTGGCTACTGGGGAAGGTTGGGGGTGGGAATTTGGGGATAGGCATCATTTTAATAGAAAATCTACTTTCATGTTGACTCAACTGGTTTAGAATAGAAATACTTTATTAATCCCTTTGGAGAGTCCTCAGGGAAATTTGGGTTTCTAAACATTTTTCTGGTGTTTGCGTGTCTGAATGCAAATGTCTGCTTCAGATGAGCCGAACGGTTCTCATCAGGTCTCCAGGATTAAGTTAAATCTCTGAATGAGGCTGGATGGGGCTGGAACAGAAGAGCAGCAGGTATGAAGGTACGAGTCTGTCCCTGGTTAAAGCAGGCATCCCCTGCTTCATCTCTATGCTGTCTGCCTGCTGTTTGGTGCGACGCAGGTTCACAGTTGAGCTTTTTTTTAGAGCTGAGCTTCTGAAACATTAGTAAACTAAAATTCACCCAACTAAAAGCTTCACAGAGCTGAAATGAGTTCTGTACATCTTAGCTTCCAGATTACATGCAGCCATTTGTTCCATTTTTAATAATAGAGAATGGCTCTGGATGAGTTAATGTACCTTGAACACCTGCTTGCTAAGTCTGGCTTTTATTAAATGATAAGTCATTTAAATAATGTAGTAGTATACTGGCCTTGGGCACATGCAGCATTCCTCAGAATCCCAGTGAATATGATCAGCATACTAGAAACAGTGTTTTGGGTTATAGTAAACGGAGCATAATGTGATGTATTATCAGGACCTTGCGTGGAAACGGTGCATGTCAGAGCAGCACATAAACATACTGGGATGTAATCAAGACATCAGCTGTAGAAACTGTTGACCTCTCTACAGACTCAGTCTTTCTGTCCATCTGGTTAACAGCCTCTCTTTTGTCTTATTAGCGCTCTGATTACATAAAGTTAAAGGTTGTACGAGCAGCCAGAGGCAGCCCTAACCCTCAGCGGCAGGACATCATCTTCAGCTCTCCAAGCCTCCTGATTTCCCAGGAGTAATTGCTCTTAGCTGCCAGCTTCAGAACTCGTTAACCCTCTGGTGAGCTGTAGGTGCTCTGCAGGCCTGAGCAGCCTTGTGCCATCTTGTTTCAGACGCACTCATGTGTCTATTACTCGCGTTAGCTTGATGTTTTCACCTCTTGTTGCTAATGCAGCGTTCTTGTGTTCAGTCTCTCTCTGGGGAACACTGTGCTAAACAGCACCTGAGCTCCGTTTGATCTGAATCTAAAGCCTGGTACACACATAACGATTTTTGGGCTGTTTTTGTCCTGATTTTGCCTCTTCACTGATCATCGTGACATTTCCCTGTCCGATCATCATTTGGTCTGAGGTTACGAGCCGATTTGTCCCGATAATCCACTCTGAAACGGGTTGGAGCCGACCATTGGGAATGTTGGACATGTTCAATATTTCAGAGCCGATTTCTGAGGAACGTCGACTACTCGTGCAATGTGACTGCGTGGATGGTGATGTGGTACAGAATGTAGCCAATCAGAGAGCGAGCTGGCTGGGGAACAAGGAAGTAAATAAAGTCCGTGTTCACGCCGTCTCCAGTCTGTTATTTTTTTCATTTCTGTATTTGTCTGTTAACAATAGTCTACTATGTTTCTTCTTCTACATTTTCTGTCGGTTGTTACGATGTTTTTTCTTCTTCTTTGTTTTCCGGTTGTTGCTATGGTTCTTCTTCTACGTTTCAACGTTTGTCTCGCTCGGAGGACTAGATTGTAGATGAGTTGTGGGACAGCTTCATCATGTGTGTGTTGTTCTGCGATTACATTTTCAGAGTCACTACACACAATACGGTCAAAACGGATTATTTATCTTCACACGTGAGGTCTCGACCAGATAAAAAATCTGACAAGATAAACAGAATCGTTATGTGTACCAGGCCTAAAAGGCTGAGGAGCTGACATTGTAGTTTGAGTCCTGGAGCCGGCTGTCCCGAGAGCAACAGATTGCATCACAACATGCCACACCCACACACTCCTCATATCCCTGCTTTTAATCTGAAGGGCAGCACCAGATTTTTGCCCTTCAAATGTTTTTGTGTGTTTTTCTGGTTTGGGCTCAGCTGGACCGACGCTGACTGTTGATGTGCATCGTGGTTACTGATACGCCAGCAGGGTTGGGATGGGGTCCGCCGCCTCCACAACAATCAGAAGTATAAAGGCCATCCAGAGAGATGAAGAGTCCGTCTCTCAACACTGAGCCAAAACTATGCTGCTAATATTTTATTTTTAAAGTAATAACTGCTGTTTGTGCTGCTGTTAGTTGTAAAAACTACACCTCCTTTTTCACTGCAGTACTGATTGGCCTCCACCTCAGAGACTGGTTGGTCCAATATTTGAGGTCAGCAGATGCTTCTGTTAGTGGTGGATATCAGTGCTGGATCATATCTCTGGTGTTTAATTGTATTGATACAGTTTTACAGGAAATATTGGATAATCTATTCCTACATAGAGTTCATATCATCACTATATCACCTTGAGTTGTCCACTTGTCCTCCTTTCCTGCTCCATTCACTCCTGTGAAACATGGACCCGACGTGAGGCGAGCAGCTAAAGAAGAGCTGCTGGTTATTTGCAGCTGTTTGGATTCAGAGCTGCAGACGAGCAGCAGAATGTTTTGTGTGGAGAATATTTAGATTAAAGGTTCAAACACGACTGGTCTGTTCACCATTTATAGCAGCGTCATAAAGTTTAGCATAACGAGCTGAAACTGTGGACAGCAACCAGGCCGCGAAGCTGCCCCGCCTCTAAATAAACCACGTATAAAACTCATTTACACGTGCTAAGCCTGACGAAAGAGTGAGAGATTATGCTATATTACTGAAGCAGCAGACTACCATGTTGCTGAGGACATCATCTTTATCTCAGCCTGTAGAACAGGACGGCTTATACAGCTGCTAAAAACACTTAAACCATCAGTAACCCAGTCAGAATAACGTCAATCAGCAGATGTCTACAGATGTGAAAGAACCTTGCTGCCCGTTCGGCTGAAGGTTCGGAGGAAACGGCTCAGATTCTGTCCTATTCTTAAATAGCATGTTTGAATTGCATCACTAAAACTTTCTATAATATTTTTGGCTCATTTAACAATTGAATTATTGTAGGTAGTGTTTTATTTTCAATATATTTAGTTAAAAATGTCATCACATGAGATCAGTTGTCCATCTGATGCAGTTATAATGACATTCCTGTGTAATATTAGTTTTGTTTCGATGCAAAGTTGGAGTAGCTAGCTAAGGAACGTCCTCTGTCTCTCCAACCTCAGCCTGTAGATGAAGCAGCAGCTCTCTAGTATTTCATTTGCTGCTTCGTATCCACAACACACAACTCTCTCTGTCGGGAAGGATAGAAACCAAAACACACCCTGCTTGCTATCAGCTGCAGCCCTGGAAGCTTTGGCCAAACAACGCTGGTGCTTTCTAGTTCATGACGATAAACCTGTCTGTATCTGTCAGGGAGCATGGATGTAACAGCAGCAGCAGCTTGTGCAGAGGAGGAGAGTGGGTGCACCACACGTGTCGTCTGGGATGGAAATCCACCAGTGCTGCTGAGTTTCAGTGCATTCATCCTGCTTTCTGCAGCACCGCACGTGCCTGAACATTAATAAGTGATATCACTGGAAATGTGTCAAAGGATTTCCCCAGAAGCACTAAATCAGCTGGATACATCAGGGTGATGATGGGCGGACCAGTCAAGTGCTTTAGTAGCAATAGCTGCTAGTATCTGGTATGTTTGAGAGGAAACGCAGCCCAGATGTGGAAACACTGGGATGGAACTGGTTGGATATAAACATGAGGACAAATTTTATTCATTTCATGTTCTGCATAGTTACAGTTCAATATGTCACGTTCACAGGTCAGCTGCATTGTTTCTAATGAGTAAATCACAGATATATCTCCCACTGAGCACACACACACACACACACCCGCCCATCACAGCGGTCACTGAAATAAAACCTGTGATTTTTCACTCAAGCTATTTTGTTTAATGGTGGTTGTTATCTGAGTATATGTTGGAGTTACTGTTCAGATAATGAGCAAATGACTCGAGCCCCACCCATATGGATTTTTTAAGGCCGATGACCATTCCGATATTTGCCAGAAAAAATTAGCGATTACTGATTAATAAGCTGATTAATTAAAAAAAAATTTTTTTTAAATCCGCATTGTGAATTTTTCTGTCTATGCAGCATGCAGTAATGTATAAGCAAGCGATGGATTCTGATTCTGGCAGTCCGGTGAAGGCAGCTAGCCAAAGTGAAGACGATTATTCGGAAGCAGCGTTCTGCCTTCACCCACTTGGCTGGACTGCTGTAACGGACTGTATCTGGGAGCTTGTGGGTCTTCCACGTCTTTTAACCTGCACACGTGAACATGAACACGTTTCTCCAGTTTGAGCGTCGCTCCACTGGCTGCCTGTTTATTTTAGAATCCAGTTTCTAATCTATTTATTTTGTTTTTAAATCTCTCCCTGGTCCTGCACCACCCTACCTCGCTGAGCTCCTTCCCTTTTACACACCTATATGATGTTTAAGATCAGCTGATCAGCTGCTCCTGGTGAAGCCGAGAACAAAGCGTGAGCTCCGAGGAGGTCCGGTCTTTGCTGGTGCTGGTCCCAGATTGTGGAACGATCTGCCTCTGCATATCAGACGGTCTCTTCTTAAAACTCACATTTTCCTTTACTTTTTCTACACTCTTAAAATGCTGACATTTTGCTTGTTTTTATATTTTAACTTATTTATTTTTGTCTTTGTGCTTTTAGTCCTCTGTGATTGTTTTACAAGTGCTTTATAAATAAAGTTGGATAAGCACACTAATGAGTGAAGTTACCAGTAGAACATGATTCATGCAGCCCTCTGACACCCTTTAATTTTAAATCATATATTTTCTACTCCATTATTTTCTTGGCCATGAAGTCATGATTCATTTGAACCAAAATGAAAGTCAGAGACTGTTCTCAGATGGTAAAACACGTCGTCTTTAACAGAGCTGCATTTTCAACATTTAATGGTCCCAGATAGTCTGGAACTCATGTTCCTCCACAACATCACAGCAAGCTGCTGCTGCAGCCTGAGTCCCGTTCTAGGATTTTCTGACAAAGTAAAACTAGGCGGGACATCATGACGGTAGCTGAAGACGGAGTAATGTTCATCATTTTAACTTCCCTTCTCTCTGCTTCACATCGCTTCTCCTAAAATGTGTCTCAACACGCAGCTGATGGAGAGATGAACCTCGTTCTGGACTCTCAGATATTTTCTACACTTACCTTATTTCTGCAGTTACTTACTGGCTTTTAAGCTGTTAGCTAACGCTATGCTAGGTTGGGATAACAACAGCGATGTGATTGCTAACATAAACGGACAGGAAGTAACTTAAGCTAGGTTAGCACAACTTTAGCAATTCATTCATACCTACCTACCTACCTACCTACCTACCTGGTGATGCTAAGCTACAGTTTCCCTGGGGCAGACTGATAGAAACATGGCAGCCAATCCACGTCTACGACCAACATTCATACACCAGCGATGCCAACACTGGAGGCAAGGAGGGTGAAGTGTTTTTCGCAAGGACACAACAACAGACCAACTGGGGAAGCATGACACAGCATTTACTGTTTTATGAGAAATTAAGTATATATTGTTTAATCTGCAAAACCCCAACCGATTATGTTCATTATAAAAGGTCTATAATCAGCTGATTTAATCGGCCGGCCGATCACTCGGTCGGGCTCCACATATGACCATAAATCTTAGTCAACCTCTCTGATAATAATGGCAGTTTGAGATAAAGATAGTTAGTATGAAAAGAAAACATTTCCTGTGGTATAAACATCATTATTACAGCTGCAGGCTGGAAACTGGCATCATGATGCTGCCGCAAATCAGGCAAACATGTCCCTGCTTTCTTTACTAAAGCAGCACGACAACAGCTCGCAGTGTGTCCTCAGGTACCAGCTCATCCTCTGAACTCGAAGTTTATCTGACTTCACATGTACTCTGTTTCTACTGCAGACCTCTGCTTCTCATCTAACAAGCTGCAGAAATGGGTCAGTAAGTCCACACGTTTCCTTTTCAATCCACTGTCAATACAGGCTCATATGAGGTCCATATGTGCAGTTATCACACAGCTGCCTATTTTAAAGACAGGTATTTGTTTAATGGAGGGAGTCCGAGGTCCTAGATTTAGTTTCACTCTTCTGTGTTGTAACAATCTGCCTGCACAAAAAATGTTCTTGGGCTAAAAAGCCTCAAAGAGAGGTATGAAAGCAGGATCCACATCACAGGGTTTGATCTAAAGGTAGAAACGACTGAGTGAAAGTGAACAAGTTAAGTTCCAGTTTAGTTTGCTTTGATTCTCACAGTTGCAGAGAAATTTTTAAAAAAGTTTTTAATAAATTTTAACTCTGGTTAATTTATCTATTTTATTTTAGCTTTTTTTTTCTTTCTGTTTTTATTTATCCATCCATCCATTGTCTGTCGTTTGTCTGGAATCGGGTCGCAGGGAAACAGCAGGGAAGCAGGGAAGCAGGGAAACCCAGATTTCCTTCTGCCCGGCCACATTCGCCAGCTCATCCGAGGGGAGCACTGCTTTCCCCTCCTGAGCCGCTGGATGGTGGACCAGAACCTCCTTGAAACCGTCTGGAAGTCATTCTCCATGGCCTCTCCAAACTCCTCCCATGCCCGAGTTTTTTCCTTAGCGACCGCCGAAGCTGCGCTCCGCTTAGATCGCCGATACCCATTGGCTGCCTCTAGAGTCCCACAGGACAAAAAGGCCTGATAGGTCTTCTTCTTCAGCTTGACGGCATCCCTTACTGATGGTGTCCACCAACTAGTTCGGGGGTTACCCCCACGACAGGCACCGACGACCTTACGGCCACAGCTATGGCTGGCTGCCTCGACAATAGAGGCACGGAACACAGCCCACTCGGACTCAATGTCCCCCGCCTCACACGGGACATGGTTGAAGCTCTGCCGGAGACGGGAGTTGAAACTCTTTCTGACAGGGGACTCTGCCAGACGTTCCCAGCAGACCCTCACAACACGCTTGGGTCTGCCAGGCCTGACTGGCATCCTCCCCCACCATCTGAGCCAACTCACCACCAGGTGGTCAGTTGACAGCTCCGCCCCTCTCATTATTCGAGTGTCCAGGACATGCGACCGCAAGTCTGATGATACAACTACAAAGTCGATCATCAAACTGCAGCCTAAAGTGCACAAGTGCGCGTGTGGACACTCTTATGCCTGAACAAGGTGTTTGTTATGGACAATTAATGACAAGCACAGAAGTCCAACAACAAAACACCACTTTGATTCAGATCAGGGGGCTGTTCCTCCCAATCACGCCCCTCCAGGTCTCGCTGTCATTGTCCCTGTAAGAATTGAAGTCCCCAAGCAGAAGGAGGGAGTTCCCAGCAGGAGTGCTCTCCAACACCCCCTCCAAGGACTCCAAAAAGGGTGGGTACGCTGAACTTCTGCTTGGTGCAAAAGCACAAACAACAGTCAGCCCCTCTCGAGGACAGTGGTTCCAGATCCCAAGCCGTGTGTCGAGGTGAGTCCAACTATATCTAGCCGGAACCGCTCAACCTTGCGCACCAGCTCAGGCTCCTTCCCCACCAGATAGGTGATATTCCACATCCCTAGAGCTAGCTTCTGCAGCCGAGGATCAGACCACCACTGCACCCGACCCCTATGGCCCCTCCTGCAGGTGGTGAGCCCACTTGAGGGGAGGCCCACGATACCCTTTCGGGCTGAGCCCGACTGAGCCCCATGGGCAAAGGCCCGGCCACCAAGCACTCGCTTCTGTGCCCCACCTCCAGGCCTGGCTCCAGAGGGGGGCCCCAGTGACCGCATCAGGGGAAGGGAAACCTGGGTCCATGATTTGTCGTCATGGTTTGCCCCTAGACACGTGTTTGCCATTGGTGACCCTACCAGGCATAAAGCCCAGACAACATAGCCACTAGGGTCATCAGGACATGCAAACTCCTCCACCATGGTAAGGTGGCGGCTCAGGGAGGAATGTTTTTTATTTAATTTTATTTCTTTTAAAGTTTGTTTTTATAGCACTCGTTATTGCTGCCTGCACCCTGCTGTAATGCTTTTACTGTTTTATGTAAAGCTGTGCTATACAAATAAACTTAAACACAGTATACGTTCGGTGTAAACATGGTATAATAGTAGATGCTGTCACTTATCTACCAGCAAGTCAACTGTTAAATCTGAGCTTAAAATGACTTTAAATCTACTGATTATCTCAAACTGGAAAGGTTTCTGTGCAGAATTTAACCATGTTTGTTCAGGTGTGAGTGGCTTTGATTTTCTAGAATGCACTTACCCGACGGTGGTAGTTGGAACAGGTTTTCTGCAGCACATTTTGGGTTTCAGTCAGTACTGAAAACCAAATACCAGCATCTAAATGTCTTTAGGCAAGACATGAACAGAAGTTCACCGTTGCTGCTGTGATCTTGTGTGGTGGCTCATTACTCCTGTCTAATAACAGCATTATATAAGAACATCCACATGAGAGGACCTGGTCAAGTCACGGTTACACAGAGTGGTGTCAGCTGGCGGGATATTTATGCATTTTTCTTCTGGCCAGTGCAAGACTTATTCCATGCCAGCAGATTTGTTAGATAGTCTGAACTAAGAAGTGGCAGACTGTGTTCTGGTAGTTTCCAGCACAAATTCCCCCTGCTGTTCATGATCCTAAATGTAGATCAGAATGTAAGCTTCTGCTGCTCAGGATTTATTTTTTGTTATTATTTACAGCCTCCATTTTATTTTTTTATTTTTACTGGAAAAGCAGAGCCTCACAGTCTTCAGTGCTTTTTTTCTTCTCTTTCTGCATATTTTTACTAACTGGGTTGGAAGTAAACCTTTAAGTAACATGGCAGTTGTCTTATCCGGCTTGAATTTAGGTCATACCACCCTTCAGATAAAGAAATGTTTGACTTAAGAGCTGATGATAGCAACTCTCTTCAACCTCCATCAAATCTCTTTCTTACAAATCCTCCGGAAAGAAATGATTAGAGCTCTGAGAACTGGGGCATTTTATAAAAGTAAACCCTCTGCTTGGTTGTGGTCGGCTTTATGGATTTCATGTCATTCATATCTCGGGCCCCCCGTCATGCATCTGATAGGCTGGCTGTGCTGCAGAGGCCTCTCAGGGAAGAGTGCATGAGCTTATAGTGCGTTGGATGGTTCATATAAAACTGAACAAGAACAGTAGTTCTCATTTTCTTTTAAATGACTATGTCGTAGTATATGTATTTCTTTAAAGGGACATTGTCACATTTTCTGTTGTTTTCTGGCCAGAATCCATGTCTGTGTGTATATGTGTTATCACTGGTGAATTATGACCTCCGCTAATGATCTCACACATTCTCGTAAGCGAAGAATTTTAGATTTGTTCATACATATGACGGGTAAGCCGGTAGGGCAGCGCCATGACGGTCTGCTATCTTGAAACTACAGCTGAGGGCAAAGAACAGATAGCATCAACTCTGAAGCCAGTGCACAGTGAGACGCAGCAGGAGAAGATAAACGAGAGGATTACTACCCCGGCAAGTTGTAAAATCTGTTAAATTGTGATTCACTAAAATGCAGGACCATGCATATGCAGTAACAGCGTGGGAACTGTTTTCCCCGTTGCCAAGAAAGCAAAAAAAAAAGTGCACTTAAACGGCATCGTGACCAAACGATACAACAAGGAGGATCAGCAACGCGCTAGCCTTCACCAGGTGAAGTAGCTCAAGAAGAAGAAAGATTTTAAAAGGGATGCTGAAGCTGCAGCTTTCTCCTCAACAAGTCAACGGTGCTGGCTACGATTAACGCCGGCTTTCAGTCTTGCTAAAGCCGGAAAACCAGCTTTATAAGCTGGTTTTACTGGGACTAAAAGCCGGTAGTAAGGCTTTATAAGCTGGTTTTACTGGGCCTAAAAGCCAGTAGGAAGGCTTTATAAGCTGGTTTTACTGGGACTAAAAGCCGGTAGTAAGGCTTTATAAGCTGGTTTTACTGGGCCTAAAAGCCAGTAGGAAGGCTTTATAAGCTGGTTTTACTGGGACTAAAAGCCGGTAGGACGGCTTTATAAGCTGGTTTTACTGGGACTAAAAGCCGGTAGTAAGGCTTTATAAGCTGGTTTTACTGGGCCTAAAAGCCAGTAGGAAGGCTTTATAAGCTGGTTTTACTGGGACTAAAAGCCAGTAGTAAGGCTTTATAAGCTGGTTTTACTGGGCCTAAAAGCCAGTAGGAAGGCTTTATAAGCTGGTTTTACTGGGTCTAAAAGCCAGTAGGAAGGCTTTATAAGCTGCTTTTACTGGGCCTAAAAGCCAGTAGGACGGCTTTATAAGCTGGTTTTACTGGGACTAAAAGCCGGTAGTAAGGCTTTATAAGCTGGTTTTACTGGGCCTAAAAGCCAGTAGGAAGGCTTTATAAGCTGCTTTTACTGGGCCTAAAAGCCAGTAGGACGGCTTTATAAGCTGGTTTTACTGGGACTAAAAGCCGGTAGTAAGGCTTTATAAGCTGGTTTTACTGGGCCTAAAAGCCAGTAGGAAGGCTTTATAAGCTGGTTTTACTGGGACTAAAAGCCGGTAGGAAGGCTTTATAAGCTGGTTTTACTGGGACTAAAAGCCGGTAGTAAGGCTTTATAAGCTGGTTTTACTGGGCCTAAAAGCCAGTAGGACGGCTTTATAAGCTGGTTTTACTGGGACTAAAAGTCAGAAGAAAGGCTTTATAAGCTGGTTTTACTGGGCCTAAAAGCCAGTAGGACGGCTTTATAAGCTGGTTTTACTGGGACTAAAAGCCGGTAGTAAGGCTTTATAAGCTGGTTTTACTGGGCCTAAAAGCCAGTAGTAAGGCTTTATAAGCTGGTTTTACTGGGCCTAAAAGCCAGTAGGAAGGCTTTATAAGCTGGTTTTACTGGGACTAAAAGCCAGTAGTAAGGCTTTATAAGCTGGTTTTACTGGGCCTAAAAGTCAGTAGGAAGGCTTTATAAGCTGGTTTTACTGGGTCTAAAAGCCAGTAGGAAGGCTTTATAAGCTGGTTTTACTGGGACTAAAAGTCAGAAGAAAGGCTTTATAAGCTGGTTTTACTGGGCCTAAAAGCCAGTAGGAAGGCTTTATAAGCTGGTTTTACTGGGACTAAAAGCCGGTAGTAAGGCTTTATAAGCTGGTTTTACTGGGACTAAAAGCCAGTAGGACGGCTTTATAAGCTGGTTTTACTGGGCCTAAAAGCCGGTAGGAAGGCTTTATAAGCTGGTTTTACTGGGACTAAAAGCTGGTAGGAAGGCATTATAAGCTGGTTTTACTGGGACTAAAAGCCGGTAGGAAGGCTTTATAAGCTGGTTTTACTGGGACTAAAAGCCGGTAGTAAGGCTTTAAAAGCTGGTTTTTATGGGCCTAAAAGCTGGTAGGAAGGCTTTATAAGCTGGTTTTTCTGGGACAAGAAGCCGGTAGGACGGCTTTATAAGCTGGTTTTACTGGGCCTAAAAGCCGATAGGACGGCTTTATAAGCTGGTTTTACTGAGACTAAAAGCCGATAGGACGGCTTTATAAGCTGGTTTTACTGGGACTAAAAGCCGATAGGACGGCTTTATAAGCTGGTTTTACTGGGACTAAAAGCCGGTAGGAAGACTTTGTGCAGAGGGTTAAACCCTTTTGTGTTTTGGCCTTTAAAGACTGCTTCCTGGCTGTGCACATCAGATTGGAGCAGTTTTCCTGCAGGACTTACAGATCCTGTGATGAAATGTTTCATCTCCGTTTCTTCTTGTTGCATCAAACTGTTTCCTTCAGCAACACTGAAATAAAGTAATACTGTCCAAAACTGATCAAGACATAAGGGTCATCATCGTAGAAAGTAGTATTTTCCGTGCTAGCCATCACGTCGACTTATGATGACCATCGAGCTGTGAATGTTGAAGACGTCATGCAGCAGATCACTAGTTTACTCCTCTTTCAGTGTCCTTCTGTCGCTTCTCTACCTCTCCTCTCACTCATGATTCTTTACTTTTCTACATTGAGCTAACCCACACGCTTTGGGTTGAGAATTAAAAGTTGTGGTTTAGGTTTTTAAATCCAAGGGTTCGTGACATTTGGATGCTGTCCACATTTGCACAAATGCATTAAAGTACATGTTTTCTTGTCTGACTGGGCTGCCTCTAGGACTTAAAGGTAGGGTAGGAGATCCTGGAAAAAAATATTCGAGCAAGCTACATTTTGAAAACACACACTTCAAAAGTCCAAACCCCTTTCTTCAGACTTCCCCCAGAAGCTACACCCCACAGAAACCTGCACTGCTTGTTCACGAGGGTGGATGAGCTCTGGGTGCATCGATTTGCTCCGCTCGCTTTCTCCAAAACAGTTTTTCTTTTCCGACTCGATACAGGCACCTTTTCTGCCATAATGTCCCTCACGTTTAAGTGTTTACCAGGGGCAAAAAACCCAGGTCTCTCTTGTAAACGAGACTGCGTGTCTCAATGGGACTGCCTGAAAAAATAAAGGTTGATTTTAAATAATAATGATACACCTTTATGGCCAAATCTAACTTTCTTTGCACCTCTAATTTCCATTATAGTCCATCAGAGTAGCTTCACAAGAAATTGAAGCTCAAGATAAGTTCCAAAACTGTAAATCCCTTCTAGAATAATCCAATCACATCAAGTTACTTTTCAAAAATATGAATTTATTGTTGTCAACAAACAAAATTACAAGATATTACAACTATGCCACAAAACATGGCAACTTCAAAATGCAGCACAGCCCTAATACGTTTAAATTATAACTTGTAACTGTAGGTCTATAAATAAACGTTTTAACCATCCACTTATCTGCTGCATGCTCTCTGATCATCTGTATGTCTATCTGTGGAAAATCTGACAAGCTGGCTTGACTTTGTTTAATAAAACCATTATGAAACATTTTCATACGAACATTATTCCTTTCTTACGAACATTTTTATCACAACGCCTGGATTTTACTGGGCTCTTTCTACTTACTTTGTGTTTTGGAGCGCTACAAACTGATCTCTCATTTCTATTAAAGCCTGAACATCTGAGTCATGGTGATAAATCCTGGTCTGCAGAAATAATAAAAATCTGTCATCAAACTTAAATTTTAAAGTACTTTTATAAATTTCAAATCTGGATATCTCTCTAGCAACTAATGGTGATCTTGTTTAAATTCTTGCTTGTGTTGTTCTTACTCTCAAATGTAAGTCGCTTTGGATAAAAGCGTCTGCTAAATGACAGTAAAATAGAATAGAATAGAATAGAATAGAACGTTACGTTACTTTATTTTAAACTTCCTAACTCTTGGACTGTTTATGCAATCTGTGTAATTCCACCAGATGCTGAAAGCTGAGAAGCGCAGATTTGCGCTGATATACTAAACATTACCGTACCGTATCAATCAATCAAACTTTATTTATATAGCACCTTTCATACATAAAAATAGCAACTCAAGGTGCTTTACAGAGAGTAAAATCCCCCAGAACCCCAACCCAAGAGCAGCAGGCCCACCCCCCACCCCTTCCCATCAAACACACACACATCACAGAGGGTAAAAGCAAGTTAAAAGGACCAAGGAAACGCTGTCATAAATTCTGGGATCTTGTGGTCTGGGGAAACACTGAGATAAAACACTGTAAAACCAAATCTAAAACAATTTAAAAACCAACCCTGGGTATAAAAGTAATATTGCTAAGACCCATAAAATAAGAGAACCCGTGAAATAATAGAATACAAAATGATAAAACAAATACATAAATGATAAATAAAAAGAAGCTGAATACAGCCTGTGTGTTAAGAATAAATAAATGAATAAATACAATAGTAATAATAAAAGTAATTATTAAAATGCTAAACTAAAAAGGTGGGTCTTGAGTCTGTTTTTAAAAATATCCACACTATATGACACATTACAACACCGTAATGTGTCATACGGTACTGTAATATGCTGTACAGTAATGTTTCATACGGTACTGTAATATGCTGTACGGTAATGTTTCATACGGTACTGTAATATGCTGTACGGTAATGTGCCGTACAGTACTGTAATATGCTGTACGGTAATGTGCCGTACAGTACAGTAATGTACAGTACGTATTGGATGCAATCGGGTGTGAATGGGAATTTAAGCAATATAGTGAAGAAATATTCATTGATTTTCTCTGATCCGCCTAGTCCATTAAGGGTCGCAGTAAGCAGGAGCCTATCCCAGCAGTAAAGGTGAGAGGCAGGATGACCCTGGACAGGTCACCAGTCCATCACAGGGCCAACACATAGGGGACAAACAACCATTCACACTCGCACACACTCCTAGGGAGAATTTAGAGTCACCAGTTAACCTAACATGCATGTCTTTGGACGGTGGGAGGAAGCCAAAGAACCCGGAGAGAACCCACGCATACACGGGGAGAACATGCAAACTCCACACAGAAAGACCACCACCCTCAAGGTTCGAACCTCCCCCCAGTCGAGATTCGAACCAGCTACCTTCTTGCTCTGAGGCTGCGGTGCTAACCACCACACCGCCCTAGTAGAGAAATATGCCTGGAAAACATCTCCTACCCTACCTTTCATTTACTCAGGTGGTGGTCCCTGGAGATACAGGTGTTCATTTTAAATCTACACATCTTCAATTTATATCTAGTTTTTTCTCCAAAAGCCTCAGAAAACTCCTGACAGGAAAGTGATTTGAGGTTTTATGTTTGCAGTGGTGGAACTTTGAAGCGTTCTCCTCTGCAGCCACTCGTCTCGCTTCTACTTCTGCCTCTGACCTCATTCTGTATTGCAGCTGGATTTGGAGTGGATGGCATGTCGTACTACTGAACCCCTGCAGTGAATAGCGTTAGCCTGGAGCACATCTGTTCAGAAGGCTAATCCACAAAAGGCTGGTCTCTTGCATAATGCTCCCACTGGGCAACCACTTCAGCTGGCACAAACAAGCCATACAACAATGGCGCGGCTGCAGCTAGCCATAGCCGGCTATGTGCCGAGCAGGAAAGGAGCTAAACTGCTAAAGTGAGCCAGCTTTGAGTCCTGTTAACAGAGTTGGCCTCATTTCAGAGCCCTCCCCTGTGGCATTCCCTCTTTATCTAATTCTCCCCTCTTTCTTATGTTACACCCCATCTCCATCTTCCCAATCAAACTCAATCAAATCAAAGCAGAAGAATTAAAATCTCCTTCTTCTGTTTTTTGTTTTATTTTTAAACTCCGGTTCTGGTTTTAGTCTGCATTTCTGTGCTCAGTGACCATCATGCGTGACCAGGTCACCTTGCTGTTCTGTTTTTCATCATTTGAGGTGAAAGCATTTTAAACAAGTCCTTCCATCTTATGTGATCCAGCTGCAGAGCCAGTGCGATGACCTGTCAGGGTTTGGAGCATCAGAGATTTGAAACAAACAGCTGCTGTTATTTATTAAGGCGAGTGTGAGCTTACCTCGCTGCTCCTGTGTTGTGACCGCAGTTCAGCGTAGTTGCATAGTAGATGGTTTATGTTCACAGTTGTCTTTCCTCCCACATAAACAGACACAACTCCTAATCATTACCATGTTTTTAAAGCCAGGCTGTGATGTGATGATCATTTCCATTTTTTTCCCCATTTCTTCTGATAGTCGTGACCAGTGTGTCAGAGTTCATTCATACTTTGTCCCCTCTCACAAAATGACATCAAAAATAGAAATAAATACGATACCTCGGCATTCCAGTTGTTTTAGTGACTGAATATGACATAAATAATTTACATAGACACAGAAATCCACCCATCTATTTCAGTTTTCAGACCCAGTTTGCAACACTGGTCCTAGATCTGATACGGGAATATCGGATCTGATATGTGAGTGAAGATGCTTATTCAGGTTCCAACTCGAGCGCCTAGTCATGTTGTTATACCCTACAGCACTGGTAGCAACAGCCAGAAAAACAACTCAGTCTTTTACTTCTTTCTCCATCTTTCCCGTATAAATGAACAATTGTTTACCTTCTTCCAGAGCTACATATCATCCACCAGTTTGCTCCCATAGCTTCCACTTCAGACTTGTTATTCTGTCTCAGAAAACGGATGTTTTTAGTCTTGTTGATATAAAGACTAATGAAGTAAATGTATTCAGTGCACCTGTAGGCGGTTGTGTTCATATAAAAATGACACGTACATTACTGGTAGTGCTGCAGGTGAAGCGTTAAATCTGATCTGTATTGAAATTAAATGGGTCAACGAGATGCAGGACAAGATGCAGGACGAGATGCGGGATGCAGGATGAGATGCGAGATGAGATGCAGGGCGAGATGCAGGATGAGATGCGGGGCGAGATGCGGGGCGAGATGCAGGAAGAGATGCAGGGCGAGATGCAGGGCGAGATGCAGGAAGAGATGCAGGGAGAGATGCAGGATGAGATGCAAGAAGAGATGCAGGGCGAGATGCAGGGCGAGATGCAGGAAGAGATGCGGGAAGAGATGCAGGGCGAGATGCAGGAAGAGATGCAGGGAGAGATGCGGGAAGAGATGCAGGACGAGATGCAGGATGAGATGCAGGGAGAGATGCAAGAAGAGATGCAGGGCGAGATGCAGAAAGAGATGCAGGGAGAGATGCGGGAAGAGATGCGGGAAGAGATGCAGGGCGAGATGCAGGAAGAGATGCAGGACGAGATGCAGGAAGAGATGCAGGGCGAGATGCAGGAAGAGATGCAGGAAGAGATGCAGGGAGAGATGCAGGAAGAGATGCAGGAAGAGATGCAGGGAGAGATGCAGGACGAGATGCAGGAAGAGATGCAGGGAGAGATGCAGGACGATATGCAGAAAGAGATGCAGGGAGAGATGCAGGATGAGATGCAAGAAGAGATGCAAGATGAGATGCAGGAAGAGATGCAGGAATAGATGCAGGATGAGATGCAGGAAGAGATGCAGGAATAGATGCAGGATGAGATGCAAGAAGAGATGCAGGGCGAGATGCAGGAAGAGATGTGGGCGAGATGCAGGAAGAGATGCAGGATGAGATGCAAGAAGAGATGCAGGATGAGATGCAGGATGAGATGCAGGAAGAGTTGCAGGGAGAGATGCAGGACGAGATGCAAGAAGAGATGCAGGACGAGATGCAGGGAGAGATGCAGGAAGAGATGCAGGATGAGCTGCAGGAAGAGATGCAGGAATCGATGCAGGATGAGATGCAGGAAGAGATGCAGGAAGAGATGCAGGATGAGATGCAGGACGAGATGCAGGGAGAGATGCAGGATGAGCTGCAGGAAGAGATGCAGGAAGAGATGCAGGAATAGATGCAGGAAGAGATGCAGGATGAGATGCAGGGCGAGATGAAGGATGAGATGCAGGAATAGATGCAGGAAGAGATGCAGGATGAGATGCAGGAAGAGATGCAGGAATCGATGCAGGAAGAGATGCAGGGAGAGATGCAGGGCGAGATGCAGGAAGAGATGCAGGGAGAGATGCAGGAAGAGATGCAGGATGAGATGCAAGAAGAGATGCAGGGCGAGATGCAGGGCGAGATGCAGGAAGAGATGCGGGAAGAGATGCAGGGCGAGATGCAGGAAGAGATGCAGGGAGAGATGCGGGAAGAGATGCAGGACGAGATGCAGGATGAGATGCAGGGAGAGATGCAGGAAGAGATGCAGGACGAAATGCGGGAAGAGATGCAGGGCGAGATGCAGAAAGAGATGCAGGGAGAGATGCGGGAAGAGATGCAGGGCGAGATGCAGAAAGAGATGCAGGGAGAGATGCGGGAAGAGATGCAGGGCGAGATGCAGAAAGAGATGCAGGGAGAGATGTGGGAAGAGATGCAGGAAGAGATGCAGGAAGAGATGCAGGAAGAGCTGCAGGGCGAGATGCAGGAAGAGATGTAGGACGAGATGCAGGGCGAGATGCAGGAAGAGATGCAGGGAGAGATGCAGGACGAGATGCAGGAAGAGATGCAGGGCGAGATGCAGGAAGAGATGCAGGGAGAGATGCAGGAAGAGATGCAGGGAGAGATGCAGGACGAGATGCAGGAAGAGATGCAGGGAGAGATGCAGGACGAGATGCAGGAAGAGATGCAGGAAGAGATGCAGGAAGAGATGCAGGACGATATGCAGAAAGAGATGCAAGGAGAGATGCAGGATGAGATGCAAGAAGAGATGCAGGATGAGATGCAGGAAGAGATGCAGGGAGAGATGCAGGAAGAGATGCAGGATGAGATGCAAGAAGAGATGCAGGGCGAGATGCAGGAAGAGATGCAGGAAGAGATGCGGGCAGAGATGCAGGAAGAGATGCAGGATGAGATGCAGGAATAGATGCAGGGAGAGATGCAGGACGAGATGCAAGAAGAGATGCAGGACGAGATGCAGGGAGAGATACAGGAAGAGATGCAGGATGAGCTGCAGGAAGAGATGCAGGAAGAGATGCAGGATGAGATGCAGGAAGAGATGCAGGAAGAGATGCAGGATGAGATGCAGGACGAGATGCAGGGAGAGATACAGGAAGAGATGCAGGATGAGCTGCAGGAAGAGATGCAGGAAGAGATGCAGGATGAGATGCAGGAATAGATGCAGGAAGAGATGCAGGATGAGATGCAGGGCGAGATGAAGGATGAGATGCAGGAATAGATGCAGGAAGAGATGCAGGGAGAGATGCAGGGCGAGATGCAGGATGAGATGCAGGATGAGATGCAGGATGAGATGCAGGGCGAGATGAAGGATGAGATACAGGAATAGATGCAGGAAGAGATGCAGGATGAGATGCAGGGCGAGATGAAGGATGAGATGCAGGAAGAGATGCAGGAAGAGATGCAGGATGAGATGCAGGAATAGATTCAGAATGAGATGCAGGAAGAGATGCAGGGCGAGATGAAGGATGAGATACAGGAAGAGATGCAGGAAGAGATGCAGGATGAGATGCAGGAATAGATTCAGAATGAGATGCAGGAAGAGATGCAGGGCGAGATGAAGGATGAGATACAGGAAGAGATGCAGGGCGAGATGCAGGATGAGATGCAGGAATAGATTCAGAATGAGATGCAGGAAGAGATGCAGGGCGAGATGAAGGATGAGATACAGGAATAGATGCAGGAAGAGATGCAGGATGAGATGCAGGGCGAGATGCAGGAATAGATTCAGGAAGAGATGCAGGGATTGATGCAGGATGAGATGCAGGAATAGATTCAGGAAGAGATGCAGGATGAGATGCAGGAATAGATTCAGGAAGAGATGCAGGAAGAGATGCAGGATGAGATGCAGGAATAGATTCAGAATGAGATGCAGGAAGAGATGCAGGATGAGATGCAGGATGGGATGCAGGAAGAGATGCAGGAAGAGATGCAGGAAGGCCTGCAAACCCAGAACAACGTGGAGCCAGACGAGCAGCAACTCATTGTTCTCTGGAAAACCTGCTGCTCTGTTCACTGTGTCACCTGTTGATCTTCTGGACATTTCACTTGCTGCAGGGTCAGAAAAACTGAATCCAGAATATATGCTGCTGACATTTGCATTCTCCTGTGCCACCTCTTGACAACCTCTCTAGAACACTTACCGGACTGGGGTGCATGTGCAAACATGGCTTCACAATAAAATCCCACAAACCTTCACGATGAAGTAACTAGAAAAGCCAAACATTTCTAAGTCTGTGAAAACATGTTGCATCTGTTTAAAGCTAAGCTGGCCACGCTGTGAGTGTCACTTCCAAGGGAGAAATTAGTCTTTTCTATCTCAGCTTTCACTCCCCAGTATCATCAGAATGAGCCAGTTCCTCCACACTGATCTCCACTAACACTTTCAGACAACTGATGGCTTTTTCATCATAGCTTCACCTCAGCAGACATAACAAATTATGTCTTAGGCTCTGGATTCTGAATATACTGCAGTTGCAACGTGGTATCACAGGGAGCCTCAGATTCAGATTACAAGAGCAACTGCTGAACAGAGCCTACTCCTGGCGAGGCTGATAAAGTAAAAATGTCTTCAAGGTTGCTTTGATACCGCTGTGTCCAGCCTGGAGAGTAATCTTTTCCTTCGTCACCGTGAAAGAATGCAGAAAATGCTCACACAGTCTCCCTGCTGTTTGCAACACTGGCTGGCAAGAAAGGACGTACATGTTTCCAAGCCTGTGTTTAGCTGAAAGAGGGAGGTTTCAGTCCTAAATCAAACTGTTCATGGTGGACTTTATAGGGTTAAATCATCACGCAGACAGAGGGCTTTGCTTTTTCTTACCAAAACACTTGAGTACCAAGTAAAACTTGGTTTGGTTTCAGTGACTTGTTGGGGTGGGCTCGTTCCGGTGCGTACCATGGAGGCTTGATCAGATTGGGACTTGGGGGACTGGAGACAAGGTCTTAGGCTTTTAGTCACGTTTCTGGATAATTTCTCGAGCGGTTTGGTGACGTGATGGGAACATTGTTCTGATGGCGGGGCTGGTGTGGGGGGAGTGTTAGCATCCACACAGCAGAACGCTGCATTGGAACAGATCTGGCATTTCATCAGCCTGCACTGACTACGCTGCATAAACCGAGATTAAATATCTTTTGGTTTTTCTTTGTTTTCAGGACATTTTTAATGTATTTCACTTCAATCATGTTTTTGGTTATTTATCTTATTCTGTGGGATCTCTGTGTCTAGAAAAGCTTGTTTTAAAACATTTATTATGGACTCAGATGTTCTTTTATAGTTGGCAGATAATTGAGGTCATACAGGTGTTTGGTTTAGAAAGTTTTTCTATTGTGTGAATGAGATGTAGTTCAGGGAAGATCTGAAAAGTTTTCAGGTTTTTTAACAAGTTTATTGTGAATGATGAAACGTAACAGCTGCTCATTTACGTTAAAGTGAATAAAATCGTTCTGAGCTTCACATACTGGATGTTTGTTTGCAGCTGTGGTGAAAATGTAAAAGTTATTTCTAGTTCATGTGTTTTACTGTTTAAACACAGAAAAGACACATTTTTTATTCTTATACTAGAAGGAAATCCTAATCAGCCTCTGAAATAAAAAGCATCAGAAATCAGAGAAGGACAACAAACTTCCAGTCGATGTTCTTCTACTTTCTCTTTTTAGCCGTTTTTTCTTGCGTAGCTTTACTGCAGAGGGACCCGAGCTGGACGCCTGCTTTACTGCTTCTCCCTACTCATGTGATAATTCTTAATTATTCCTTTTACCTTCTAGTGGAGAGATGTGATTTAAACCCAATGATGTATATTGGCCAATATTCCTTTACCTGTATTTGGTACGCAGTTCTGCATGTTGGCATTATATTTAAGTGAGAATACAACAAGGCTAACTAGTTAAATTAGTTATCCCTCTCTGTACATTCCCAGTAATATCCAGCCTCAGGATGCACTACCTCAGGCTTAAATAGGGCAGCATGACAAACAGTCACATGCTGTCTTTAGGTCTGAAAAGTGCTATAAATGCATCTTTACACTTGTTTCTGGGAAAGTGAAGCTGTCATCCAGGACATGTTCCAACAGCACAGCAACCAAAAATAGTCCACGAGGTTTGTATTTGGGTTAGAAGTGAAGTGTGCAGAGGATGCAGCTGTTGCATCCTAACCACTTACGCCATCTTGTGGGCAAGAAGCTGCAACTGCAGCCTGGATGCAGACTGTAGGGACATCTTATCCTCAGTGCAGAGCAACTGATGCACAACCATTAAAGAAGTAGACAAGAAAAAATATTTTGGAATGGAAGCTTATGTAACCCTCCTTCGATGTGTTTTACTGGGCTGTGTCACAGGAAGATGGAGAAGAGCAGCCTTGAGGAGGTTAAATGCAAATAAGAAGGAAAGGGAGGGAGGAGAGAGCAGGAGGAGGAGGAGGAGGAGGAAGGCAGGATCAGCAGAAGAGTAGCAGAGGAGGATGAGTAGTTGATCCAGAGTATGAAGGAGCTGGACTTGTTTAGAAGGAGGGATGCTGCTCACGCTGCTGTTCTACTTTCGAGTCAAAGGTAGGATGTCATGATCTGAGTTTTTGGTTTGGGTTTTACAGGCTTGTCATGTTTAGTTCTGTTGTTCTTGTCTGATTTTGTAGTTCTTGTGTATTTTGTTTTGCTTTGAAGATTAGTTCTCATAAATGAAACCTCCTGTCTCGTCTGCCTGCGTTGGGGTCCTCACCTCCGCCTTGCACCCTGACAGCAGGGCTCTCCGGGTGAAGGTGGAAGATCCTGTAAATGTAGTTTCTGATGGTGTTGGGTCATCACAGGTCTGAGCAGAGCTGCACGAGGCTCCGGGGAAACGTAGCACCAGGACTGAGTTAAACTCAGTCCGTTAAACACTTCACAACTGATTAGTAAGTGGAGGGAAATATAGTGAGATTTAATGTGAAATTATTCTAAATGAATTAAAATGGCTGTCTTTGGTTGGGAGCATTTGTTCCTGTAAGACAGCGAGTCAGTGACACGCCGGCCATGCTGGAGCAGAACCAGAACCAGAGGAGCTGCTGATCCATGAAACCTCAGCCTGTCTGCATCCAGGTTACCTCGTAGATTTAGTGACATAATCATGAATAACATGTTTGAAAACTCACTTTCAGAAGCCTCTCTTAAACAAAGCATGTGCATTTTTCTTTCTTTCCAGACTTTAAACTTGTACATAAAAACCCTTTTACTACTCAGTTGAACCAAAAGTGGAGGTTCATTTTTCGACTGTAATGTTTATGAATAAAATGTAGAT
This sequence comes from Melanotaenia boesemani, assembly GCF_017639745.1. NCBI lineage: Eukaryota > Metazoa > Chordata > Actinopteri > Atheriniformes > Melanotaeniidae > Melanotaenia > Melanotaenia boesemani. The sequence continues at coordinate 34,122,776 of NC_055694.1, read as the reverse complement.
AATGTTTATGTTGCCAGACGATGGAGAAAGTCTGTCCTGAAACACAGAGCTGTGCATCAGCTGCTCTGAACACGTGTTGTACTTGCTGCAAACAGCTGATCAGTTAAAAACAGATTCCTCCAAAAGTCTTTGGAGGAGAAGATTTAATCCACAGCAGCTGAAATTCATGGTGAAAAACTCATTCTGCTGCTGTGATACTGGACAGGAGGTCAGGAGGTTAGAAAAAGTGTAAAAATCAAGCAAAGTATCACCATAACTAAAGGTTTAAGAAAATTTGAGATTGAAAAAAAAAATTTTTTCTTTATTCGTTCAGCGGCTGATGTTTACGAAGTTAAAATTTTCCACAAACACCTCGAAAACCATCAGAAACCATTTATTTTCTAATATTTGGCTGTAATATTTAGGATCAATACCAACCATGTTCACCAAATATATCAAATATATGATATTTAACTTTTTTGTCTGTTTTAGGTTTAATTTAAATAAAAAAATCCAAACGAAGGCATCTGTTTATAATGTGATAATCAGTCTCTGTGAGATTTTGTAGATTAAACAGCCTGTTAGTAAAGGCTTGTAACACATCTGTAATAAAACAAATATCCACAGTCTGAAGACAGAAATATGAGAGTTGTCTGTTAAACATGACGCATCACATTTGCAGCCATCATATGCAACATTTCCTCGCTTACTAGTAAACTTGATGGTAATTTAAAGCATTGGTTCCCAAACTTTCTCAGCCAGGATAACACATCATGTTCACTAGCCCCCCAGTATTATTTAGAAACATCAGAATCTTCAAAAATAAGGAGGATAAAATGTTTTTGGTGGATTCGGTTCACAGCTTTAGCAAAACACCTACATGTCCAGAATCTGCTTCTTTGGTCGAGATGATGCTAAATCCAGATTTTTCCTGTGGCCGGGGTCATTTAGTCATTCATGCTTTACTGTGTAAAAACATTAAAGTGTTAATTTCAGATTAATCTCTTTGCATTCATTGTAGCAGCCCCAGTAAAAATGTTTTTGATAAATGTCGGCTACTTTTTTCTCACAATGCTGTGGCGTCCTCCTGGAAGTATCCTGGGACCAGAGCATGTCAACTAAACAAGGACATGAGCCAGAAATGGTCCAGATTCTTCTGCAACATGGAGACATCTACCCTGCAGTTACTGCAGGATTCTGACCCTGGTCAGGATATGATCTCAGATGTTTCAGACGTGACCTCAGGTCATATTCCCAACTCGTGTAGAACAAAAATAAGATGCTGGTGTCGGGACACAGTATATGTCCCCATGCAGCATCTCGTATATCACCAGATGTGCTGCCTGGGTGCAGATGCAGCAGAAATGATTCTTCTGATGTTCGGGGAAGGTCTGTGGATTCGGGCGGGTTTAAAGCAGGACCATTTTATCACGGGACATGCGGAGGAGGACAAGCAGAAAGCAGCAACTAGTAGTTACTACGTCTGATCAGGGCACAAATCATCCTGAGACTGACTCATTTCAGGTGACTGAGCAGACTCACTCGCTCGGATGCTGAAGTCTTTCTGATTTTCAACCACAGTCACATTTAGGGATGAGGTGGGTGTGCTGAAGTGTCCTTGAGCAGGACGCTGAGGACAAGTTTCATGTCAGGGATCAGTCTGGTCAGACTGGTGCTCCAGCTGCTGGTATAATCCAGAGATGACCTGGAGGCCTCATGTTTATTTCTCCTGTTTATTTAGACTCCAGCGGCACCTGCTGTTCAACTCAAGCAAAAAACACACTTCTGTTAGTACACACCCACAAGACATTACAGGTGGACTCAAAGTGGGTAGGGAGCCTTCAGTTCTTGGCCTGGATGTGTGGAAACATTTCATTTAGTTTACTTAACTACCAAAAGCCTCATCTAAATGCATCAGTGTCCCACTTTTCAGTCTAGATTTCCATCAGGTTTCACCATGCCGAAACCAGGATTCACTACGAAACCACCGGCCTGCTCTGTTCCAGAATCCAGCTGTTTCTGTAAATAACCAAAAATCAGGTTTTAACACGGTGATCAGGAAGCTTCAGGATGAATCACTAGCTCATCAGTAATCACTCATACAGGATCTAAACAGTCGAGGCGGGTGTAAAACCTCGGGCTCCTGTTAAAAGCCGACGGTTCAGAACGTAACCGGGTGTTACACTCCTCATGTAGTTACCTCTCGTTTACTGTAGGAACTTTTAAAGCAGATGATCAGCTTGTTCATGAAGAAGTCGGCTATAGTGTTGATGTCTGAAGATGATGATGCTGCTTGTGAGGATGGATGGTCATATACAACCTGTGTGAGGTGTTACGGTTTGTTTATGATGGCTAACTGGTGTTGGCTGTGGAGTGGTACTGTGTGATGGTACAGCCCATGACGACAGGTACAGGTGCGTCTGTACCTGTCTGTAAATGATGAACTTCACGGCACATGAAGAATTTTGTAGACTTTCAGCTGCCTGATTGTGTTTGTTATGCAGACACGTCCTTGTTCTCTGTGAGACGTGATGTGGGGGTACCACGGTGATAGATCTGTTACCACGGTGATACCTGTTGGCTCTGACTAGTGATGCGCGGGCCGCCTCCTAACCCGCGGGTCCCGCGGGTTACCCGCGGGTCGGGTTGGGGCGGGTCAAAGAATTTTCGCTTCACTGCGGGGCGGGTTGGTGTGGTTTACTATTCTGAAATATCTAGTTCTATCTATTAATTTTATTTTTTGTCAAACTGAAAATAAAGACCTTAATCAGTGTCTACATTTTGTTACTATAATATGTAAGACAAAATATTTATCAGTTATTTAAACACAGGTCACGTTTTATAACGTAATGTCCACGTAGGCGCGTAGTAGGCTACGCAGGCTACGTGCAGAAAGCGCCAAGCAGACAAGCAACAAAAGATGGAAGAAGTGTTGAATAACATTCGTTCGGGAGTTTACGTCCTTAAAAAGAAGAAAGAGGGTCAAATGGCTAAATCACAGGTTTGGCATAGGTTCAATGAGGTAATCAGTGCAGACAACAGCAGCAGCATTGGCTTTATAACACTTAAACGCTTTAAAACACTTTTTTTGTTTGCCTATTTATGTTTATAGACTTAACGTTCAAAAGAAAATACATTTTGTGTTGCCAGGTTCCAGTGCCAATTTAGGAGACCATATGCACCTTTCTCAGACTAAATAAAAGCATTCGTCAATATCATAACATGTGTTTTAATGGGGCGGGGCGGGGCGGGGCGGGTTAAAAAAATAGAAGCGGAGGTGCGGGGCGGGTTGGTGCGGTCCAATTTTTTTTAAAAGAGCGGGACCCGCGGGTCGGAAAAAAACCCGACCCGCGCATCACTAGCTCTGACTCATCAGCATGGGACGCCGACTCGTCTGCAGTCCGGAGGAACCCCCCCACACATTTGGCTGCTTTCTTACAGTTTAACCCCTGACGGCCCTCACAGGCCTTCACAGAGTCCTAAATGCAGATCAGATGAGCACTTTTTTAATTAGATGTCTTTTGTAATTTCAGCCTTGTCTGTGTCCATCCTCTACATTTTTATCTGGAACATTATAATTAAAATGAATTAATGGTCAAGCATGCCTCTTATCTGGCAGGTCTGGTTGTGTCTACAACGCCTCAGGGCTGCTGCCCTGATCCTTTCAGCTTCTGAAGTGGAGGCCACTAATAACCTTTCTTTATATAATCATCCTCAATATAAAGTTACTGGAAGTAACTTTGTCAGAGTTCCTTGTATCCTGATGAGAGCGAGTCTAGATTCTTCTGACTCATGAGAACTCATGAGAACAGTGAGGTCCGTTCTCCCTCGTGAAGCTTTGTGCTTTACCTCTTGGTTTTTTGGGGGAGGGTGTTGGCAGCAGCTTGTAGCTGCTACTTTCCTGTGAGTGAGAGGAACAATGTCTGGAAGTGAGTCAAGCCCCTATAAATGTCCTGTTCTGGATAGATATGGTAGTACCACCCTGTTCTCCCACCCCAGCTCCCTACCTAACCTCCAGAACATCACGGCAGGCTGCATGCTCTTCTTTATACCGTCACCGGAGAAAATGGCAGGACTCTGCTCGCTGGCTTTTGCATCTGGAGGTGGGTCAGTGAGAAGCGCTCTGACTGTTCTGCTTTGTTCCATCACTCTGCGTCTTTTACTTATTCTCATTTCGGGAGAAAAATAGGACAATGAGTTGTGTTCTCCTGAGGGAGATGGTGTAATAGGTCAGCTCTTTGCAGCCGGTGTGTCGCAGCGTTTCTGACCTGGTTCTCCTCTTCAGGCTGGGAGGGATCCACGCTCCCAGTCTGCCCCATCAGCTAGAAACTGGTTGTAGTAGTGGATCCACTTAATAACAGAGGATGTTATCTGTCTTACATGTTATGAGCAGTATGTGTTGATGAGGCTGAGTGTTTTCACCTTCATGGTCAAGGTAATGAGCAGCAAACCAGTCGTGTGGAAGGGTAAGTTGTGCTGTTGTCTGTGGTATTCCATGGGTATAAAACATGATTTGATGCTTGTTCACATTTACAGACTGAGAAGGTTTAAACATTTTGGAACTGTCTGGACATCTCTGCAGATGCATACAGAGATCTGTGGAAGTGTAGCTGCATACGCACTGTGGGTGCCTATAGTTAAAAAGTCTGTATTTTGTCTGTAGCCTGCATAACACCAGCGTGGTAACAGAATAATGTCAAGCCTTACACCCCCACCCCTCCTTCAATAACTTATACAAATCAATCCGAGCCAGCTTGCTGCAGGATCAATTTGTGCTTATAAATAACAAGCCGGCCTCACAGAATGTGTTCAGAGGCGGCGGGTTGTTGGCTGGATGTGAGCTGTGTCCACCCACTTCTCTCAGACACCCCAGCTTGTCTGACTGGTCTGGGAGCGTAGTCCTGCTCTGAACAGGCTGTGAAAAGGTCTGTGTGGCCGTTGTTGCTGAAATTGTATTGATGCAGACTGGGAATTAATTTCATGATTATGTTGCATTTTTTAGTTGACTGAGAATTTTCTGCTGCATGAGTAGCTGGGAGTTTCAGGGTCTGGGAGGGAGCTGACAAACCTGCTCTCGTCTGTTTTTCTGACAGTCCTGTGAGCCTGAACTCAGGGTAAATTTAACCCTGTTTGTGCTCATGTGGAGCCACCATGAAAGAACGTTGACCGGGAGGACCGTCTGACTCGTAACTGATGACTATAAACCATTAATATCTGTCTTTAATAGTAAGTCCCACATCGACAGATTTAAGTTTCATTTATTTATGGATTTTTCTGTAAATCTGTCAAAGATGTGTTATTCACTGCTGATGTAATTTCCTACAGATTGATATAGAAACGCAGCTTTTTTACACATATTTCCATGTAATTCTTCATCCAGATGGAGTTCTAGTCATGAGCTCTGCTTTGTCTTCCTTTCTTCTTCATTCACACATAAAAGAAAACTCAGGCAGTCATACGATATTCATGGTCACCAGTCAGATCAAAATCTTTTTTTTTTTTTTTTTACTAAGCTGATTTTTAATAATCCCCAGCTGCAGCTGATGTTTTGATCCAAAGTTCAATCATTTGAGACACAAACTAAGTCAGACCAGGGAAAGCTTCATTAAAACCCACAAGGACTCTGGTTTTAATGAGCTAGAAATGCTCAGACCTAAAGTAACTAAGTTTAATTTACTAAATCTTTATGGCAGTGATCTTTCCCCACATGATGAGAGTACAAGTATCACCAGATATGTTATGTACTTTTACTATGTACCATTATTATAATGGCCATTCCCGTTGGGAAGGTTGCATGAGGCTGCTGGAAACTATAAAGCACTTCTTATTATTAGGAGGGGAGAAACTGAACGAAAACTCCAGTTATTCATCTGAAACTTGTTTAAGGTTTTCAGTGCAAATATAGTGTAGAAACATGTGACTAAAACCTAAACTGGACCTGGGTCACATTTTTAGACGGTGGGGTTTAAAACCTCCAGCTCCTGATAGTTCTACACTCTGCTCCAGGAACCAGCATGGTTCTGGTTTTCCTTCATGCTAGCTGTGCTTCAGTGGCAGAAACTAGTTCTAAGTTAGGTTCTGGCTCTAAACCCACACTGGAACTGATTTGGGTGGGAACCCTCCAGTACATCCAGTGTGCAGTGGGACAAGAGAGATGGGCTCAGATCCAAGGTCTAAATATCAACTGGAGAACCAACAGATTTGGCATCTTTTACAGGAATTATCCCGGCACCGTGCTGGATCTCTGGTGAAAAAGAAAAGAGGATTTATTAACTTGATGTGCTCTAATGTTGTCATGTTTATCTACCAATCGTATGAGAGGAACGCCGCTCTGCTCTCCACACTCGACTAACCAATCAGAAGCTGAGCGGGTCCTTGGTAAAGGTGTAGTTTAGATCTTCGATGGAGCAGAGAGTGAAACTGGAGCTTGAAACGTCGGTGCCTCAGTGCTGCTGCTGGGTGGAGGGAAATCTTGTGTATTTATGCCACATTTTCGACCACATGCTCTCTGTCTGTCGGCCGGTGGGAGTGGCTCACCTGCATGAGCACACACACCTGTCCGCCCATCAGGGTGGTGGACACTTGTGACACATGTAGAGTCTGAAATGACGTAATTTAAAAAAGGTAAATAACATCAGTTTTCAAACTCCATGAAGAAATGTTGGTGAAGTTAGCTTCTGATCTGTGGTGTACAAACAGAGTGAATACACTCCTGTGTGGGGACCCAGACCACATTAGCCCAGGTCCTGCTGAAAAACTACCACTTAGGATGTCCAGACCGAGACCGACTTGTGTCCAGACAACAATAGCCCCCCCGCCTGCGGTGGTCATTTGTACAGTGATCTCAGATTTGTATTTCTTGGAGGGTAAATCAGAACTTGTGGTCTGAAGGAAAAAATCCCATCCTGGAGCAGATTGTCTGTAACCTCTGTAGCTCAGACTGAAGTTTCTACTGCTCTGAATCCATCAGTGAATACCTGCTTGGTCACTGTGTTACAGCACAAGTTAATATTTATTCTATTCTACAGTCATTTAGCAGACGCTTTTATCCAAAACGACTTACATTTGAGAGTAAGAACAACACAAGCATGAATTCAAACAAGATGGGACGTCATAATTAGGTGATAGTCAGACCACTTTGAGTCCAGTTAGACCAGGTGCTGTCATGTGTATTTAGCTTTGTTCCAACCAACCAAATGTTTTTTTATCATCACTGAGCCTCCCAAACAAGTTTTTATTGTTATTAGTTCTTCAGACTTCTAAAAGGACCATTATTAATGTTCTCAATATGATTATGTTAAAAAAAATAATCATGATTATTATAATTATTATTGGTTAATTAATTTCACGACACTGTAAATGTGTAAAATCACATTTACTCTCCTTGTAGGTCTTTAAGTTTTATTTATTTCCATCTTTTGATGCAAACATAACAGAATATTAAAGAAAGTAAAGTAAATGTGGTGTCTGTAATAGTGATGCGCGGGCCGCCTCCTAACCCGCGGGTCCCGCGGGTTACCCGCGGGTCGGGTTGGGGCGGGTCAAAGAATTTTCGCTTCACTGCGGGGCGGGTTGGTGTGGTTTACTATTCTGAAATATCTAGTTCTATCTATTAATTTTATTTTTTGTCAAACTGAAAATAAAGACCTTAATCAGTGTCTACATTTTGTTACTATAATATGTAAGACAAAATATTTATCAGTTATTTAAACACAGGTCACGTTTTATAACGTAATGTCCACGTAGGCGCGTAGTAGGCTACGCAGGCTACGTGCAGAAAGCGCCAAGCAGACAAGCAACAAAAGATGGAAGAAGTGTTGAATAACATTCGTTCGGGAGTTTACGTCCTTAAAAAGAAGAAAGAGGGTCAAATGGCTAAATCACAGGTTTGGCACAGGTTCAATGAGGTAATCAGTGCAGACAACAGCAGCAGCATTGGCTTTATAACACTTAAACGCTTTAAAACACTTTTTTTGTTTGCCTATTTATGTTTATAGACTTAACGTTCAAAAGAAAATACATTTTGTGTTGCCAGGTTCCAGTGCCAATTTAGGAGACCATATGCACCTTTCTCAGACTAAATAAAAGCATTCGTCAATATCATAACATGTGTTTTAATGGGGCGGGGCGGGGCGGGGCGGGTTAAAAAAATAGAAGCGGAGGTGCGGGGCGGGTTGGTGCGGTCCAATTTTTTTTAAAAGAGCGGGACCCGCGGGTCGGAAAAAAACCCGACCCGCGCATCACTAGTCTGTAACCAGATGTGAAAGCTTGCTCTCATCACACTACTTCATAGTGGTACATGGTGTCTCCCCCAGTTCTCCCAGTCACCCACCAGCACAAGCAGGGGGAGAAATATGGGGTAACTATGGAAACACACAGCAGAGATTTTGTGAGGCAGCGACACTTTTTTCTTTAACAGGCTTGACTTAACAGGATTAGGAGGAGACATAGAGGAGAGCCTAAAATCAGGCTCTTTGTGTCTCGCTTTCACTCTGATATCAGCAGCACCAAGTCAGAAGCAGACAGAATCCAGATTCACAGGATATTCACCACAAAATCCTACAAATCCTACAGTCCTGCATGTCTGCTCTTACACTTCCATTCAGCCAAATGTCGGCTAGTGTGTTTAAATCCCCAGAGACCTGCCTTTGGCTGGGACAAGACTCAATCCGCTTTCAGTATAGCTTGCCCAAAATGATAATATTTATATAAAATCTTCAGCTTGAAAAGATTTCAGTGTTGCACTTGTAGACAAACGCTAGAGAGTGTGGCAGAGAAAGAAGAGAAAATTGTTGGCTCAGGGATGATAGGCCCCCTGATAACCCCATCTGGAGTTCACCTCGGGGTATGAACATTCAGAGGCACCCATTGCTCATGAGATAAAAACGGCGCATGTGACGCTCAGCCTGATCCTGCACCACACTGGAGCCAGTTTAACAGAAGATGAGAGCGGGGGTTTGTTAAGATGCACTTTTTACATGCAGACGGTGTCATCCTGACATCCCCACAGCAAACTAATAATAGCTGGTACAGTATATGGTGGGCTGAGGCTACCATAGCAACAGAGGCAAAAAAATGAGTGGAGGAGGAGGATATGGCTACCACACCCATCCCTGGAGCAGCCGAGCAGACAGGGAGAGGCACTGGGAAAGCAGCTGGTGGATAATTGGAGTCAGAGGGGCTGAGTCTGATGTGGTCTCTTGTTTTTGCACAAAAATGACACAACCGCTGTGGAAAAAATGGAGGTGAGCATTGTGTCCTTGAAGTTGATGTGTTGAAAGCAGGAAAAATGAATCAAGCTGGAGGATTAAAGCGAGATGTAATGGCTAGATGGTCGGGTCTCCTCTCCTGCAGGCCATGCAGCGTGGCTGAAGGGAGGGAAACTGGTGACGGGCGGTCCTACGCTGGCTTGTGTTATTATCTTTAATATGAAAGTTACTGCTGAAAAGATTGATGCAGGTCCTGATAAAAGGCGTCACAGTTAAACCTGAACTAGTGAAGCTTCAGTCGCTGCTGTGAATCCTTATCATACAGTTAGATTTAGTTGTAGTTCATATACATACTGAGAGAAGTTGCTGGTAGAGAGGATTTTCCCTTTTCTATCTTTGGAAAGCTGTGGTGTACTTTTATTTGATGAAAAGTGAATGATTTGACATCGTTTGGCTCATGAATCAGTAGCATTTGTTGAACCCAGCTGTGCTGTATGGGTGTCTGTTTGAGATGAAACAGGCAGTGTAGAGGTTTGGTGAAGAGCAGCTGGTCCAAACAAAAAGCCAGGCTGGAGCAGAGACTGGAGAGCAGTGTGCAAACCTGTCCTGACTTCTGCACATGTGGCTGATGTCAGCAGATTTTAATGGGATCCATCTCTGGTGCTGAATAAAAGCTGTAGGTCAGTAACACAAACGATGAGGAAAACAGCTGTGATCATACGACTGACTGTCCCCATCATAAGCATGAAAAGCATACAAGCATATATAATCCTCAGCATATGAAGACATTTAACATCTACACCTGGATTTAGTCTCCCCCCGTCTTCACAACCAGGAAGTTTTCTTGACTAAGAGATTAAAAGTCGTCCACTTAGCTGCCAAATCTTCTGTACTTCCAACTGGTTTGTTTCTCTTACCTTAAAGGTGTAGTGTGTAACAAAATCAAAGGTCAATGACAGAAAAAAACATTAAAACCTGTTTCCATTGGTATCTAATCACTTTAGTAAAACAACTTGTGTTTTTATTGACTTAGAAGGAGCCATTTTTATCTACTTGGGTCCACTCACATGGCAGCTGCTCACTGGTTTTACTACGGTGTCTCTGAATGGACAAACAACTCTGTGTGAAGCTGTAACGCTACATTACCGGCTTTGTTTGATAAGTGCTAGAGCACCCTAACGCCTTAAACGCACCATAGAAGAAGACAGTTACCTGTGGTGCAGTCATCAGTGCACCTGACGCCACTGGATCCACTCACACATGAAAACGTCTTTGTCTGGAAGAGGTTTGGCCACCGTGTATTTACTACATGCTATGCCCATGTTTACCACCAGATGTCTGTGATTCGTACACACTTTACCTTTAACAGAGTGTTAGAGCTAGCGGCTTGGCTTGATCCATTTTTTTTATATTTCTAATGAAATTTCTTATAAGTCAGTTTTAAATGAAGCGACTTCAAGTTGTCTTTGTAGACCAGATGCATAGCAAAGCTGATATGTTTCTGTTCCTTCTATCGTCCCCAAAAAAGCTGCTGTCCTCCCCCGATGGACTGTGTAGGCCTGCTGCATATGCACGCCTCTGCTCAGTTCTTGGTTCTCTGGACAATGTGCACCACGGTGCTTTAAGGTTTGTGACGGGCTGCAAGGCTCTCACCCACCACTGCAGCCTTTATGAGTCCAGTGGCTTCTCTATCCATACGCAGACTTTCACATTGGTATTATTTTATCTATAAATCCATTCTTGGCCTGCTTCTCTCTCAACCTTTGTGATTTTTATATATTCCACTTAAGTGGAGTAACTTTTGTCTGCACTGTGATGCTTTTTCTTTACTGAAAGTCCCCAAAGCTCACACTGAACTTAGAGCTTTAAAAATGTCTTAAAGAGCTGGGAAGCTGACTATATGTGTCTGGAGCTGCTTGTCCAGCTAACCATGCTTTCTCTATTCTTTTACCCTCTCAGATTGGTATATTTATATGTTTTATACTTATGTGTTATGTTGTTCTTTGGGTGTTTTACTGTTTGTGGTGGAATTTGGGCTGCTGCTGTCTTGTTAATCTCAGAGGGACTTTCCTGATAAAATAAAGGTTAAATAAAAAAAATCACGTCTGGTTGGATGTAGAAGGATTTTAGGGCAGAATCTGCCAGTTTAGGACACTTCTAGACTAATGTTAAAGTGCTGAAGTTCATTAATAGCTGACAATACAGATCCATTTTAGAAAGCTCTGCCTCCATAGTCTCATCTGAATAAAAAGCCTTATGAAGCGTTGATAATCTGATTCATCACACAAGGTAAGAAGGAGAGGAGGGAGGAAGTGAAGAAGCAAGAATAAAAGGAAAGAAGGGTGGAAGGGGGAGGCAGGCGCTTCGTCAGGGTGTGTGGAGCCTGTTGACAAACCCGATGGTTGAACTCTTAACACAATAGAAGAGCCTCTGGATCTTTACATCAGCCTCCATTTACTTGTGTCGCTCCACCTGAGCGTACCTCCGCCCCCTCCCCATCAGCCCTCATCATGCTGCTGCTCTACAACTGTTTGGTTTCTCTCCTAGAATCGATCTATCGTCGCGGGGCCAGAAGATGGAGGAAGCTCTACCGAGTCAACGGACACCTCTTCCAGGCCAAACGCTTTAACAGGGTGAGTGTCTCCAGATGTGACTGAGAACATGTGGTTATGGCTGAATGATGCTCTGGGATTTATCCAGAAGCAACATGAATCCACTAGATGATTCCAGATGTTTTAAAAGCAACCTTCACTTTGTTATAAAGCTTTTGAAGATGTCTTCACTCTTTGTAATTCAGTGTTTAGAGTGAACATGCAGCTAGAAACCAGGATACTACAGAGAAACATTAGTCTGCTTACGGCTGGTTAAGATGAGAAGAAGTTCTGTTTGTTTGAAGGCTTTTATTCCAGCTGATAGTGTGTACAGCTGTTCTGATCTCATCCACATGCAGAACAGATTCTGCAAGGCTGTCATTGATCCGATGACTGAGCCAAAACAAAAACAGATCTGAGTTGACTGGCTTCAGCCCAAGAGTCGGGATTCTAGAGGATTCAGAAATGGACCATGGAAGTACCACCAGAACCGCCGCCATGACAGCTATCAGCTGTTCAGGAAGACTAGTTATATAAACTGACTTCTTGAGCGGGAGGTTGACGTGGGAGCTTTGACCTTAGCGCTCTGTAACGTCACAGGTTGGGTTTTCCTTAACGCACTACAAACATCATGGACTGGCGTTTCCTTGCCAGAAGGTACATAAAACAAACCTACCACAAAGCACATGGACCTTCATGCCCCCTAATGTGCATCAAGTCTTCTGTAAAACAGCCACCTCTAGCAAAACCTTTTAGTGCTTTAGTGGAAGTCTTTTCCATTTTCCATTCACTGTTTCTCATTTAAATCGACCCAAGTCACAAAGCTGTGTGAAGTTCAAGCAGCTCGGCCGCACAACTAAAAGCACTTTTCACTGTTTAAAGCACATGTAAGAGAAAGAAATATTACATTCTGTATGTATTTATCATGATTATCAGACGAGTTCAACACAACAAAACTTGTCTCAGATTAAAAATCAAGCAATCGTTATTTTTTATTCATATTCTGAGCACAAAATCAGGTTTTAGAAAAGAAATTATTGTGGTTTCATATTTCATTTTGAAGAAAAAACTGCATGAAAAACAGTGGATTGTGTCAAAGATTAAAATGATGGGACTTACCAGCTGTTTCCATTCAAGATCAAAAATCTGAGAAGTGACTCCCCGACATCTTCCCAGCGCAAGGGATGGACCAGGGTGGATATTTTAGGCCCGATACGAGCTGCCAATATTTGGAGCTGGAACTGCTTTCCCTCAATTTACATCATAAAAATAACAAAAATGTTATGAGTCTCCTCATTTTTTCTTTTTTTTTTTTTTAAAGAAACATTTACTTAAAATGAAAGTTTTGGACATTCTTAATCCTCCCAGTTTAGGAGCTGCTGGTTATAATGGAGGAAACGGAGACTCTGCAGGTTCCGGTACCGGCTGGATTTTACATCATACGGGGCCGTGCAGGAATTAACGTCCATAGAATCAAGAAGTGCACTGAAAGCAGCTCAGTGGGGTTTCTGCAGTTGGCTGGCTGAAGAAGGTCCAGAAATATTCTTTCCTTGTCTCCGCATCGCTGTCGTACCAACCACATGCACGCTGCCGTCGTACCTGAAGCAGCACGTGGAACGAAGGCAAGAAAAATGCTGTCATGACAATTTGCACTTTTTACTCTGAGGCTAAAACAAGAATTTAGACGTCCCGGCCAGAACAGATCAGGTCTCTGCTGCAGGCTTCTGCTTATGCAGCCATTTCTAGACTTCATAGAATAAAACAAGACGGTTTAGAACTCACTGGAGTTCTTACTCTACTGAAACTCCTTTATTTGACTGTATAGATCAGTGGACGGTAACTTTTTAATAAGTTGATCACTCTGATCGATCAGCTGCTGTGTGAAGTCGTTCCGCTGTCAGAGATCTGAAAACGTTAATGGTGCACAAGATTATGTCATAACAAATATAGTTTCTTTTGTGCATGCAGTAAAGAGCATTAAGTTTAAAACTTACTGTAGTTTTGGAGCTGGAGCAGCAGGAGTTCCTCCAGCCCTCTGCTGGTGGGGGAGGGGTACTGCAGGCTCAGAGCTGCCCGTGGACGCCTGTCTGGAAATCACACCCATATCCACCGTACTAGTAAAAACACAAATATTAGCCAGTCCTTACACAGTTCCAGAAACTCCAAAGTATGAAAGTAATTCCTGAATAAGACACAATCCAGCTAGGAATCAACTCCCTCTAATTTGAGGCTGGTAAAGTTTAACCAGTACTAGTCATTTATGTATTCACTAAATACTGAGGGAAGACATTGCATCAAAGCCAGTTTAAGGCATGGAGGAGTTATTTTATGGGAGAAATATCAACAATCAAATATGCAAAAATGTGCCTGAAATAGTGAGAAAAGTTGATTTTAATCTAATCTAAGAATGGAAAGAAAGAGATTTAATAACACTGCTCTGAGCCTCATCTTCACCATATCTGTGTTTGTTCCTCTGAATCTGAGCAGAACACGAACGTCTTCCCGTCTCTGCGTTTAGGATCTAGTCAGGAACGTGCTGCAGGGAAATTATAAATGGAAGGTAATCAAGTCACATCTCCCGCTAAGCTTTCTGGATAAAGATGCATAATTCATGGCGTCCTAGTTGTGGCTTGTTTAGCCTCATCTCAGACCTGAGAGCACATGTGGGCTTTAATCACTTCCCTGCCAAGATGTTAGAGGGCTCCACCGGCCCATCCGGCTTTTATCAGGGTTTGGTGCCCGATGCAGTGGCTCTCTGACGGGCAGGAGAAGAAATGCATTAATGTGCATTAAGTAGGTAATGGGATTTCTCTGTGGGGAAGAAAGGAGCTTTTACTGCTGCCGGAACCAGACCTCACCTCTGTCTTATGAGCTTTAATGATGCTAAATGTGTTTGATTTAGCTGGAACGACGCATTCCTGCATCAAATACTTTGCCGTTTGTTTAAACTGAGACTCTATGTTCGCTTTCCATGAACATGCAAAATGTTAAGAGGAATTCAGAGCTGGAGGGTTTTGGCCCATGGGTGGCGTCGTCCTAATGTCTGAGCCTGAACCTCTACAGGCTGAGTGCGCCGCCATCACGCTGACTCAGCACCTGCCCAACATCCACAGGTTGTCGTGGTCTTTCCTGTTGATGCACGGTGGAACCGGTGGAAATCCTAAACTAAGTCAGGTCTGAGCTGCTCCTCTGTTACTTTAGACCATCAAGACGTTTGAGTTCTGTGGAATTTTTACTCTGTTACCTCTAGAATGAGTCTGAAAAGCTAATTTGCCTTGAAAACCCTGCCTTGGCTGCAGTCTTGGAATAATCGTAGTTTTCTTCTGTTTGCGTGTTTTTAGCTCTCAGAGATGTGTTAGTTGCAGAGACATGACGGTGTGAAGATTGGATTCACATGTGTGCTCGGGACATATCCCTCCATCCCTCCAAAGTGGTCTCAGGATGGAAGTCAGCTGTGTGTTAATACACGAGGGGACTGAAGACTGGCCTGTGTTATCCGATGTGTTGAAGCTGAAGCTTAAACTCCACACCAGACGACATCTTTGTTGCATTTAGTGCTGTGGAACCTCAGACCATCCTGTAGGCCGGTTTCCTCCATCACCCCTACACGCAGCAGTGGAAGGAGGAGGCCTGGTGTGATTGGTCTCTGAGGGAAGACGTGGCACCAGGATGCTGTGTGGGAAGAAGACCAGCTGGTGGGGCAGCGTGAGGTCATTCACGTTGACGCCATCCACCAAAACCTTGCAGCTTTCACAGAAATGGCCTCCTCTGCTGGCAGAGGTGTGTTCATATATTACTTTACAGGATTCATCCAGCACATGACGACTGGGACACGACACACTGATTCAGAGCATAAATCTGCTTTCTGTCATGGCTTCATGTGGACTTTACAGACATGCTGAAACTTGGACTGCACAGTGGCTGCACCAAGCTGCTGTTCTCCGCCTCACACTGAACCGGCTCTTTAACTTCACATCTAACAACAAACAGAGACTTTCTGCTTCTCCTGAACGCAGGTCTTTGTTCACAGCATCTCATCTGTGAGACATGAGATTGATTTCTGCTTCATTTTACCCCAAAAAATGAAAGAAAGAAGGTTGTTGCCTCAAACAAGATTAAAAACAAAAAGAACTTGGCGGTGGGAGCTGAGGGGAAACCAGTTAGTTGTTTTGAAGACTGGATTTCTCTGGCCGTTGTTGCTAGGCCAGCTTCCAGGCTTCTGGTTGGTTCACTAGGCTGTCCTCAGCATTTAAATAAGCCAAGGAGAAGTAGGTCAGATTCCTCACTCAATCCCTCTTCTTCCTCTCAGACTCCGCACCTTCATCATCCCTCCCCTCCACCCCTCTCCATCTCCCCCTGATGCTGCAGTTTAGAGAGCTCCTTTGTGGACGTCTCCTCTAAAACATAATGGAGTTGACAGAATTCAGTGGTCCCCCCACTCGCTGTTCCTTCCTGAGGCGCCCACTGTGGAAAACTGACAAAAGAGATGCGCCTGAAGCTGAAAATCTCTCAAACAAAAAACACAAAATGCTGCAACATAAGAGGATTGGTTAGAGATTTGTTATCAGAATAAGCTCAGATGATGATGTTACAGTGCACAACTTTAGACTTTGTTGTTTCTCTGGATCTCATGAGGCTCATGATGAGGCTGAAGGAAGCAGCTTCACCCTCTCCATCAGAGCTGGACAGTGTTCACCTTTCAGTCCTCAGCGGGAGTGCAGCCGGCAGACTGCAGGGTTCAACTACTTGATGGAAAAACCTTTATTTATTTATTTATCTATTAGATTAATTATTTATTCACCCTCCTGCTCACTGCTGCACCCACACAAGTAAAAGCTGACATGCTCCGGTCTGGACCAAAATGTCTCAACTAGGTTCTGACGGATGAAAGAAATTTAATACAAACATGAGCCTGAGGAACCAGAAGGCCTTGCTTTCTGACTAAAAATGGTACGTGTGATGAAGAAAACAGCGTTGTGTTTGTCTGGGCAACCAATGAATAAACCTCAGACTCAGAAGAAGTGATTTATATCCAAAACAGGCAGATTCACCTGCAAAAGCATCAAGTTTAATGTTTTAAAACTAGACATTTAAATTTGGTGTGAAAAGTTGTAAGTTTTATTCTTTGCCGTGTTGTCCAGGCCGGTAAGTAAATATGTTTTATAATATGTGTCAAACTTACTAAATGTTTATTTTTTTCCTGTCTGTCGCACTATGATTACACTCATATTGCGCTCATGTTTACGATGTTAGGGGCC
Source organism: Melanotaenia boesemani (assembly GCF_017639745.1). NCBI lineage: Eukaryota > Metazoa > Chordata > Actinopteri > Atheriniformes > Melanotaeniidae > Melanotaenia > Melanotaenia boesemani. The sequence goes on along the minus strand of NC_055694.1, from coordinate 34,105,739 downwards.
AGAAAAGTTTACTTTGAGGAGAAAAAAGTTTCAGATCTGTTGATCAGGTATGACTGGTCATAGCAGCAGCTTAATGCTGAGGAGTTTTAGAGATGTGAAGTGTTCTGATCTCTGTTATGGATGCTGCAGTAGGGGAAGTATTAGGGGAAAAGCGTTTCTGGGACATATTTATTGTGTCCTGTCTGATGTTGTAACCTGACTTCACTGCGCTGTGGTGAGCCATGAGTTCATGCGGCCTGAGCTGAACCCGATTATTCCTCAGCATATTCGGCCCGTCGGTTTCCAGGCACTCACACGATCGTAATAATGTCTGCTGGGATGAAGGGAGGACTGTCAATCAATAAAAGCCTTTCTCATCCTTCGTTACGAAGCAGCAGGCAGCTGCAGGACTTTGGACGTCTGCAATCAATGCTTCCACATGATGACCAGCAGCTCAACCAGGGACACACTCCTCCCAGTCTGCTGGACGCCGTGTAATGGGGCTTGATGCATTACCTGAAAACATGTCGGGCGGGGGGGTAATTAGGGGACCGGACAGCACACCTGCAGAGGAAGACCACACGGTTCTGATAGTGGATTAAAGACCAGTCCCTTGTTTTCTGGGATTCAGCTGATCTGTGGCTTTAATTGGTGCTGGGAATATGAGCAGTTTCTCCTGGAAAGAAAAATGGAATTTCATTAAATATCAGTAAGACTATTTATATATTTTTTTCTTTTCTTAATTAAAAACTGCCTCATGTTCAGGTCAAGTTCGCTTCATGAGATGTGAAAAAGCAGCAGGTGAAAAACTGACCGTCTCTTAGTAATTTCTAACCCTGCTGCTTCTCTGACTCCTCTTTTATGATAACAGACTGAACAAAAGAAACAAAACTGCAGTTTGTCTTGATCTTAAACCTTTGAGCGTCTAGAACAGCACTTTGTTTCAACTGTGGTTGTTTTAAAGGGCTTTATAAATAAAGTTGAGTTGAGTCTGTCAGAGCTGAAGTTTGAGGCCAGTAAAATGCTGGTGATGCAATAATTCACAGCAAAGCTGAAAACAGCTCATTAGACTTGATTTTCCAGCACATGTAAAATTATATCTAACAGCAAACACGTTGCCAGCTTCAAACTGCCGGAACTTCTTCTGATTAGTGAGCTGGTTGAAGGAAAACACGTTTACTAATACTAACGTTTACTTCTGGCTCCAGAAAGACGGCGATGGTGACATCATCTGATGGATGCCTCATGTTCTGGGTGCCGACTGGTAAATGGTGGCAGGTTAACTGGTTAAACATAGAAATCAACGTGCTAACCTTTACCAGCTAAAAAGTGCTGTTCTAAGGACTTTGCACATCAAATCTGTATTTTTCATGAGTCTCTTCGATCCACAGTTCAGTTCAGTTTAATTTGTACTAAACAAATTCGCAAAGTCATCTATTATTAAAGAAAAAACCCAGTTCAGTCCAGTTTGATCCCATAATCCAATTAAACCACATGAATTTTAATCCTAATTAGTCCAGCTGGTTGTAATTGTGTGTACAGAACCAGTTCATGAGAAGATGTGTGTGTAATGAAAGCAACAAACAATCTGTGTTCAGGAAGTTTTTCCAGAGTCTGATGAAGACTGGATGAAGATCCTGTCCAACAGAGCGGTGTCGATGGTTCTGTAGGACAGGAGAAAGTTAACAAGTCAGCAAAGGAAGCAGGGACAGTTTTCCGGGTCGGGATGAGACCTGAGGAAAATTCAGGAGTGTTTCAGTGTGACGTGCTGCAGTTTAACCCTAACCCTGCTGGAAGTGCTGGACGCACTCATCAAGACGAGGACCAGCAGTTTCAGGATGCTGAGAATCAGGATCAGTCCAGATGAAGATGTCTGCATCTACGGTGGCTCAGAGTGGCTAAACATCTCTCAAACGCATCGGATTGATGCAAAAGATGTAGGAAGTGAAACTTGGTCCAGAACCTAACCGACAGATAGAATCAGAGTTGGTTTGTAAAGATGTTTCACATTATTTAACATTAATATTGTTATTAATTAATATTGCAGACGTGGTGTTTGAGGCCTCAGGCGACGCTTTTTAAGCAGGTTTGCTTCCTGATGTTTGCTTGTGTGGTAAAAATTCTCTATTGACGTCACGTCTGTGATGAATTCTGATCATATTCCGACTCTAAGGTGTGATGTTTCTAAAAGGCTGAAAAGACAAAGACATGATTGATTTTCTAGTTGTTTTTTATGAACAGATGATAAAGGAGTATCCATAGTTCCCCATGTTTGTTTTTTTTATGTTGTCTTATGTCTGTTTTAATACTTAGGGAAGCCTTGTTGTCATGTATTAGTATAAATGATCACATTTCTCACAAAGTTTCTTTTTATGTAATAGATGTGAATTTCGTATGCAGAATGACTTTATGTAGCTCAGGACCACACATGCACCTGAAGAACCTGAAGGCCGTAGACCTTCTCCTTCCAGCTCCCTGGCGGGACACGGTGATGACCACTCTTCCTCCCACTGCTGATTACCGTCAGGTTATTGGTGCTGAGTATTAAAGGAAACAGGACTGATGTAGAAGTTTGGAATTAGCTCATACATTTGTGCCTTAACCTCTGTGTTGGCTTTGAAGACTGAAAGGAACGTTTGAAGTCTAGCTGAGGCATTTCCATAGCAACGGAGCGCTGGCTGGGACTCGTTGTTCTTTAAACAGTCGGCGCACACACCATGAGCGCCGCTGAAACAGCCCGGTACGCACATGGCATCTTAAGTGCTGGGTCTCCTGGGAGGCGTTTTGGTGACAGGTTTACTGATGTACGCTGAGCAGCAGACGTAACATCCTGTGGTACAAATATAGCACAAGCTAAAAAAGTAAGCAGATAAAAGAGCAAACCCTCCGGGGACCAGGTTATGTAACAGAGAGTGAACTTGTTTTAGCTTTGCAGCAGTGTGAGAGCCTGATCCCTGCACCGGACACAACAAACTGCACACAAGACAAAGGCAGAGACGGGATAAGGCTGAAGGAGTGCGAGCCAGGCAGAGGACTTCAATGTTTGCATGTAAAAGTGTATATTTTAGGTTTGGTGTGGCCTGTCATGACTGCTGTAGCTTTTTTTTAACTGAAAACTCCTACCTGAAATAAATCAGCTGATAAAATCTCTGCAGCTCTTTGATAGTCATCGTCTCATTGTCTACATCACCAAGCCACACTGAAACATAAAAATCCCAAAGTCTCTTTTATAAGCATGGCCGAGGCGTGGCCCAGGGTTAGCGTTAGCTACCTTCATGGGACAGGTTGGGTGGATTAGACACTAGACATGACGGTCTGTTAAAGTTAAGTTAAAGATTCAGCCAATGGCAGGCTGAATAGAGATGGTCATGCCCTCCAAACGCCCTCACGGTTTCCCCACAGCACAACAAAACAGCCTGAGGAGTATTTTATAAATGAAACTTACTGGAAAGGTGAACAAATGAAACTATTTGAGGCTGAACTAAATATTCAGTAAAACAGGCAGTTAATCATCTGCTGTTAATGATTAATAATAATTATAAAAAATATGGGATCTAAATCATGAATAACCAAAGACATCCTGAAAGAGGAAAGTTTGAGGGAGTGATTTGGAAGTAGTTTGAGACGTAGTGTGTCTGAGTTCAGTGGGTAGTTTTCCATAAGGTGGGGGCTCTAATGGAAAAAGGTCTGATCATCCGTCCGTCCGTCCGTCCGTCCGTCCGTCCATCCAGCTTCCACTTACCAGCAGCTCCAGCAGAGAAGCCCAGCTCTCCCTCATCCCGGCAACCATTTCCAGCTCCTCCTGGGGAATCCTGAGGCGTTCCCAGGCCAGCTGAGAGACACAGTAGTCCCTCCACCGTGTCCTGGGTCTACCCCGGGGCCTCCTCCTGGTAGAATGTACCTAGAAGGCACCTTAACCAGAGCCAGCTCATCTAGCAGCTCTGAGCTTCTCTCGTCCCTCCCAGATGTCCTGGGGAAGAAACTCATTTCAGCCACTGTATCCACAATCTCCTTCTTTTAGTCACTACCTACCTTGAGGCCGTAGGTGAGGGCAGGAACGTAGATCGATCGGTTAGTTTTCACCATGACAAATTGATGCCGAATCCACATCACTGACTCCTGCTCCATCCTTCCCTCACCGGTGACCTCAGGATACTGGAACTCCTCCACTTCCCGACCCGGAGAGGACACCTTCTCTGGCTGAGGACCATGGTCTCTGATCCTCATCCCTGCCACCTCAAGCCCATGTGTGAACACCCCCAATGACATTATTTACACTTTAATCCTGGAACAAATCATTAAACAGTCCAAACAAACCAAAAAAAGCCTGTTTTAATCTGCTGACAAACCAGGACAGGGTCTGCAGTAAACTGGAGTAAACCTGATGCGTTATCTGGTCTGGGACGGGACTCTTCCACCATCATATTGTTTCCCTTGTTGCTTGTTGTGAATGAATTCCTGTTAAGAGCCGTCATGTTGGTTCTGTTCTGTCCGTCTTTCAGAAAGCCTACTGTGGCCGCTGTAGTGAAAGGATATGGGGGCTGGGCCGGCAGGGCTACAAGTGTGTCAACTGCAAACTGCTGGTCCATAAGCGCTGTCACAGACTCATTCCTCAGACCTGCCAAAGGCTTATGGTGAGTACTTCATCATGTCCCAAGCAGCAGACGGCTCCTTGCCAGCCTGGCATAGCCAGCACCGCCACGTTAGCTTAGCGTTGTGCTGACGTCTGACATGCTGTCCACACGAATGCTGAAGATTACATCCCCTCTGCAGGAAAGCGTGTTACGACTAACACGCTTAAAGACAACTTTCTGTTAAAATCAGAAGCACAAATAGATAGAAGATAAAAGAAGTAGAGATGTTGTTTTATTATTCTGTCTACAAGGAATAACCTGTGTATCATCACATGCTCGGTTTGCATGTGCTTCTTGCTCGACCCCCACCCCCGTTTTAGTTTGCTTGTATTAATCAATGTGACGCGTGTTGTACAGAACAAGTACTTTGGACTGTAAAAATGTAGAAATGTTTCCTTTAAACGCTGAGAAGCTTTCAGTCTTTCTGGAGCTGCTCTTCCTTCCCATTCTTATAAAGTGAGCCATCAGGTTAAGTGACAACAGAACAGTGTTTTCCACGTTATCAATCCCTTTGACCACAGAGCAAAACACAACAAACCTAAATTCAGCCCCTGAAAACACAGTCCTGATTAGAAAATCCATAAAACCAACGACGCAGTGTGTGCTCCAGTACTGAGCTCCTTTCTGCTGTCAGCTGATCGATCACGGCTTCAGCCGGCTATCTCCAGCAGCAGATAAGAGACTTGTGGTCCCAGTAGATTAAATGCTTTTCTAGTGAAACCCCCACATTATCATCCCGTCTCTGAGCGACAGCGTTTCTGCACATTCGCTGGAAGCAACTCTCCAAATGCAGTTTTCTACCAGCGTCCTTGCAAACATGGTTCATCACAGACTCTGTGAGGAGTGTAGAAGCATGAGCGGATACCTGGGCGTGTATTTGGGAGACTGCGTTGAGGAATATTTAGGTGAAGTTTTGAAACTATTGTTCCAGGATCCAGTCATGCCGTCACAGGAACCCCCTTCAGATGCCCAGAGTGAGGAGGTGGACCTTCCACCAGAGGACCCGGATGAGAGTAAGAGACTCTTTATTCTCTGTGATCAGCTGATTATTTACCTTCCAGCTTCAGACGGAGGTGAAGAGAAACTCCTTTAAGCTGGAAAACTGCTAAAATAAGCTAATCATTTAGTTCTTTTGTAAAAATAAATAAACATTTGCTGTTTATTTAATGAATTTCTCTGGATTTTGGCCTTTTTTTCAGACTTTGACAAAACCTCGAGTTGTGAGTTTTTCCTCATGTTTATTACAATTTTCTGAGTTAATTGCAGATTAATCAGTTAAGTTATAAGAACATTATCAATAATTCCCACAGCTGTAAGTTCTAAATTTAATTCTGGTTAATCACAGTTACAGCAGCGCAGATTTAAACTGTTGGCATCAGAAAAGGTTCGAGTTAAGAAAACTTCATGCTCCGTATGTTTTAGATTTATGAAGTAAAGAAGCAAGTAATTGTTTTTACTGTTGCGTCGTATCCTGTCCACCTGCAAGACTGATCAATTAGCTCATCTAACTCCAGCTGGGTTGTTCATGCATGAAGACATCTGGCTTTAAACCACATAAATGTGAGTGAACAGAGTAAAACCTGCAGGAAAATGAATGTATGTGTTGATAAAGCAGTAAAGTCCAGCCAGTAAAAACTCACTTGTCTTCATTCAGTATGAACTATTGGAGAATTGCTCAACCCTCTCTGTGTAAACGCTCATTTGCTTCCTGTGAGTTGATTTGTGATGACAAACAAATGAAGACTGCAAAGTTAAAAACAAGAATAATTCTTCCAAATAGCTCAAAGAAATCCAAACATTTAACTTCCACACTCGTTTCCACAGAGGGATGCTGCTGACTCCTGAGGAGAACTGCTAAATCCTTAACCGAGGACAATAATCTCTGTCCAGCAGGAAATGTTGTCCCTCTGTGGGAGTTGAATGATTTAATGTTAATAGTTGTTTTAACTCCTCTATAAGTCCTGAATGTACGCTGTGTTAGTAATGAACCTAAGAAGCTGGATCCTCTGGGCTGAACTTCTCTTTCATCGTGATTCTACAAACGTTATGAAACTGACCTCTGGTGATGATAATGTTTATTATCCTGCTGAATCCACCTCCTCCTCCCTCTGGAGTGAGAACACAGGAGCAAAACACTGACAGCTCCCAGTGACAGATTTCTCCTTTTCTTCCAACCCAAGACTTTATTTGTACTTTCTATAAAGCTAGAAATAAGTTATGTAAGTGAGTAGGATAAAGGGATCCTCTAGATGTAAGTCCAGGAGTCCCTTAACAAATCACCAGTAACAGAACATGAATGCTTTGTTAGAAAGGCTGCTCTCGACCGTGGTCCCTTCATCTCCCATCACCACTTACATAACTCTCCTCTTATCTAACCACAATCCTGCCCTGTGATGGAACCCGCTCCACAGACTCTTTAATCCTGTTGAAAGGAGACTGGTGGGCTGTCACGGACTATTTGGGGGTCGTGTGATGCTCTGGGGCCCCTCACGGATTAACTCGGCTTGACTTTTCCTACACTTCACTGTATAAAGGCCTCGGTCAAACTTCTTTTACTCGGTTTCTTCCCAGCAGCCAGACTTTGTTCTGGTCTTTTAAAGTGGTCCTGAGTGATACCTCTCCAGGCTTTCTGGATGTTAGTTTGGACATTTTTCTTTCTCACATTTTTAGTCCACTCCTCATACCCGACCATTTTTAGAAGAAACTTGTTTTTGTTTGTTAAGCCACATAATACTGAGCTATAAAAAAACGTCTAACTCAAGGGATGAACCAGCTGTGGCTCTTTGTTTCCAGAAGCCAGTCACAACTTTTGTCCAGTTTCTTTAGTTTAATCTCTGAAAAGCAGCGAAGATCAGATAGTCTGACAGACAGAAACCAGGATTTTAGCAGCAACAAGGTGATTCCCAAACATCTGGTAGCTGGAAACTTGGCTTATCTCAGTATGGAGGCAGAAACTGGACACGTAGAGGACAAAAGAAGAAGAGTCTGGACTAAAACCTCTACAGCACATGAACAGGATCTGAAAGGGATGTCCTGGACTGTAGATCAGTGGAAAAGGTCTGATGGAGGGATGGATCTTCTCCAGAACCTGGACCTCAACATTAGCGAAGCAGTGTGGGATCATCTGGACAGAGAACAGAACAAAAGGCAGAAACTCTGGAAAGTCCTTCAAGGATCCTGGAAAACTGTTCCTGAAGACTAAAAGAAAACTGTGACGAAGAAGCTGTTCAGTTTTTTTTATATTTACATTTATGTTTAATCAGATTTTAACAGATTGCTGCATCTGTTTTCTAGATTTCCTGGAAATGTTTAAAGACATAATGAGCGGACCAAAACGTGTCCTCAGTGATGTAGACTGTAGATTATTGTTTGTACTCTGTCTCCCTCTGCTGGACCAAAACAGAACAACATGTCAAATTCAATGCACATTCACGTCTGTCCCATTGCATCTGTTTCTGTTGCAGTACCGTTGCTGCCGCACAACTGTGCAGTGGATAAAACCGAAGATGCAGATCCAGAGGTGAGAGGTTCGTTCTTCTGCCTGACGCCAACGCTTTTACATGCATCGTCTCACTAACAGCTCTCTCATCAATCCCCGGCAGGACATCAAAGCAGTCGTTGACGGCATCGATGGCATTAAGTTGTCTCAGGAACTGACTCTTGGGCTGAGTGACTTCGACCTGGTCCGAGTGATCGGGCGTGGGAGCTACGCCAAGGTCCTGCTGGTTCGGCTAAAGAAGAACGAGCAGGTGTACGCCATGAAAGTGGTGAAGAAGGAGCTGGTTCACGATGACGAGGTGAGAGATGAAGAGCATGTGGGATGTCAGAGATGAGGGATAGTCTCAGTCTTCTAGCTAATCATGACAAACTATTTAAGATGTGATTAATGAAACAGTGATGCAGCTGCAAACCTCTGCCTGCTCTTTGTTCATTAAGTTTTAAGGATAACTCTGTTGGACCATACTCTCTCAACTTCGAGGTTTACAAAAAAGCTTGGGACGGTGGACATTAACCCAACCACCGAAACTTCTTTACTTCTTTACCTGGAAATAAACCTGCAGGTTGATCTGTGCCCCAGCATAGAAAAAACACCAAACATTAAATGTTGTAACTTAAATCTTCAACTAAAAAGAGATGTTTCCAAATAAAGAGAGTGTTTTTGTTTAGACGCCTTTAATTCTGCACATCCACAACAATCTGCTGCAGAGCCCTCCACCGTGACGAAGCTTTCCGGATTTCTGCAACTTTTTTAGAAAAACTTTGGGAAGGTAAAGAAAATGCCCAACAGAAAAAGAGCAGTGAAGCATACATTTTTACATTACATCTGTATTTAACTGCAAACAGAATGAAGTGAAGATAAGTAATGTTTCTATCTTCGGCACCTCTTTGCTCCTGAAAGTTTGAACCCTTTCATGGAGGCTGCTGACGGGACCAGGCAAGTAACTTTGCATTTTCCACACTTTCTTTCTGATTGTCTGTAAGGTTTCTACATGTTCTAGAGAGGAGGCGTTTCATTTCAAATATTTCTTGCATGACATCCTCAGATGTTCTCACGATACTCTTGAGGGCTTCGGGTTTTGTGAGGAAATAGATCCCCAGAGCCCTGAGTCCTGATGAGGTGGGGAGTAAAAACTGCTGAAATATGCTTCAGATCCAACAGCAGCAACCAGTGAGGAGAGCAGGATTAAATGTAGATGCTGTTGGATCGCTCACGTATGTGTGGGATTAGATGTATGGAGCTTCTGAGAGGAAGGAAGGAAACAGGAGAGATGAAGTGAGGGTGTAAATGGAGTGGAAGAAAGGAGGACGGAGGAGTCAGGAGGTGGGCGGCTTACAGGGAAAAAAATCAGGGAGCTTTCTTCATCAGAAACTGCCTAATTCATAAGACCCAAGACAAGGCAGTTTATTTGTACAACACATTTCATGTACAGGACAATTCAAAGTGCTTTACATAAAACAAAAGTATTACAGATATTAAGAAATAGAAAAAAGCAGCAACAAATAATCACAGTAAAATAATAAATTACATTAAAATGATTAAAAGCAAGATAAGTTAAAAATGTTAACATGCAGATTTCATGCATAGACATGCGAAAAGAAATGTTTTTAACCTGGATCTAAAAATGTCTACATTTGGTAAAAGTTTAATCTCCACTGGAAGTTTGTTCCACTTGTTTGCAGCATAACAGCTTAATGCTGCTTCTCCATGTTTAGTCTGGACTCTGGTCTGGACTCTAGTCCGGACTCTGGTCTAGACCCTGGTCTGGACTCTGGTCTGGACTCTGGTCTGGCCTCTGGTCTGGCCTCTGGTCTGGACTCTGGTCTGGACTCTGACCTGGACTCTGGTCTGGACTCTGGTTTGGACTAGTTGACCAGAGTCTTTGGATCTAAGAGCTCTGCTTTATATTCTCTGAACATATAACAGATGGATTCTGGGCCTGAACCGTTCTGGGATGTAAACAATCAGAAGGGTTTAAATCTATTCTGTGACTGACTGGAAACCAGTATAAACTGGAAACCAGTGTAAAGATTTAAAAACTGGTGTGATGTGTTCAGATCTCTTCGTCCTGGTTAAAACTCTAGCAGCAGCATCTGGATGAGCTGCAGATGTTTAATGGTCTTTTTAGGAAGTCCTGTTAAAAGACCATTACAGTAATCCAGCCTACTGGAGATGAATGCATGGATGAGTTTCTCTTGGTCTTTCTGGGAGACTAAACTTTTAATTCTGTTGATGTTTCTGAGCTGATAAAAAGCTTCTTAGTGAAGCTTTGATGTGGCTGCTGAAAGTCAGGACTGAGTCTATCAACACTCCAAGGTTACTGGTTTTATACATGACGAGTCTGCACAAGCAGGAAACGAACTTCCTGAACACAATAGACCATTTCTGATGAAGGTCCAGATGCATCTCCCAGGTCCTGGTCCTGGTATTTGCTGGATTTGTTCAGATCCTGTTCATCTGCTATAGATCTGCTGACTCTTCGTTTTTTATCCTCCATGTGTCCAGTTTCCTCATTTTTTGTGAAACCTCGTCCTTGCAGAGGTTTGCTAGTTTCCAGCTCTTTGTGGAGAAGTACTGCCCAGCTGATCTGGGATACTTCATCTACTCATAGGTTTGTATTAATTAGCCCAACAAACCAAACAAGAAGAAAATGAAAGAAACAAACTACAAAACCTCCAGAAAACCTGGAGAACTGCAGATAAAAACCAGTTTAAAAGATTACAGGAATGTTTTGCTGCTCAGAAACATATTAGAAGGTGAGACTGGATTCAACCTGTTCTCTGTAAATCTTTCTGAGCTTTTTGTTTAGTTTTTTTCTCCTTAGAGGTTCTGCTGGATCACTAATGTTATGTTTCTATGGCGTCTTAACAGCTGTGCATGTTAAGTTGGGGAATATTTGTGATATGAGAGCACAAGACGGTGTCCACGAGCACCAAAGTGTTCCTGTGGGGAGGAGTTCTGCTCCACAACAACTAAACAAACACAGCTTCACTCGACCCTGCAAACACACTCAGCTACACATCACTCGCTCGCTGGACAGGTGGAGGTGGAGACAGCGTCCAACTGCTTTTCACTCTGAATAATCAGTCCTGGTTCTGGTCCTTTATCAGTCCAGGTTCTGGACCTGTATCAGTCCTGGTTCTGGTCCTGTATCAGTCCTGGTTCTGCATGGTTTCAGCATGGGGTGGGGCAGGTGGGCCGTGGCTTTTTAGTACATGGATGAAGGGGGTCCCCGATGAAAGTAGGTTGGGAGCCACTGCTGTAGATCACAGAATCCTGCTGCAGAGACTGGAAAACTGGGTTGGACTTTCTGTGGCGGTTCTTAACTGGTTCAGGTCTTATTTAGAAGGCCAGAGTTATTTAGTTCCGATCGGCAGCTATGAATCCGAGCGAGTGGCCATGACTTGTGGAGTCCCCCAGGAGTCAGTCCTTGGACCTCCTCTGTTCAACTTGTATCTGCTCCCTTTGGGTCAAATATTACAGAACTATAGCATTAGTTATCAAAGTTATGCTGATGATACACAACTTTATGTCTCTGTCACCAGACAACTGCAGCCCAGCAGACTTACTGTGTCAGAGTCTGGAGCAAATAAACACCTGGATGAAGGAGAATTTTCTACAATTACATGAAGACAAAACTGAGATTATTCTGTTTGGTAGCAAAGAGAAGAGGGTCAGCGTTGGTAAACACCTGGAGACTCGGGCTCTTAAAACCACCGACCAAGTTCGTAACCTTGGAGTGTTGTAGAGATGTGATGTTAATGAACGAATCGATTCTTTTTAAAGATTCTTTTAAATGAACGATGGGAACTGATTCACAGCTGTGAGCCATTCATTTGTGAGCCATTCTTTTCATATACAAATTTTTGACACTGCCTTCATCAAATCAAATAAAACTTTATTTATAAAGCGCTTTTCATGCCATAGGCAACACAGTTCTTTACATTATTAAAAACATAAGAATAAAAACACTCAATGAAATCTTTCATACAGTCACACACACACACGTACACACACACACACGCCAAGCCCAATCCCCCCCACCCCCTTTCCAGCTAAAAATGACTGAATGAATAAAAAAATTAATAAATAAGTAAATACGAAGTAGTACAGTTGAGTAAAATGAAAATAAAATAATTAACATGTGACATCATAGAAGTCTGATGTCCAACACACTCCATTCATGTGAAGCATCTATGGGCAGAGATTATTGTTTGGAAACAAATACTGTGAGTTATATCCAAAACATTTACTAAAATTTGCACAGACTGCTCAGCTTTATCTTTTTTATCTATATTTGTCCTATAATTATTTAATCTTGTATAGTAGATTTTATATAGGTACATGTTTTGATTGTTTGTCATTCTTACATATTGTGAAATTTTTTAAGATATTGTGAGAACGAGTCAGTCTTTTGAATGGCTCTTTGAAAGGAACGGGTCCTCAAGATCCGGCTCCCTTCAAAGAGCCATAAATCCCATCTCTAGAGTGTTGATAGACTCAGATCTGACTTTCAGCAGCCACATCAAAGCTTAAGAAGCTTTTTACCAGCTCAGAAACATCAGCAGAATTCAAAGTTTAGTCTCCCAGTAAGACCAGGAGAAACTCCTCCATGCATCTATCTCCAGTAGGCTGGATTACTGTAATGGTCTTTAACAGCCTAATTTATCAGTCGGGATTAATAAAGTAAAAACTGATCATTTGTCTAAATAAACTTGCCTTACATGAGGAAAATAATAGGAGCTGCAGTTAAGGAAATATTTAAAAGATGTCTGTAGAAGCAGCAGTGATGCTGTAACTACTATTAATTTTAGTAGTGTTTACAGTAACAATGGAGTGAAAATGAAAAGAAACATGAGTAATTCTGGTTGTAGTAAAGTTTAAAATACGATATTTTTGCTGCGTCAGCAACACAGCCAAACCACTTCCTGTTTTTTATCAGCCATGTTAATAACAAACATCAGAAATTCTTCCACGTGGTGGGAGGATTGAACTGGTTTCAGTTCTGCCCTCGTCAGACCACGTTTCTGCCACAGAGCAGTCACGATCCCACATCATCTGCTTCTCAGCTCATGGATGCTGCCCTGCGTGCTCGTGTCATATGCCCTGTGTGTGGTTAGCCCAGTGGTTCGAAGCCAAGCAGGGGAGAATCACACCAACTTCAGACTTCCTGAGTCCTGCATGACTAACCATCCATCACACATGATCCTAAACTGTTCTTTAAGGTTTTAAAATGAGCAGAAACAACTAAAAATCTCTGGTTAATAAAATTAGAAATGTCTTGAAATGTAATCTCTCAGGTCTCCGTTTGTGTTTTCATTCTGGTTCCTTGTGTTTAAGGTGTTTATGGCGTTTAACTAACTAACCCTGAACTTAAAAAGAAAGAGTGCAGCATCCACCAGATGGCAGTGTTTACCAGCCAGACTACACATCAGGGTCCAGATGCTCTGCACCATCTTCACAGCTTCAAGCCTCTGAAAAGCTGTAAAACAAAACTAATTTGACTCCATGCTAGAATTTCTGTTTTTAAAAAGGATTTAAGGAAATCATCAAGTCCTTCCATTGTTTTGGCTGGACGTCCACTTTCCATTTGCTTTACTGGTCTACAACAGTTTAATAATTCTTTTCAACATCAGTGTAACGTCTGTCCTCAAAGGAAACACGAAGAGCTTTCCACCAACTCACTGAAAACTACTGAAATCACTAATATGAGATGCTTTGTGATCGCATATTCTGCATAATTATAAATTCTTTAAGTAAAAACGAGCTGACCAGAGGGAATTTTGTATCATGTGCACAGTATGTGGTCTCTATTGTGACTTTATGAATTAACCATTTACCATATCAGAGCACAGCATGGGAAGCTCAAAATGTAGACGCACTCTATTGTAGCTCACATAAAACATTAACTATCATCCATTTAATGACACTTGAAGTCAACATAAAACACCCGCGCCTCAGGCTAAACACTCACAGCTCTCTATTACTGAAGTAGGAACGATTAAAACCCCATTTGACTGATAACAGGATTAAACTCCGACCAGTCCAGACAACTGATTTAGTAGGTTTTAGTTGTCCGTTTCAGTTATTACTGTTAGTCTTTTATAACAGCGTGGCTCAGTGGGTAGAGCGGTCATCTTCTAGCCTGAGGGTTGTCGGTTCGATCCTCGGCCTGTCGAGGTGTCCCTGAGCCAGACACCGAACCCCAAATTGCTCCTGATGGGTCGTGGTTAGCGCCTTGCATGGCAGCTTCCACCATCTGTGTGTGAATGTGTGGATGTGATGTGTGATATAAAGCGCTTTGGGTAAAAGTGCTATATAAATACAGACCATTTACCATAATGAAGTCGCAACAACATATCAGCACAAACAGCTCATAGCAACTGTCAAGCATGGTGGTGGAGGGATGGTGATCTGGGCCAGTAGATACAGGACCTGGACATCTTGCAGTCAAATTCTAGAGTCAAGTGTGAGGACTTCATCTGACAACTAAAGCTCGTCTCATGCAACAGGACGATGATCCCAAACACAGCAGATCTACAACAGGACCAAGATGTTGACCTGGTCCAGCCAAAGTCCAGACCTGAGCCTGATTGAGATGCTGTGGTGGGACCTTCAGAAACCTGCAGAAACCAAAGCTGAAAACCTCAAAGCACTGAAGCAACGTTGGGAAGAAGAGAGGCCCTAAATTCCTCCACAACCACTGAGAACGTCGTTCAGGAAATCATTACGTCACGTTACTGCTGCTGAAGCTACTCAGTCATGTGGAGGAGACAGTTTTACTTAGTGTTTCTACATTGTGGCTTCATTTTTATTTTATAATAAATACTGACCCAGAGTAACATGTCAGGCATTGTTGTTCATCTGGTGAGGAAGAGTTGTTACGAGTCTCTGCTATGTAAAACCTTCGCTAACTTACCTTCTGTGCCAACAGGTGGAAAGTTTCATCTTTTTATTCACTTTTATCCTCCTATGCACTTAGAACGCCTGTCAGAGGACAGTTCCTGTCAAAATGTCGTCATCAAAAGGTTGTTTGACCTGTGGTTTATGTAAATAAGTAGCTGATGGGTTTTCCATACATGTTTGGTATTTATATTGACCCGTTTTACCTCGCCGTGCCAGGTCCAGAACTTTAACTGGGGCAGCTCAAAGAACCAAATGGTCTCTGAACGAGTGTGGGGATTGTTTCTGAAAAAACTATTGATCAGACATATTGACTGTAGTTATATTATCTTCCCTTCATGCCATCTCTTCGTGTCTGTCTCCCCTCATCCCTGCAGGATATCGACTGGGTGCAAACGGAGAAGCATGTGTTTGAGCAGGCGTCCACAAATCCTTTCTTAGTCGGCCTTCACTCCTGTTTCCAGACAGAAAGTCGGTAAGAGCTCGATGAGGCCGACGCTCTGAACAACATTAGCAACATGAAATTTACATGCTGATGGAGATCTTCGCTGAAGGATGACAGTCGTACCCTTTATTTCCTACAAAAGCAGAACATTTTCTGCTCTGTGTTGTTGAACTCAGCTGTAACAGAAAGGTGTTTGTAATCATAGTTTGTTCTTTTTTTAAGTTTTCCTGACAGCTGTGCTTCATTCCAAGTCCTTTACTTGTCTGTCAGATGTTTGTGCAGAGCATCCCCCTCCATATTAGATCTTTTATGGTTCCACATTAATGGAGGCTTGTCTGTCCATCTGCTCAGTTTTCCTCAGATCCAGTCATGTTGGAGTGCACATGTGGGCCTATCTGGAGGAGGTCATTGCTTTTAGTACACAACATCATGCTCAACGCAGCTAAAACAGCTGGTGATGAATAGATTTTAAACTAATCAGATGCTCTGCTTTTAGTTTACTCTCTCTTGTTGCTGTCCTCTTATGTGTTTTACTTCCAGGTCAAAGTTTGAAAGGACTGTTGAGCAGGTTAAGAGTGTCCAGGCCATTTTTAATCTTATTTAACATGCAGGGAGAATGTGACTTTAACTTGGTGTTGTCAAACTTAAACTATATATTTGGGTTTTTTAATGTCATGTAAACACTCGGATTATAGGCACACTAACATGTTAAGGGTTTTAACATTTTGGGTGATTTAGTGGCAGAAATGCAAACTAACACTGATAACTTGTTATCACCGTAGGTTCTTTGAAAGATGAATATGTTTTAATTACCTTTAAACCTTGGACACTCAGCAGCAGCACAACATGGCCGCCCTCCTGAGCCGGGTTCTGCAGCTCAGGGTGGGGGACTGGGTCGGAGTCAGGATTCGATGCAGTCTGTTGGTTTTCCTTAACTAGGCTGTTATTTATTATATATCTGCTCCAACTGATTTGTCTGCAGAGCGCTGTGAGATGACGTTGTGAGATGGTGCAACTTTTAGAAATATCAGTTATTTTCATTCAAGTGAAACTAAAGGTTCATGTGGCCACAAAGACCATGTTTGTTAAAAGAAAACTGTTTATTTTTGTCTTTTTAATGACAGGTAACTAGAAAATGCAAGTGGTTTGTAATTTGCCACATATGTTAATACTCTGCAGTCTCAACCAGTGTGATGAATTTTCCCTCCATGTCTTCCAGGTTATTTCTGGTGATTGAATATGTGAATGGTGGGGACTTGATGTTTCATATGCAAAGACAGAGGAAGCTCCCTGAAGAACATGCGAGGTAAACATCCAGATGTACAACATCTGTTGCAACACATGACTCCAGTCCAGAGTTTAACTATCTATACACACAGTGACGGTACACAGTCTGTACAGAGAGGTTGTTATTAAAAGGTGCTGCATGTTTTCGTAGCATTTTTTCTTCATTGACCTTTTTTAAACGCTGTAATGAAGATGTTTCTGAAGCAGGGTGAGTTTGCACAGCCAGACATCCAGAAATAGGCTGCCTGATCAGAGGATGACAGAGAAATTGATGCATTCGTGATTAGATTTTGGTTAAGCTGACATGGCACAGCTGCACGTGGCAGAACTGACTAACACTGTATTTCACATGACTGTATATTATGGGACACAGTGTGTGTGTGTGTGGTTGTTTTCTATTGTTTGGACTGAAAATCTTTGGTTTCATGAACAGATCTGGAGTGTTGCGGTTCAGGGCAGCTGTAGTGGAAGAGCCTGCTTGAAGATGCTTTTTTAAATGTTCCTGATCAGCATGCATTGCTCTCCAAACATATGCTGAAAGGGATGCTTTAACAGCTCTTCATGGATGCAGCATCTCCGCCAAAACCCAACTTAACACTTTTTCCATCCCAGAGAAATATAATGAGCACCCATAATTCATTGTGCCTGTCTGCTCGCGGGGCACTCCAACTGCGGCTCTGATAAATGCTGGATCAAAGGCTGGGTAATTTAGAAAGGCACCGTTGGGCCCCTATCGGCCTCTACAATCTGGATCCTGCAGACAGTGGCTGTACATATGCAAAGCAGCATGTTAATCACTCATAATGATTGTACATATTCATGAGTAGCGCTCTTAGAAGGAGCCCTGCTGCATTCCCCCGCGCGGTGGGGGAGGAGGGCTGGTGGGCGATGGATGGTGCTGCTGATAGGACTTGTCTTCCAGCAGTCTGATGGCAGCCATGAAACAACGGTGTACAATGGAGGCTGTCAGAGCGAAGACATGGGGGAGCAGTGTGGGATTTGTGATTCTTCTGTCAAACATCGCTGCGATGCAGTCTCTCCCCTCACTGTTTGACAATCAGCGGTCTTCAGCAGGCAGACAGAGAGGGCCTCGTCAGTTTTAATGAAAGCTTATCTCCTGGAGACAGAAAATACACTACCTACACATGGAGAGAAAACATGCCTCTGACTCACTGAAGAAGCACACAGTACATCTAATTATGACCAAAACTATAAAGGGTTTAAAGGGTCTCAGCATGAAAAAGTCTGACTCACAGTGCCAGACTTGGGGATTTGTCGCTGACGTCTGCAGTGCTGTGCACAGCTTTAGTCACTCCGAGTGCTAGGCTCATCCTCCATTAAGATTAGCTCCCAGAGTCTTTCTGACATGTGGCATTGAGTGCAAATTTCCAGTCAATCAGAAGCTACACTCCCCATCCAAAAACAAAGTCACCACCTGGATTTAACTACACAAATAGGTAACAGCCTCTCGTTGGATGATTCCTGCAGGGTGATCATCTTTCATCTTTCAAAGAGTTATTTAACTCCAACTGATGCAATGAGCAGCTTCTCATTTCTGAAACAACCATGTGGAAAGACACATCTGTGGTCGTAGAACAGATGTTAGTCTGGCTAAGAAGGGTCAGATCATCGGCTTAAAGCATAGAAAACATCTCAGAAGAAGCAGAAACTACTAGAACTGGGTTAGAGCTGTCCAACACATTATTAAAAACTGGAAGGATGGCGGGAAACCATCGTCTTCCAGGAAGAAATGTGTTCAGAAAAATATCCTGAATGTTGGTGATCGGTGATCACTTAAACGTTTGGTGGAACCAGATGGAAGAAAAACAGCAGTAGAACTCAGGACCATGTTTAATAGTTAAAGTTAGAACATTTCCACATGAACAATGTGAAGGAACTCCAGGGACCGAACAGCTGTGGAGCCAAAAGAAAACCATTATTCAGTGAGGCTAACCGGAGAAAAAGACTTCAGGTTGCTTGGGAGCATAAAGACTGGACTCTGATACCTGGATATCCTGAATGAGCAGGTTATTCCATCTTTCCTGATGGCTCAGTGCAGGATTCATGGGGCTCAGACTGTGAAAGAGTGGTTCAGGGAACAGGAGACATCATGTTCACACATGGATCGGCCACCACAGAGTCTAGACCTGAACCCCATGGAGGATCTTTGGGATGTTCTGGAGAAGACTTTGTGCAGTGGTCGGACTCTCCATCATCAAGATCTTTGTGAAAAATTAATGCAACCCTAGATGGAAATAAATCTTGTGACGTTGTAGAAGCTTCTAGAGACGACACAGAAAAGTTGCTGGAATCAGAGAGAAAGGAGGTCCAACCAAATATTAGCGTTACTTTCGTTAGTGTCTCCTAAACCACAGGAAGAACAATCAGTCCTGCAGCAGATGCTCCGTTTTCAGCATCAGTTTGAGATTTCAGAAAGAGTGGGATAAAAAAAAAAAGTACTACTAAACAAAGTACCTTAAAAAAACTAAGTTTTTGTACCTGGAAATGGGAACTTTTCCATCAAAGTGGTTCCAGTTCCAGTTTGGAGCCAGTCAGGAGCCCTGCTGTGGCTGGGAGACCAGGACTGACGGTTTTGTGGCAAAAAGCTTTCACAATAACAATAATACTGTAATATCAATAAAGAACAACTTGATTTTTGGAGGTTTTCGTCTCTTTCTTTTATTTTTTTTACAAAATCACACTAACAGTGTGATGTAAGAGACTTAAATAAAGACCTACATTCAATTATATATATTTTTTAAATTTATTAGCTAAAATCATCCCCACCTTAAGCCATCAAACTGTTAATATCATGATTAAACCCCTTCCACCCTTTCTTCTGCCCGACCCTGGACTGTCTCATCTCCGCTGGATTATCATCTCATTGTTAGCATACTGTGCAGTACACATACTGTATGCGCAGTACTGTTATTTAAAATATATACACATTATACATTGTAGGGCTGTGACCAAAATATGATATTATACCAAATCAGTGGATAACAAAAGTGGATAACAAATGAATTCTCCCACTCTAGGAATAAATCTATATTTGTTGCCCCTCTTTCACCCTCTGGACTTCACATAAAACCAGACTTTTGTGTACAGGTGGAAATCTTTAACCTGCTGCTGGTCAAACACATCCTGTTATTCTGCTTCCTCATTTTCAGATTTTATGCTGCTGAAATCTGTATCGCTCTGAACTTCCTTCATGAAAAGGGTATCATCTATCGTGATTTGAAGCTGGACAACGTACTCTTGGACCACGAGGGACACATCAAGCTCACAGACTATGGAATGTGCAAGGTACCGCACTTACTGATTATTTTATTCATGTTTTTAGTTGGGCTGTCAAATGATTACAGTTTTTATCAGATTAATCACAACTTACAAATGAATTAATCGTGATTAATCACTGTTCTAAAATATGCCAGTTTTTAATGTGTTGCATCAACAGACTCAAAAGAGCCGATGCTACAAATATTTACTGTTAACTTCCCTTCTCTTGGGTAAACATCAGATATCCAAGGGTCAGTAAATGCAGCCTGTACTGTACTTTTATACGTTGTTCTGCATCATCTCTACCATGTTCTAGATCAGGGATACTCAATTCGGTCCTACGAGGGCCGCAATCCAGCAGGTTTTCCATGTATCCCTGCACCAACACACCTGAGTCAAATTAGGTGGCTCTAACAGCCAATCAGGTTCTACACAATGACTCATTAATTTGACTTAGGTGTGTTGGTGCAGGGATACATGGAAAACCTGCTGGATTGCGGCCCTCGTAGGACCGAATTGAGTAGCCCTGTTCTAGATCATAATTCAATGTCATTTATTCTTAAATCCATCCTAAGAGCCGACCGGCTCATCTTGCTCCATCTTGCCTCTCCACGTCGTAACGGAGAAATGATGGATGTATGGGCTTGTCATGCCGTGCATGCATTAATTGCAATAAAAATATTATGAAATTAATTATATAAATTAGTTACCGCCGTTAACACGCTATTTTTGACAGCCTTAGTTTTTAGTGGTCTGTATGGATGATCAGTAATCCAGCAAACCTGGACCGAGTGGAAACCATAACTGGGCCTGTGTTCTATTTTTTCTTCTTCTCTTCCACCACTCAGGAGGGAATCAGACCAGGAGACACCACCAGTACTTTCTGTGGAACTCCCAACTACATTGCACCTGAGATCCTGAGAGGAGAGGACTACGGTGAGTCCAGAGACGTTAAGCAGTAAAACGTTACTGTAAGGGTCCGGCTATATCCAGGGGTGAAAGTAAGCCGGTACGGCCTGGTATGGTCCAGTACGGTCTGGTATGGTCTGGTACGGCCCGGTATGGTCTGGTACTGAGTAGCACAAAGATCCAGTGGTGGTACACAGTAGCAGGAAGCAGGAAGGAAAGGAGAGCTTCTGCGTGCTATAAAACCCGCATTCAGAACCATTCACGACCACTTTCAGGGTCAGAAAATAGATCTGCTTGCAATACGCAGTCTTGAAAACTACTTTGTCTGTTTGAAAATTCATTTTAAGTTTGATTGTTTCTGAACTGTCTGTGCTGTGTGTAGTCCATGCTGGACAGAGCCTTGGCATCTCCATCTCTTCCTCAAGGCTCTTGCCCTGCTTCTCTCCTCCTCCTCGGGGAGAGCCCGGTGGTCTCCTCTGTGCCCAGCCTTCGAAACGTGTACCACACGTTTAATGTCTTTATGTTCGCTGCAACATGCCCCAGTTAAAATCAGTAGGAGAGTAAGCAGATGTGTTTTGTGGTATTCTTTTTCAATTTTAACGAAAACAGCTCGGAGAAGAAGCTGCTGAAAAGCTAACGATGCATGAAGTGAGAGAGAAATAAAGGTTTTGGCAATAGTACCGGCGAGAATTTGAAACCACTTTCACCCCTGGCTATATGTGACGAGTGTAAGAGAAAATGGTCTGGTGGTATGGGCTCAATACAGTCATAAAGATTTTGTGGATGTAAATGAATGAATGTAGATAGTTTCTGTTAATGTTTACATCCACGGAGTAAAGTTCTTCAGCTTTGGTTCTGGTTAAACTGGTTTGAATGCAGGCCAGGTCCCCAGATGGTACCAAGTTTCTGAGACCCCACAACGGAGGCTGAGCCAGAACCAGAACTGTGTGAAAACAGAGACATGGTTCTAGTTACTCCTCTTTAAGAACCTTCAGCAGTGCTGGAGGACAGGAAGCCATCTGCTCTCTGATTGGACAGTTTGATTTGTCACCATCCAGTCAGATGGTGGTGTAAAGACAGGGACAAAAATCTGCAACTTCAGAGTCTTCCATCCATGAACAAATGTTTGTAAAAGAACTTTCACAAGCTTGAATTTCTCAGGCAGATTTTGTTCAGAAGGTGGCAAAGCTTGATTTAGAAACATTCATTTATAACCACTGTGTATTGAGCCCATATGCTGGCTGCTTGATAAACAAACTATAGTGTCCACACGTTGAATACAGCATGTGGGAGGAGAGTTTTTTAAAGAGTCCTTTGGCTGAGCTGACTGAGCTTAAGATGTTAATCAGTGCTGTATAATGATGAGATTTCTCAGTTTGTGATTTATTGATTTGATGCATCTTTTCTTGTCACACTCACATCTGAATCATCGTCTGTTGTTCTGTCAGGCTTCAGTGTGGACTGGTGGGCTCTGGGCGTGCTGATGTTTGAGATGATGGCTGGGAGGTCTCCATTTGACATCATCACCGACAATCCTGACATGAACACAGAGGAATACCTCTTTCAAGGTGAGATAGAGGAACTTCTAAAGTAAGTAAGGGTTAAACCGTCCTGTGAAACAGTCCTCATTTCTTTACATACTGTCTGTAAAGCAGGAAATAAGTGCAGTGATTTATTTAAACAAGCAAAAATAAGTTACATTACCTTAAAGGGTAATGTAACTGGGCAGCAGTGGCTCAGGTGGTAGAGCAGGTCGTCCACTCTCCCCAGTCATCTGTCATTGTGTCCTTGGGCAAGACTCTTCACCCTGCTTGCCTCCAGTGTTGGCATCACTGGTGTAAGGAGTCAGTCTTCTCCAGGGCAGCTGTGGGTGCACGCAGCTTACCATCACCAGGTATGAGTGAATGAATAATGGATTCAGTGTAAGCGCTTTGAGTTCCCTGAAAAGCGCTACATAAATCTAATCCATTATCATTATTAAAGGCAGAAACAAAAATGTCTTTCTTCTTCTTTCCCTTCCTTAAGAACGGCTTCTTGCCAACCACGTTTCTATGGAGACCATTTCTGATGAGGCTTCAGCCAACAATCAGCTGAAGGTCCAAATGCATCTCTCAGGTCCTGGTTCAGGTCTTTGCTGGACTTCAGGTCCTGTTGATCTGCTGTAGATAGTTTTTAGTCCTGATTCTTCTTCTTCTGTCCTCCATGTGTCCAGTTTCCGCCTCCATGCTGAGATAAGCCAAGTTTCCAGCTAACAGCTGTTTGGGAATCACCTCGTCTTACAGAGATTTTCACCTCAACTCGGACTGACTTCTGTCTCATAATGCCACATCTGGCTCTTCAACCTTTTCCCCCATAAAAATAAATTATGTTTCATGGTTCTTGTACAATATGTCTTGAGCTCTGTTTAAAGTCTCTGTTTAACCGTTTTTCAGCTAAATTGAATTAGTTGAAAAACACATTGTATTGAGGCTTATCAAGAGTTTGTTTTGATGTTTGGCTGCGCAGCTCCATCACATGCTCTGCAACCCTCATGAACAGAGGAATATTTGGCTGTGCTTCATGGCCTCTGTTACAGATGAGATCGTGTTGCAGCTGTGGGACAGTCAAGTGTTTTCTTCATTAGTTTGCTTCATTTGGTTGTTGATGACATTTTTATTTGAAGAAAAATGGTGCCAAATAATCACGCTGAGGCACCTTAACACAGCTCTGTTCTTTTAACGTGTTGGACTCGGCGGTGTGGTGAGCAGGCAGACAGGTTCCAGTTGAGGCAGCTTTGGATCCCATGCAGGGAAACTTAGTGACAGAACATGAATTTACTTGAAGCCGGTGTACCACATATATGTAGCAACGATCCAGCGTTGAATGGCAGTCAGCCTGGGGTGTATAAGCAGGTGAGCTGCAATAAGCCTGATTCCACTCAGCTGTGCTGATTAACCACCAGACACACCTCCTGTACACACCAGCAGAAGACAGTACAATCCACACAGGGGAAAGGTTAAGACAACACAAGGGGAAAAACACATCAGAGCCAGACCCCATTTACTGGGGAATGTGCACCAGTATAAATGCTACGATTCATTTTCAACAATATTTATCATACATTAATTCAGATAATTCAGGAGAGAGAAGATTTATATTTCAACTCAAACCCGTAGCAAGAGCGTTAACTCCAAATAGAGGAAACATCTCAGGGGCTCATTCTGTCCCTGCACATCACCGTGCACGAGCAGCAGGTGGACCACATACATGTCACGCATCTCTTTGTGTGTCGGGTGAGCGCACGGCGCAGTTTGAGGTCTCGTAATGTCACAAAAAGTCAACTTTATATTATTTTTATAAATGAAACCAGATGAGATGAGAAAGAGGGAGTTAAGACCGCGGTGAAATCAGTTTTAGGTTTTTCACCAGGAGCACAGCAGCCCCTATCTTAACTTTTTAGGAGCGCCGGCAGAACATTTAGGGGCGCACACTGAAATCGCCTTGCATAGCAAATATTCACATTTCCTCTCATTTTCACTGTATTAGTGAAACAATAAATTCAGAAATTACAATGTTTATATTCACATCTTATTTGTGCAGCAGTTGACATAACATTAAAAAATGATCAGTAATTAGCATAACCAGCCTGGTACATATAGTTATACAGTGTGTGCAGGATTATTAGGCAAGTTGTATTTTTGAGGATTAATTTTATTGTAAAACAACAACTATGTTCGCAATGAACACAAAAGACTCATAAATATCAAAGCTGAATATTTTTGGAAGTTGGAGTGGGGATTTTTTAGTTTTAGTATCTTAGGAGGATATCTGTGTGTACAGGTGACTATTACTGTGCATAATTATTAGGCAACTTAACAAAAACCAAATATAAACCCATTTCACTTATTTATTTTCACCAGGGAAACCAATATAACAACTCAAAATTTACAAATATACATTTCTGGCATTCAAAAACAAAACAAAAACAAATCAGTGACCAATATAACCACCTTTCTTTGTGAGGACACTCAAAAGCCTGCCATCCATAGATTCTGTCAGTGTCTTGATCTGTTCACGATCAACATTTCGTGCAGCAGCAACCACAGCCTCCCAGACCCTGTTCAGAGAGGTGTACTGTTTTCCCTCCCTGTAGATCTCACATTTGATGAGGGACCACAGGTTCTCTATGGGGTTAAGATCAGGTGAACAAGGAGGCCATGTCATTATTTTTTCTTCTTTTAGACCTTTTCTGGCCAGCCACGCAGTGGAGTACTTGGATGCGTGTGATGGAGCATTGTCCTGCATGAAAATCATGTTTTTCTTGAACGATGCTGACTTCTTCCTGTACCACTGCTTGAAGAAGGTGTCTTCCAGAAACTGGCAGTAGGACTGGGAGTTGAGCTTGACTCCATCCTCAACCCGAAAAGGTCCCACAAGCTCATCTTTGATGATACCAGCCCATACCAGTATCCCACCTCCACCTTGCTGGCGTCTGAGTCGGAGTGGAGCTCTCTGCCCTGTACTGATCCAGCCACGGGCCCATCCATCTGGCCCATCAAGACTCACTCTCATTTCATCAGTCCATAAAACCTTAGAAAAATCAGTCTTATGATATTTCTTGGCCCAGTCTTGACGTTTTATCTTGTGTGTCTTGTTCAGTGGTGGTCGTTTTTCAGTCTTCCTTACCTTGGCCATGTCCCTGAGTATTGCACACCTTGTGCTTCTTGGCACTCCAGTGATGTTGCAGCTCTGAAATATGGCAAAACTGGTGGCCAATGGCATCTTGGCAGCTTCACGCTTGATTTTCCTCAGTTCATGGGCAGTTATTTTGCGCCTTGTTTTTTCAACACGCTTCTTGCGACCCTGTTGACTATTTTGAATGAAACGCTTGATTGTTCGATGATCACGCCTCAAAAGCTTGGCAATTTTAAGAGTGCTGCATCCCTCTGCAAGACATCTCACTATTTTTTACTTTTCAGAGTCCGTCAAATCTCTCTTCTGACCCATTTTACCAAAGGAATGGAAGCTGCCTAATAATTATGCACACCTGATATAGGGTGTTGATGTCATTAGACCACACCCCTTCTCATTACAGAGATGCACATCACCTGATATGCTTAATTGGTAGTAGGCTTTCAAGCCTGTACCGGTTGGAGTAGAACAACATGCATAAAGAGGATGATGTGGTCAAAATACTCATTTGCCTAATAATTCTGCACACACTGTAATGGATGCTGCCATAAAGAGGGATGTCGTAACGGCATGAATTTATAAAAACACAAACTAAAAATGTTTAGAACAGCAAAAAATAAATTAATTAAATAATTAATTAAATTAAATAATTCTGTCAATATTTTCTTTTTCGTTTTTTTTAAGAGTAATTTGTTTTTTAATTAGGAGTCTGGAACATGTCACAACACTTTTAACTTTTTAAATATTTTGTCCACACTCTTCATTAACAGACATGACTCTGACGGTAAGCCAGCGCAGGATCCTCCAGCAGCAGCTTTTACGTTTCATTTCCAGCCTGGTCATGAAACAAAGTCGCTAAGTTGGCAACACAACTAGCTGCCGACTGCAAAAGGTGTGCATCCTTGTTATTTAGGCAGCTTAATGAAGCCTTGGCCTCGAGTTCGCCCCCTGGTGGTTGGCAGACTGGTTGAGAATGGCGTGATCAGAGATGCAGCAGAGATGCATTTTAAATGTAAATATTGTTGACGATCAGCTTCATTTAATTGTGGCCACCAATCTTGATCGTGATCACGATCAAAATCCGATTAATTGTGCAGCCCTAGCTGTAACCCATCAGACTTCACACCCTGCGTTGTCCAGTTTAAGCACATAAAAGTCACAACATCATCACGATGACATTCAGCCTTAACGCTCACTGAGACGAGCTACAAAGCATGTCCCACTAACCTGCATCACTTGCACTGAAACTTTTCTCGTCGGTCTTTCAAAGCAGCAAAGTGATCAGTAACTGTCTCATTGAAGTTTGGCTGCTCCTGAATTGTTCCCTCTCCATGAAGAGCATGGATAGAGAGCATGGATAGAGAGCATGGATGGAGAGCATGAATGGAGAGCATGGATGGAGAGCATGAATGGAGAGCATGGATGGAGAGCATGGATGGAGAAGATGGATGGAGAGCATGGATACAGAGCATGGATGGAGAGCGGATAGAGAGCATGGATAGAGAGCATGGATGGAGAGCATGGATGGAGAGCATGGATAGAGAGCATGGATGGAGAGCATGGCCGGTGCATTTAGACTCTCCGGGCCCGTTGCAGAAACAATTTTAGCTTCAGCTGTTGTCAGCCTGGTTCAGTGCCCTAGCCCTACCCCACAGCAGCCTCTACACCCAGGGTTCTCATAAAGAAGAGACAGTTGGCTAGTCTCGCTTGAGCTTTGGCTTGTTGAACATGGGGAATGTCCTGGTAGCTGCAGCCTCACCGGGACTGTGCAGCAATCGGTGCTTCCAGCAGCGCGACGCTTACACGGTGGTTGGTGAAGGAGATGCTCTCTCTGGTCTGACTCAGGATTGTGTCCCAGACTTTTTTACAGTCTCTGCTTCTCCTGGTCTCCCAAGACTCTCCTTGGTCTCCCCTGTAGCTTCCTGCTGATGTTGAGATGAGTCTCTGAGAGCAGACCAAAAATTTCTGTTAGTACATCTAAATATCAAAGTGCTGGTATCAGAAATAGAAACGTGGCTGTTTTTTTTTCTAATAAAGTTATTTTTCAACAAGACTATTATAGCTGTACAACTTATATGATCTGATCTCACCTTATTGCCTCACTCTGCTGGTGAAGCTCTGGAGGCCATATTTGATAAAGACTGCATCATTGTCCTTCTGCAGGTTCTGGTACAGCTTGTCAACATGAGGCATGATTTTGTGAAACAGCTGCAGAAAAATCTGGAAATCTTGATCCGTGATTAGTGTGTTGCTGTCGAAAGAATCAGATGTCCTGATGGTCTCACATGGTCTCTACACAGTGTGCTCTGGTCTGCTGCTGAAGGTCCATCTTGTGGCTGAAGCTCTTGCTAACCTTTGTGCAACAGCCTGGCCAAGAATGCTGGTGCATTTGAGTGGTCGGGTAAAAAATTGGTAATACTGTCAGATCAGAAAAACAACTCACTGCTGGGATGTGAGAAGCAGCTTGCTGCAGCTGATGTGCATAACAGCTGCACATACAAACGCACCTTCTGCTGCACACCAGCCTGCTCTCCTCTCATCACACCATCATATGCTTGTTCTGAGTTTCTCCTTCACCACCGGAGAACAGTCCCGTCAGTCTGTCCAGCAGTCAACTGTAATCGTAGTAGATGCTGCACATCGACTACGTCACCACGAGCACCAGCTGTGTCTGTGTGGAAACGTTGGTGGTTTCATCAGCTTGGATGGCTACAAACTTGGCAGACTTCACCTCCTCTGTAATGCAACTCCTGGTGACAGCTAGCATGCTCGGTCTGGAGCTCGGTCTGCAGGGTCTTTGACGTTCCTTTGAAAACAGTCACGGATTTCTGGTGCTCCTCGAACACCACATCCAACGATGCCACCAAGTCGACTAATCCACGGTTAATGCCAGGGTTGTTTCAGCCCTCACTGTCATCTTTACCCTACACGGCTAACTCAAACACTCAGCAAAACTTCAGTCAGTGAGTCGAACCAGGATGTGTCGTTTTCTGCTCACCTCAGCGTTGTGACGGCGAACTGCTACCGGTAGCTCTCGTTCAGTTCAGTAGCCATGTTCACACGGCTAAAGATTGAAAAATTTAAACAACTGTCCACATGAATTGTGGATGACTCACGTTTCTTTACAGTTCAGACAGCTGGTGCATGTCAGTAACTCCTGTAGTTGTCCATGAGATGGAGGCCACCGTACCGCCTTCAGGGTGGAACAGAACACAGGCAAAAGAACGCACCAGCTAGCTCACAGCCCGCTAGCTCACAGCCCGCTAGCCAGTTTTTCTGTTCATACCACCGCCATGAAAATCCTCCATTATAAGAGTCCCCACCTTAAATTTCCTTATGGAAATTTGCTTCATGTTCAGATTGGTCTTTTTTTTTTTTTAGTTAGCCATCTTTGTCCTTGGATGCAGCTAGCTTCGCCCACGCAGTTGGGCAGGCAGTTTCTACAAGTGCTAATGTAAACCAGTGGAAAGCTCAGATTATCGGTGTGAAGTTGTTTTTCTTTTCTCAGGATGAGCGTCTCTACGACGTTTGCTCCTCTCTTCCAGGCCCAAACTTCATTGTTATAGACACCGACCCACAGTGAGTCTTTTTCACTCGGACTCAATGGGAATCATAATTCCAGTTTTTAGTTCCCAGAACCCGGCTATGTGGGTCATGAGGATAAACAAACTGTGAAGTCAACACAACAGATACAAAAGCAGCAAGGACAGGAGGCTGAAGGAGTCAACTCAGGACAAGCTTCCCAGAAAATACTCCGTCGTACCAGCAGCATTAATTTAATTTAGAATTTAAACCAGTTTTAATATTTGCAGAGTTAATCAGAGAGTACGAGTACAGCTTCACAGCTTGGTGCAGCATTTTCTGCTCCAGCACTGGATTTTCACAATAATACAGCTAATAAATGAATTAATGACAAATAAAAAACACACATCATCCAGGGCAACTGATCACTCAAACCATCAACTAAGCAGGTTTAACTTCACCAACTAAGCACACATTTGAAGACGAGAAAAAATAGTTTGACTAACTTTTGTTAATATGTACATTTTTCTGTATAAAAAGTAAAGTAAAGACAACTGCAGGCTAATCTGGGAAACATGTTCAAACCTACCAGCAGCGAGATGCGTCATCATCCGGCGATGCTCTCAACCAGCCAGTCTGATTCCTGACACAAACATCGCTGGCAGAGTTCGGGCAGAGATTCATTAATTTGCTTTTCCTGGTGTGTGTCAGGATGAAAGATGGAGGAAGACCTCAGTCCTTGTATTATTGTGAATCTGAACGGTCTGGATCTGTTTCTCTAATTGGACTGCTTCAGGGATTGTAAAATATAATGAAATCACCATGTTGCTGTAAACAATTTGATTCTTCAGTCCCCAGTTTGTCCTTCTTTGAAAGCAAAAAATGCTTCAGTGTGAGAGGAACAGTCGTACAAGCTGTCCATGTAGAGCCTGTTCCAGCCGTGACGAGGGGAAACTGCACCAAAACACACCAGAGATGTTTGATTATGTTAAGATTAGTTGATTTGGGGGAAAAACCAAGTTTTACATTTGCTGTGCTCCTGGTGCCAGTTTCAGCTACTTGAGATGTTTGAATTTGCACATTGTCGTCATGGAAGATGGAATCATCACAGGAAACAGTTACTCATCCAAAATGGACCAAAAGTATTAGAAGCAACCTGAAAGCAGCCTGTCAGACCAGAACAGAGCCGCCTTCGTGCTTCGTGGTGAAATTCTAGTAAACTGCACTCATTTCAGTAGCTGCAATTCTGCAACTTCTACATATCTGCATCTACGTTTTCACATTGAATCAATATATCGCTGTGGATCAGTGTGTTGTTACACACCTAATAAACACAGACATAAACACAGATGATGAATAAAAAATGTCTTGGCTGTGATCTGTAATGCATATATGTGATGTATGTACCTCTGGGATTCATATTCATGGTAAAACCTCTGCAGAAGCACACACTCGCTCACACACCCCGTGCAGGTTTAGTGTGAACATTGTACAGCGAGCATCTAGCGCTCGTTTGAAGAACTAAGCACACTGACAGCAGTCAAAACAACCACTGTGAATTACTCAAGGATAGATGCATACATTTCTATTTATGCTTTCAGGTTGTCAGAGAAATCCCGCTAGCTAAGCAATCCTCAGTCCTCTGTGTGACATTTGTTTCTTGGATTTTCTGCAGCTTCTTTTTTGATTGTGTTTCCTGTTTCTGAATGATGCATTACAGGTGTGAAATGATGAGGACGTACCATGAATAAACTTTGTGCAGCTTTTCAGTGTGTTGCTTTTAAAATGATGGCACCCATGAATTACAGTAAGCTATCTGCAGCTCTCAAATTGTTCACACCAGAAATCACACCCTCTACATAGAGGATCCTCAAATACTTCTCTCCTATTTGCATTTTGTGTTTCCCTGAGCCATATGGTTGCTTACATAGCACACCTCCTCCCTCCCTCACACAGTCATCTTCAACAGAAATTCCTTCGTACTCCAGTGTGACGCATTTCGTCTCAGCTGTGAATGTCAGGAGCATATAGCGCGACACCACGGCTAGCATCTGCCACCAGTACCATCCTCCTGGCGGTCTTACCGGTAGACCAGCAGGTTTCTGGATGAACGCCTGCCAACGGAAACCAACCCTTTCACTATATGAGCCACCCAGCCATATGCCACGATGCTAGACCCGGTGCCAGGGTCCTTCTGGGGTGTTGGTGCACCACATGTCATCCCCAGAGCTTTAGACAGACACCCGGAGACTGGCAAACATTTGATTCACCTGGAAAATCAGCCACAAGGAGGCATGTGCATAAAAGCACATAGAAGAGCTGAAATATAAAGAGAGAAACTTAAACTGCACTGGAAAGTAAGTTAATGCCATAATATAAATAATAAAACCCTTTACAGAGCAGCTACTGCTGTTTGTTTTTGTAGTTTATGCCTTCATATTGAATCACAGTTACAGCAGCCCTCATTTATCACACACACGTACGATGGAAATCTGCACACGACCATTTCCACACAAGGTTTAGCATTTACTAATCTGGACATGAGCGCAGGATACGATCAAATCTCACGACACGCCTGGGATCGTGTGGATCAGCGTTGCAGCAGCAGACCCTGGAAATAATTATTAAATGTCAAACCGTCATATTAGCATAAGCAGCCACATGTTCAGGTAGAATCAACCCATTTTCAGAAAGAAAAGCAGATTTAAATGAATTCTCAAAACGAATAAAGTAAAATCTCTTAATGATGTGCTTGGAGTGCACACCGACGCGCTTTAAATGATAAATAATAAATATGATAAACAGCCTAAGCCCACACATGACAATTAAACAGCTCAGATTTAATAGACCCACAAATAATTAAACACAACAACAACGATACAAACTGAGATCTGTTTGCAAACAAACTCATACCTAAATACAGCGTCCCATCACCCCGCATCAAACCCTGCCACAGAGCAGCAGCTTCAACAGTACGCACATGTGCACGGTGGAGGCTGCTTCGGGTTGCTGGAGGGAGGGTAGATGGACGTGTCTCTGACCAGCGAGGGGACGCTGCTGTAGTCTCCGGAGAAAGTCTGCCACATAATCCTGTCCTGTGCAGGCCTGCACACCATGCAGGCTGACGGAGCCTGTTGATGCCCCGGCGCAGCCAGAGGACGATGTCCAGGGTGTCCAGGGGGCCGAGCCCAGCCAGAGGAGGGTGTCCAAGGTGTCCAGGGGACCGAGCCCAGCCAGAGGAGGATGTCCAGCATGTCCCAGGGACCGAGCCCAGCCAGAGGAGGGTGTCCAGCATGTCCAGTGGACCAAGCCCAGCCAGAGGAGGGTGTCCAGGGGACCGAGCCCAGCCAGAGGAGGGTGTCCAGGGTGTCCAGGGGACCGAGCCCAGCCAGAGGAGGGTGTCCAGGGGACCGAGCCCAGCCAGAGGAGGGTGTCCAGGGGGCCGAGCCCAGCCAGAGGAGGGTGTTCAGGGGACTGAGCCCAGCCAGAGGAGGGTGTCCAAGATGTCCAGGGGACCGAGCCCAGCCAGAGGAGGGTGTCCACCATGTCCCGGGGACCGAGCCCAGCCAGAGGAGGGTGTCCAGGGGACCGAGCCCAGCCAAAGGAGGGTGTCTAGGGTGTCCAGGGGACCGAACCCAGCCAGAGGAGGGTGTCTAGCATGTCCAGGGGACAGAGCCCAGCCAGAGGAGGGTGTCCAGCATGTCCAGGGGACCGAGCCCAGCCAGAGGAGGGTGTCCAGCGGACCGAGCCCAGCACGGCCTCTACTGGGGCTATATGGAGGAGACAGGAGCCGATCCGTCTTTTCGAACAAGTAAAGTAGTCTAGACCTTTAGTTGTAGAACTCCTCTATTTGATCAGTAGGTTACTGTCTCCCATGCTGTGCACTAAAACGTGCCGTTCTCTACTGAACAGGTGGAAAACTGGAGGCCACCAGTTTTCTCCTCTGGAGGCTGTAAAAAGTGGCTCCATATAACAGAACCTTGAACACAGCCGTGCTAAGCTAATGCAGGCAAACACAGACGTTCAGCGGTTTGAAACAGTTTTATTCTGTTTTTTATCTTTTCATTGATTTCTTTGCATCGTTCATATTTTTTATCTCCGCAAAGTAAAGAATCGTGACTTTCAGTGACCATATTATCCAAATTAAAAACCAATAAAAGGTTGATCATGGACATATCTGCTACTTATTGAGAATTTTATTTATTCCTCAGCTGGAGTCGGATCAGCAACAATGAGGTTATTAACGGCCTCCATGATCCTCTTCCACGTAGCGTTTATGTTTCCGCCTTTGACTCTGGTTTTTAAGCTGCCAAACAGCTCCTCTTTATTCTGTTCCACCTCACAAGGGAGGCTTTCCATCTTCTCTCCATGGTTTGACCTCACTGGCCGTGACCTCTGGACTACGAATAATTAGGGCGTAACATGTAGATGGATTTCAGCCGCCGCATCAATCAGGACCCGATCCTTCCCACGCTGGATCGGTCAGATACCAGCGTTTCGTGGATCCAGTCTTAAGATCACATGCGCTCGTTTCCACGTTCGTGTTGAGGTGAAAATTGTCTTTGCTGATAAATTTTATTTTTCAGTCCAACTTTAAATGACATGATTTTAAATAAATTTGATATCATTTTGTAAATCTAATGTAAATGAAAAAAAACATGATTCATTTTTTATTTTTCTCTAATATTTCTCAGGATTTAGCTAAAACTGGCCTGTCATGTACTAGTGTTGCTACCAGATTCAGGGCGCCAATGCTCAGCCCTTTTTCTCTAAATAAATGTATTCATTTATATTTGATTATTAGTGTGTTCTCATTTCAACTTGAATATTCATGTATTAATTAAATATACCATTTAACATTATATAACTATTTTTATTATGAATTTAATTTTATTCTAGTTTCCCTCACTGATGGTGTCATGTCTTTAATCTTACGTTTGCTGGTGTCTGTTGTTGTTTTCTTTGCTTCATCATAATAAACCAACTAAAGTAAACACTGATAATTCAGATGTGAAATTTTGACCATTCTGTTTCCTTTTCTTAGTTTCCCAGAAGTCAGTTTTAATTTTCAGCTGCTGTTAACAGATTTTTTCTCTGAAACATTTCATCTTGAATAACTAAGTCTGTGGAAGAACACAAACTGGTCACATGACCTTGATCGGTAATTGGAAAAAAAAAATCTAATAAAAATTTCAGTGCAAACTCCTTGTACATCCTTGGATTGGGTTTTTAGGGAGAAAAAAAGAGTTTAGTGCATTTTTCTTTTCACTTGTAAGACCTTGTTTAGTAGTGGGAGTTTCAAGGCTTTTAGTAGACCAGGAAACGTGAGAAGGAACAGCGCGGTGTCCTTTATATCTCCTCCCTCTACACAGCAGACATGGTCACCCACGGCCAGGTTGGCCTGTGAATCATCCGCCTCCCTACTCACGATTGCCCTTTTATTGTCTCTCCCTCTCTTTCTTTTCTCTTTCTTTCTTTTGTTGCTGTCCTCCTCTTTTTTTGTCAACAGTTATTCTGGAGAAGCCTATTCGCATCCCAAGGTCTCTATCGGTGAAAGCTGCCAGCGTGCTCAAGGGCTTTCTAAACAAGGTGAGAGCAGTCCACTCCCATCAGCCCTTTATCTGTCTCGGTGTGTATCTGCACACTCTGCTGCACACTCAGATCACCATGAGTGGGAACATGGCCAAGAGCTCGGGCAGGGAAGACCTCGGTGTATTTCTGTTCCAGTGTTTTAGCTAGAAAGAAAGCAAAAATAAGAAATGTAACCTGCAGTACATGCTGCTCTTTCGATTGAGTTTTTACTCCTGAAAATTTGAAGATAAACAACTATTTTGATGACAAGATTGTCGCTCATTGGTTCTAAAAATAAAATACGTACTAACAGCTTAGTTTTGGTCAAGCAACGAGCTTTAGATTTAAACTGATGAGGAGATTTAACTCGAACACAAAACAACAGTGATCCAGTGTCAACACAGACGTGTTTGTCTTTTACTGTCAGTTCTTTCTCAACATGCTTTAAAAAGTGACAGGAAAACATAACAAAATTAATGATAAAAGAATCATGAAATGGGTAGAGATGAGAGCAGGAAACTGGTAGCAGTAAACACTGAGGACAGGGACTTAAGATTTTCAAACACCTGTAAGACATGAAGCTCCTAAATCAAACAACATGCAGTCAGGAAAATTAAACAGCACTGTTCCTAGTTGATAAAAACTGTTTCCATGGAAACCATAGAAAGCCATCATCATCAAATATGCTGTTAATGTCTTAACTTTGCTTAACTAAGGAAAACTTTTAAGAGACTTTGTGTTCGACCCTTTAGTGATGAGCTGGGGAGCAAAGGGAAAAATTAACAGCAGATATCCTGCAAATATTTATTTGTGTATTTAATGTAGATTATTGAAGAAACAACAAACTGTGTTTGTGTGGTGATTAGACGACATGACCCTTTAAAAATGATTCTTCTTAAATGTTTGTGTGTTAAAAGCTTTTTCTTTTTTTTACCAAACTGAATATTTATGCATTTCATTCCCTGGTGTCATGTTTTTTGCAACAAGGTTTTGTGTGTGTGTGTGTGTGTGTTTATGCAAACAGCTGTAAAGCTCTTCACTTGTACTTTTCCACAATGAGCCACCACTATAATTGTTCAGGTCAAGCAGTTACTGGGAGTTTGTACCCGTGTCTGCGATGCATGATGAGACCTGAAGGGCCAGGATGGTTTTAATGAGGAAATGTTTCACTCTCATGCATAATTAGTGAATTATAATCAGACAAATGCTACTGACATGTTGCCCCTGGACTTTATTAGTGTAAGTGTAAAGTAGAATGAATTTGACACAGACCTTTTTTTTAGAATATTGTTATGTTTGAATGAAATGCAGCCCTCTCGTTTACACCCCTGACCAGCTGTCTGATCCCTGCAGGATCCTAAGGAGCGGCTGGGTTGCCAGGTCCAGACAGGCTTCACCGACATCAAGTCCCACACATTTTTCCGCAGTATAGACTGGGACCAGGTAAGAAGTGGCTGAATGAGGACTGGAGAGAATCATGTCCAGCTCTGTGTTTATGGGAGCAGGGAGAGAAACGAGCTGTGTGATAGAAACTATGAAGCACAACTTTACTCTCTCATCCTAGACTGAACCTTCCTGCTTGACTTTTGGTGATGTTTATAGCTGATGTCTTTTCCCGGCCAGTAGAGCTATCCTCATTCACTGACTCAACCTTTTAGAGTAGAAGATGTGTTGTATGATAAGAGGAATAAACTTATCTCCATGGCTCCTGTTAAATAGATGAACTGTGAGGAGGAAGGCAACACACTACAGATTCCAGTCATCATCATCATCATGAGGAATCCGTCTGTGTGCTGCCTCCTGACAGACAGCTGATCTGGGGTTTGACTGAACAACCTGTCAGTTTACTCAGAGCTGGTGTAAAAACAACAAAGAGTAAACGCTGCACGCCCACATTTAATGTTTGTCAGCTCAGACAGGGAGAGCAGGGCACAGCTGCCATCATGCATTCTGCAGAGCCTTCATCACAGGCTCAGTGTGTGTTTACTGTATGAGCCTAAACAACACACAGGACACACCCCCCTACTTCTGATCTGAGCAGGCACAGCAGTGAGGTGGGGCCTGTTGTTTGAGCATGTATTAAAAATGAATGATGCAGTTCTAAACACTGTGTGTAGACTCCTGCTGCAAACCTCCCCGTGTGTGGCAGGGCAAGGCAAATAAAAGTGAATTCCTAATCGCTGTCATATTTACACTATCTGAATCACGCAGGACGTGTGTTGAAGTGGTATGATTGATGGTGTAGATGCACAAACTTTGCTTTAAATGGGTATAGAAGACGGGTGGAAGTCACCCCCAACCCACAACGGATGTCTGCAGCGTTGATCAGAGCTGGTGAGTACGGAGATAGTTTTGACTTTTACTTTGTGACTGGATGATTTTCTGGATCCTGCCGACATGCAGGTGCAAAATTTTCCCAACAAGTCACTGATGCTCCATCTGATTATTTTTATTTGAAATAAATTAGCCTGGTGTTGGACCCCCTCTTTAATCCTGGTGTGATAGATGAAGCAGGTGGTGGAAACCTTCCTCAGAGGTT
Organism: Melanotaenia boesemani; assembly: GCF_017639745.1. Classification (NCBI taxonomy): domain Eukaryota; kingdom Metazoa; phylum Chordata; class Actinopteri; order Atheriniformes; family Melanotaeniidae; genus Melanotaenia; species Melanotaenia boesemani. The sequence continues at coordinate 34,068,501 of NC_055694.1, read as the reverse complement.
TTCTCCATGTTGACATGACAGCATCACACAGTTGCTGCAGGTTTGTCGGCTGCATCCATGATGAGAATTCCACCACATCCCAAAGCTGCTCTACTGGACTGAGATCTGGTGGCTGTGGAGGCCGTTGGAGTCCAGTGAACTCATCGTCATGTTCTAGAAAGCAGGTGGAGATGATCTGAGCTTTGTGACATGGTGCATTATCCTGCTGGAAGTAGCATCAGAAGATGCTCCACTGTGCTCATAAAGGGATGGACATGGTCAGCAACAATACTCAGGTAGGCTGTGCTGGTTAAACCAGGTCACGTTGGTACTAAGGGGCCCAAAGTGGACCAAGAAAACCTCCCCCCCCATTACACCAGCAGCAGCCTGAAGCATTGATCCAAGGCAGGATGGATCCATGTTTTCATGATGTTTCCAGCAGATTCTGAGCCGAGCATCTGAATGTGGAGCTGAAATGGAGACTCATCAGACCAGCAACGTTTCTCCATCTTCTATTGTCCAGTGTTGGTGAGATGCACTGAATTGCTGCCACGTGATTGGCTGTTCGACAAACAGTTGACCAGGTGGACCTAATAAAGTGGCCAGTCAGTGTTTTTTTTTCTGTTATATTGAAGATTGAGCAGAACACCAGTGGTGGATGAACGCAGCTGGAAATATGACTTTTCTACATGTGTGACCTCATTCAGCAGTTCATTGACTAATTAACATCTGATTCATGAGGGTTTGCCTTCACAAGAAAGAGCCTGACTATCAGCAGCTCTACAAAACCATCTTTTTCTCACTTTGAAATACAACAAACCGTAGTAAAGTTCAGTTTCTATATTTTAGCTCAGGGTCTGGAGAAACAGCAGAGAGCTGTTTTAGTTATTTACTGTCCAATCCCTCCGATGCACACAGCTGCCTTCAGTGGCTATGTCCATACATTCATCCTGTCCATGTAAACCTCATCATATAACACAACGGACCTTGATTGTGCATTATGGGTGATACTCAACTCGGTTCGTTGGCACGCTGCCCGTCACGAAGCATAATCTGTAGAATGTGTAAATCATATCACAGGGCTGCTGGTCTTTTAAACGACCGTTTACATTTATCCTAACTTAGAAATTTTACCTGAACAGAGCAGCTGTTTGCGCCTGTCGTCTCTTTCAGGAGATGCTTGGTTGATATTTCTCTGATGATTTCTGACTTAATGGTTTTTGTCTCTGAAATTAAAATTTTTTTTCCCCTCTTGGGTGACATTTTAGTGAATGAAAATGAGTAAAATAAAGCAGAACATTTAAATTTATTTGATCCTGAACCACTGAAGGCTAGCGTCAACCAACCCGGCTCTGCCATGAACACAGCAGGCGTACGATACCTCATCAGACAACAGCACAAACGCTCATTTAAGATGAATTAAGACCATTTTCTACCCTCATTGTTACAGCGTCTCTCAAGGGACAGTTAAGTGGGGTGCCAGGTAGTGTGGTGCATACAAGATGGTCGGTGTGTTAATGAGCGCTGCCTCAGAGCCTGTGAAGTACACACCAAAGGGAAGCTCGGGAGAGAAATCAAAGCGGCTTGAACTCCTCGTTCTGGCGACGAAGCTCCCACGTAGTGCAGAAACAACAAGCTGACAGAGCTGTGAGAGGTGGAGGAGTGACGCTCTCTGCCCTCAAACTAGCAACCTGTCTCCAGTCCTGACAGGCCTGGCACGCCGCTACTGTTGTTACCACATTTTAATATTCATCAGACATCTCCTGAGAGAGCGCCAAGCTTTCTCTCTGAAAAGATGACACTTTGAATATCATTTACCTGCCGCCCTCCTTCATTCCCCTCCAGATGCACCACGTACTGCCAGAGAACCGCCAGACTGGTGAGTGCTGGGAAGAAACCGCTCATTTGGATTTTTTTAATGGCACTGAGATTAAATGTGAGCAGGAAACATGCTATCCTTCCCTCATGCTGCATGTTGTATAACTCAGTCTACCTTGTAGAGCAGTTCTACCCCAAAACGTTCGAAGTAAACAAAAATCTGCATTTCATCGAAGGTTTGAGCCCAAAAATAACTGTAGCATTCATCTTTGATAGTGTTTACAGACTTTAGCATCCCTAAAACACACACCTGGGTTTGTCATGTGACCAGTTTGATCTTTGTTTTTCTTCCTTTCATTGTAGTACTTAGACCAGTCCCAGATGTGGCCCCCTGCGTACCAGTCACATGTAAAGCCAAAACATCTTACTTTGGTTCTTCTTTTCATCATGCTACAGCCATCCAGCGCGGCAGTTGTATCGTGACTATAAACTAGGGCTGTCAAAAATATCTAATACATGTAATTAATTTCACAGCATAACAAGCCCCATACATCATCATTTCTGACGACGAGGAGGCGTCTAGAGGCGAGATGGAAAAGATGAGCTGGCTGGCTCTGTGGATGGATTTGAACATAAAAACATTGATGGAACAACACATGGGCGTCGCCCCCGTGGAGGATGATGGTGTTCAACACTTTTCATGTTGAGAGGGTTCCACACCCACACTTCTTTTCCTGTACTGTGCACCAACATGGCCGGTCTAGAGACCTTCTTCTAGAGGTCTTCTCTGTGTCTGCTCCTCCTTTCTGTCTTCTGTTGATCCATGAGTCATGGCGACAGATCATCAGTTTTATCTGCTGGTTTTATGACAGAAATCATCACCATGTGATCATGTGTAGACGGTTGGTGAGATGATGCTGGATGAATTCTGCTTTATGATCTAGAACATGGTAGAGATGATGCAGAACAACATTTAGAAGTACATTACATGCTGCATTTACTGACCCTTGGATATCTGACATTTACCCAAGGGAAGGTCAGTAAATATTTGTAGCATCAGTTTGCAGTAAAAACGGGAAAATTTCAGGCATAGTCAAGAATGGTGATTAATCATGATTAATTCATTTGTAAGCTGTGATTAATCTCTAACTTAAAGCCCCGCTACTGAACTTTGTTCTCATTGTGCCAACCCTAACGACGGCTAATCTGGCATCATCTTCATCCCATCTGTTATCTGAGATCTCTCCAGACAGTAAAAGTCAGTCCAGTATTGACTATTGTCTTTTCTATTGCTCTGTCCCTTTCTTTCTTTCTTGTCCTCTCGTCCTCCAATGATGTCCTCTTGCGTTTCTTTTCTGAATCAGCCATGATGTGCGTTGCACAGCCAGTGTGTGTTGATATCCAGTTGCTGGTGTGTGATGCGGTGTCGTAAAGCAAAACGTAGCTGTAAGGTAATGCTCCAAGCTGGAAAAAGGACGTTTTGAGGTCCAGCATCTCAGCCTCACGACGCTGCAGGGCATCAATCAAAAACACGGGTTATTTAGTGTTAATTTAACACCTTAACTTAACTATCTAGATTCCACATATTAGCAGTTGGTAGCCACAACATAGCAACACATGGCCAGGGATTTTTAGATGACCAGATAACAGGTCTAACACAGCAACTTTGTGTTATATGTACAATCTGAACTAGCTGCTAACATTCAATAACATCTTCAAATAGGCCTAAACAGCTACTAAACGTCTTTTGGCCCAAACTTAGTTCAGTTTTAACTAAAACATCTAAAAAGCATTATTTAGACATCTTTCTAACCGAATACTGCTCAGTGAGTACCATTTAGTTTACAACACTGAGTTGGCTCCATTAACTGCTGTTCATTAACCTGAAGTTGCCAGAAAGTTGGGGTTTTATAAACTGAAGTGTTAGAAATCTGGGACGGGTTTGCACAGCAGCAGCGAAGCGACGGGTCTCGGCCTCTCTGATGTTAATCTCCTTGTTGGTGTGGAGATGTGCTTGTAGACTGCAGGAGCACCACTCAGTGTTTGATCAAGTGGCGCTGTGTTTGTGTGTGTGTGTGTGTTGAGGGGTGATTGACTGTAGTATAAACTGTCAGATCAGCCTGTTGCATCGATGCTACTGGAATAAACACACACTGAGGCAGGTGCTAACATCTGAGAGTCCATGGCTTCACCATATAGCCTGGCGCTTTCGTACCTCTTTCATGTGCATCTCTGGCTTCAGGGACGCTGTCCGTCTGCTTGTGTGGAGGTGCTGTGCTTGTTCCAGGCCATCAGTGTGCTTCATTACCACCACACAGCTCCTGCCTGCCCGACAACACATCAGAGAGACCGGGGAGAGTAGGAGGAGAGAGGAGAGGGATGTGGAAAGATAAAAGAATTAAAAATGAGTAGGACAGACAGAGAGGAGAAAGATGGAGACGGATGTGAGGGGGTGAAACTGACTGGAGTGTAGGTACGTGCGGAAAAGCTGAAAAAGAAATTAGCAAATCAATGGGAAGACGGAGAAACTGAGGGAAGATGGGGCAATTTGTTCGAGGGAAGAAGGAGATGCAAAGAGAGGAAAGAGCTGGTTTATTTTGTTTGTTGAAGCTGTTCTCAGAAAGTACTTTGAACCAATAACACTAATGAAGCACAGAAACCACAGCCAGAAGCTTTTTTACAAACTAAACACATAGACTACACACTCAGGAAATAAAAGGTTCCTGCACAGCAGTGATCCAAACACCATATGATTCTGTTCGTAGCTTCCAAACTCACCCAAATGGGCATAACAACAGTCATTTAGAGGCTTTGCTTCAAGTTAAGACAACAAAACCTGGTTAGAGAGCTCCAGGTTCACGCACCGAAGGGAAATATGATTGGGAATAACTTTACTCGCTGCCCTGCTTCTGCTTCCATCAAGGTTTGTTCATGCACTTTCTTAAATCAGAAAATATTAACAGAGAGAACGAAACTTTAATAAGGTCTTTGCAGCTTCTTGAGGTGGGTTGTGCTTGAACCATCAGTTCTGTTTCCGGAGAAGGAACATCACTAACATTTATTCTTTATGAGGGATAATGAGAGTACCAGCAACCACTGCTTTTTCATGACATTTGCACTTTATTGGCTTATTTAACTAGGTTTAAAAAGACAGTTCCAGTTTGAGAACTGGATAAAAACACAGCTGGACTCCTCTGAATATTCTTGGACCAGTTGTTCTTGCACATTTCACATGAAGGAACAGAGATGCTCTGCTGACTAAGTTTACTTTGCTTGTATTAAACTGTACTGGAGACATGTTTTCTTGTTTAAGTGTTTTGTTTTGAACATGACAAGTCTTTGTGCCCCTACATTATCTGTCCTCACTTCTTTTAAATGTCAGTACAATCGGCCTCGTAGCACAACTGCTGTCAGTAAGAGCAAAATAAAGCCGCTTTGTCTGCAGCTGTCCAGCATCAGAAACTATAATAAGTTGGTCTTCATTCAAACAAGAAGTTGGATTTTAAACTATTATTTACACATGCTAAAGATTGGATGCCAATGATGCTAACACGCTAACAGATGTTTACAACGAGCCGTCAGCAGATAATCAGGAAACATGAGGAGATAAAAACTATCTGCACAAATGTGGGCTGGAAAACAAGAAGTTTGCTTCTCTGGATGTTTCCTGAATCGGGTCAGATTCTGGGACTCTGTTCCAGCTCATGTGGAAATATGGGTCACTGAGTATAAAACTAAAGGATCTAATTTTCCTGTTCTTCACACAGTACATCATTGAATTCACTGATAACATCTCAATAATGCATTTTTCTCCACCTGTTAATCATTTCGCATCAGCTTCTTCTGCTCTGTGTTGTAGTGCAGCCTCCTCACTCTCACTGGTTTTCTTTTTAATGAAGCTCATTCTGTTTTAACTGTTACGTCTCTGTTGGAAATGTATATTTAAAACATGAACAACTCCTCCTCTGCTCTAAGCTTACTTCCAGCCAGGTTTTCTGTAGATTTTGCTCGATTCCTCCATCAAACGTGCGTACCTGTGGTGCTTCATTGTGTTCTCAGAAAATGTCCTCAGCGCACATTTTACCAGGATGAGGGGCTGATGTGAAACCATGGAAACGCACCAGACAAAAACTCTCCTGGCTGAATCACTCAGGCACAATTATTCTGCTGCCTCAACATCCACCATTCTGTTTTCTCTCCTTTCTACAAATCTGAAAAGTGTGGACACAAGTAGCCACCTTTCCCCGCAGCACACCCGACCGTACGGAAAAAAGCTGCAGTGATAAAACCAGATGGACTGCGTCAATATTTCTTCCTTTTTCACCTGTGTTGTTACAGGATCTTCTGTAGGGAAGTGGTCTGTGCTCACACATCCAGACCAGTGATGTTAGTCCTTCTCGCTGTAAAAGACCACACTGGAAATCTGTCCAGACGAGGAAAAAAAGCAAAAATATTTCACATCAGGAGGTAAATTAGTGCAACTTTTCTACAGAAGCTCAGATTTCCTCTAGTTTTATCCAAGCCCTGTTCGATCTTTGGATGCTTATATTAAATCACTGGTTCGTTCTTGTTTTTATTATTTAAAATATATTACAGAGCTGAGTCCACTTGTGTCCTGATCTGAGATGGAAATGAACATTCGAGCCTTCATTTTTTCATATCTTGGCTGTTTAACGATTTTCACGTTTAAGTAAAAACCCTCTCAAACCCCTTCAGGTCGTCCAGAACGCTGCTGCCCCGTTCATTACAGGGAGCTGCAACACAGCTGGCTGGGTAATAAGAAGACTTGTGCAGAGCTTAAAGTCAAAGAGAGCAAACGTTGACAACTTGAAGCTTTGTTTAGATATAGGAACTGTATTTCTTCCCAGCTTGGTACGGGTGTTGGAAACACCATTTTCTGGCAGCATATTAATTCAGTGCAGAAACTCCTGAGGCTGTTTTGATTCCTTATATATTTCAAAAGCTCTTTATCACATCTCGACTGGTAAATATGCCGTCTGTAAATCTCACAGGTGCAGTTATGCTGACAAGCAGCATTGCTTTAGAAGTTTCGAAGTTCCTTCAACAAAATTTATCCCAAACAAGTGCTCCAGCTGGGCTGTGACTTCACCTTTAAGTCTTTTATCAGGCACCAGATGGTTTGATAGTCACTTCTCTGTAAGTGAAACAAGCCAAACACTAGCAGTTTGCTTTTTACTGATGGATTCAAGTACCTGTACTTCTAACTGTAAAGGTTTTTTTGTGATGCTCAGAAGTTGGGTTTCTCTTTGTGCCATTTTTTTCATGCGCTGCTGTTTTGGGGCTAAAACTTAATAAATTTAGATTTATTGGATAAAACTTAAAAGTTGCATGTAAGGAAACAGAGAACAGAGAAAAAAAACCACAGAGTCAAACCCATGATGAGAATATGCAGGAGAATATTCCCGAACATGCCAAGAGCTGTGAAGGAGTGCAAACTGTCCTGAACTTATCTCCAAATAACACAAACCATGTAAACTTTTTACTTTTACTTTGCTGTTTGAGTCAAAAATGACTTTTAAGTTCATTACATGATGTTTACTTCATTTTAATCATTAAAAACTTTTCAGTTTGATCTATTTAGCACATCTGCTACAGCCCCAGTTGCCTCAAGTGTTGTACAATTAATAAAAAACATACACGTTACACATGGTGACGCATCTTGGTTTGTTTGTTTCTCCTCAGCTGGAAAAGAAGGAGATGACGCCACCTTTCAAACCTCAAATCTCTGATGAGTACGGTCTGGAAAACTTCGACACGCAGTTTACTAACGAACCAGTGCAGCTAACGCCAGACGATGAGTAAGTACTGCTATATGTGAAGCATCAGAGTTCCTTTTACAGGTTCATTTAGCCGACCCACAACAGTAGCCATCATATCAGCGCTTCTTTCACTGACATCGAGTCATCTTTTCATTTCCGGGGCCTGTTTTCGGCAGTTTTGCTCCATACGCAGGTGCTGCTGATAGGTAGGTGCACATGCCACATATGAGCCATCATCCAATCAGATAGAGGTGTCAAAAAATCTGCATCTGCAACTTCAGAGCTGCACAGCAAGTTGCCCTCATGGGATGGTAAAGAGTCCTTGAACCTTCAGTGATGTTTTGTTACTTTGCATCTGTGAACAGAAGAACTTCTATTTTTCTTTCACCCATGTCCACAGAGGCCGCCGCCATGGCAACCACCCAGATCAGGGCAGGCTGGGGTCTACACCACAGCCATAAGGCTGCAGTGCAGGAGCCCAGCCACCCAGAAAAGGGCGATCACCGCGGCAACAACCCCCAGGCCGAGCAGGCAAATCCTGCTCCTGTCATTTAATGGTTATGAAAATAGCTGTTTTTCAACATTTACGATTGTAACTGAATCGGAGCATGCTGCGTCGCCATGAATCGGCCCGCCCCTAGGCAGCACACCGAGTGCAGGTGGTCTACTAACAGCTTGTCACTTTTCTAATATTTCAATCTAACAAAGTCAAAAATTGAACACTAGCTTTTGTAAAGGTAATTATTGTTGGTACATAGTCATAGTTTAGGTTTAGGCTTCAGCTGTTTGATTCTTTCAATAAGAAGTTAATTCAGCAAGACTTAAGGGTGAATTCACACCAGCCTTTTTGATTCGACTCCTTATACAGGAAGCGGACTACAAAACAAACTACTTTGTGGGTTTAGCACACGGCCCCATGGGTAAACACAACCAAAACAATAGGCGACCCTGGACGGCAGAAATGTCTCGCGGTCAGACGTGGAAAACCTGATACAGCTCAATCTGTATCTGCTATGTTCTAGAAACCAGAGTTGTCCTGCATCAACCAAAGCGAGTTTTCTTTTTTCTGTGTCCCGTCTACTTCTTGAGTAATTCTTGGTGCAGCGCCATCTCTGGCAGGGAGTGGAACATGTTGTGTAAAACGTCCGATGTAGCATGAACACAATCTCGGCCCTGAAGAATGTTGCACCCACTGACTGAACCGAGCCCCCAATCGGACCAAGTCTAGTATACTATACTGGTGTGAATGCAGCCTAAAACTCAGCTTCATAACTTTAACCCAACATGTGAAAGGCTGAAGGCGGATTTATGGTCGCGCGGCGTCTGCGTAACCACCGTAGGCGCTGCGTAGGTCCGCAGAGGCTTGATGCACACCTCTTCCAGACCTAATGCACGAGCATAAATCCGCCTTGAGGTCATAGATGAGGATAACAACACACTAAACCAGTCATAGAAAAGCAGCGAACAACGAACAAAAATGAATCCCAGGTTTTCTTTTACTGCAGACTAATGTAGATACTGATGTATTAAAGCTGCATCTGATTTCAGGGGGTCGTCCTCTGACAGATTTACTTGTTTTTCCTGTGTTGCTTTTATTTTCCAACTTGAAAATGACATCATGTGAACTGTCACTGTGGTGAAACCTGTGGCGTTTCATATGACACACATCACAGTTAAACGTCGACCTGACAGGTGTGCATCTGCAGAGCTGTAAAGATGAAGTCATTTAAAAAGAAGACTCTATCCAGTCAAACAGAGGTAGAAAAACAGCCTCTTCCTAAATGTGTTTCCTCACAAACACTGCACGCTGCGCCATCTACCCAGAGGACTTTCTCATCAAATAAAGCAAAACATCCCCCCTGCAAGTTCCCAGTGTTGACGTCTTTATCCATCAGGGACTTTGTCTTGATTAATGCCAACATGTAGCCTTCAGGATCTGACAGAAGCCCTTGTTTGAAATTTACTTTTGGAGAGAAAAGGCTGAAAATATCTGGCACAACAACAGACACGACGCTGAAGATTGTCTGCAGACGCAGCATGAAGACACAAGCATGGCTTGTTTTGCTCTGTGCCATCAGAAAATAGATTCCATAAGGCTTTGGTGAGCTTTGCCCATAGATATTACCAGGCTTTTGTTAGACAACATTTTGATTTAAATCCATGCTGGATTGATTGTTCAGGCTCCAACATTTATATTTCTCCTGCAAAGCATTTATTGGACGGGCTTAAGCCAAACGTTTCTAAACAAAGCTGAAAAACAGACGTTGAAAATGAAATATAACATGCATCTAACCCGTTTTAAAAAAACTGGCTCCTCATTAGCATGAATGAATGACAACATGCATTAAGAGGCTTGTGGAAAAACAACTGCATGTTAAACAGCAGTACGACTCACATACAGCAGAAATATCTGACTGAATGTGATGTTACACACTGAGGAGTCCGGGTGCTTCCAGCAGCTCCAGAATGTAAAAACTGCAGATGAAATTTAAGCCCAAATCATTTAAGGTGCAACTGGTGCCCTAAATGTCATGGTCTGGTAGTCTTACTATCTGCTTAGTATATGAGTAAGAGCTGATATTTGCATCATGTATTCCACTTTAACCCGGTTCACTGCAGACCTTAAAGCATCAAGTGTCTCAGGAGCCTTATATATTAAAAAGTCATGATTTTCTTTTCTTAATGATGACCTGTGTCAATAAATTTAAACAATGTGAATCTCAGTCAGGGATTTTTCTGATGGCCGATTGTACTGCTGGAAGCTGCTGCAAAACTGTTAATATACAGAGGAAAATATCAACAATGTAGATAAATAAAAGACTGGCACCTTATCTGGTCCCTTTGGATCCTGTTTTATTTGTTAAAGGGGATTGAATTACCTCCTAAATGTAGTTCATCCACCCAGTGGCTATACTTACTTTATCCAATGCAGGTTTACCAGGAGGCTGGAGCCTGTCCCAGCTGTTATCAGGTGGGAAACAGGGTTCACCTGGACAGGTTGCCAGTCCTCTGCAGGGCCAACACAGACACCACGCATACCCACATGTACTCCAGGGGAGAATTTAGAAACAGTTAACCTAACATGCAAGTTTTTGGACTGTGGGAGTCAAAGTGCCCGGAGAGAAGGTCTATTTTCAGTTTATAATAAGAAGAATCTGTAACAGACTTTTTGGCAGCAGTTACAGTGTAAAAAAGAAAAAAAGAAAACTGGTCAAAACCCCTGAATTCAGCAAGCTCTGCAAGATTCCACCTAATGTTTTAGCACCAGTGATGTGAGTAGAGAGCTCCAAATCAGTGCAAGTTGCACCCTCATTTGAATAAATGAACATGGAGACACAATTCTAGTTTGTAAACATACACATTGTCCAGCTGCTGTCAAACTGATGGACATCTGTCTGTCAGCACTTGTAGGAGACCAAAACCTTGAACACCCTCAACTTCTCTGAAAGCAGAATTCAGATTCCCTCTGCCGAATAAACATGCCATGGAAGCTGTCAGTAATTGGTATCATCACCAGCTGACTCCCCCGTTCTCGGTGGCCTTATTAAATGCCCATCATGTTCTGCAGCCATGACAGATGTCTTTGGGTAGCAACCATATTTCTCCCCGAGTCTGAGGAGCTGTACGCCTCTGCTGCTCAGCAAACGTTGAACTTCAAACCAGCCCCGCAGCTCATTAAGGGGGCTGCAGTGGGACGACTCCCGAGCTCTTCCTTTCTTATTTGAGACTAGGTTTGATGACGGGAGACTGTGACAGACTTCTGGAGGTGGGGAGACTGTTGTAAAGGAAGCTGAGATGGTGGGAGGAGTGAGATGAGAAGGAGAGGGGGGTGGGGAGTAGTGGAGTTATCATCGTGACATCAAACACCTTGGCACATCAGAAGATGTTGTACACCAGAGTAACCTGTCAGCACAGTCGAGGGGAAAGCTGATGGACGGGAGTCCTCTACCTGATTCCCATCCAGCTGGACCTTCCTGCAGGTCACCGTTCCCCCGTCTTTACTGCCTGTCTCTGCTGTTCCTACCTAATAAAAGCAAATTACCAAAAGAAAAAAAACTCATGCCTTCTGCTTTCATCTCACACTTTTGTCTCCACATCCTTTTCTCTTTCCTCTGTTACCAAGGAGAGGGGTTGACGTCGCCCACTCCTGCTAGGAGGGGGTGATGCAAAAAGCTCTCCAGTCTCCCCTCTCTCCCACTCATGATGGGCTTGGCACAAGAAGAAAGAGAAGTGAAAGCAGTGTAGGGAGAGAGAAGGGTAAACCCTCCATGTTTGAGATTTACATTACAGCATTAGAAGCCAGGATTGCTGGGGGCTCTTGCCAGCATGGTGATGGGAGGAAGAAGGAGGCTCGAGGTTTTCTATGCCAGTTCTCAGTCTTAGAAAACGGCAGCTCCAGCCAGGGACAAGTGAAGCACACTTTTATGTCCTCTGGCCTTGAAGGTTGAATATAGTCATTTTTTTTTCGAGCCACAATACCTGTTGCTTCTACTCATACAGAGGAGGTTGTATCTGTTCATCAGCCATTAATGTGAGAGATTTGTATTTACAAGTTAAAAAAATTAAGCCTTTCAATCAAACATGTTAAGTTTTCTGTTGTGTAAGCATAGGGTACGACTCAGGCATTGACCTGTGCAGCAGCTTGCAGTGGTTGGAAATCTGATCCAACATCAGGACTCCAGACTTTTTTACCAGGACCACAGCGGCCCCTAACTTAAATCTTTAGGAGAGCGAGCAGAACATTTAGGGGTGCACACTGAAATCACCTTGCATAGCAAACATTCACATTTCCTCTCATTGTCACTGTATTAGTGATACAATAAATTCAGAAATTACAATGTTTACAATTCACTTTTTTTTTGGTTGACATACCATAAAAAACATCTTACTGGCTGCACTAGTACAAAACAAATAGACATAGAACTAATTTTCACTGTCTAGTCGAAGCAGAACGGCAACTTTGTCCCCATCATCCCCCACAGGACATGGTACGACTCATAGATATATATAGAACGCTAGATGCCTCGTCCGCGTTGCCAGCCAACAAAGTCGAACGTCCGTGCCTGGCGGCCATCTTACCACAGGTAGCTCTCTCACCCATAACGCTGTTGGTAGTGTAAAAGTACTTTTCAGAGGACCATAACTTGATCAAATTTCAACAGATTTTCAAACGGTTTGGTTTGTTATAAACATGGGTGGATGTAATAATTATACTCAATTGTTATTAATGATTATGTTGTCCTAAAAATAATGTTATGAAACAGGTAGATTAATATTTCCTATTACAAATAGGCTATAAGAAAGGCTCTATGTTGAAATCCTTTAATGATTATGTTGTCCTAAAAATAATTTTCTGAAACAGGTAGATTAATATTTCCTATTACAAATAGGCTATAAGAAAGGCTCTATGTTGAAATCCCCACCCTGTACACAGATGTATATACTGTAGACACTGCATACTTGAATAATTGAGGCCTTGAGACCATACATGTAGGGGATAAACTTAACTGAACATTTTACCCACCTCTGACAATACTTCATCCGCCTCTCAATATAATGCATGCTCATAATGTACCATAATCACAGAATACACAATATAAATTTACCCCTTTCATGCGTAGCATCCACTACGGTGGACACCTATTTGACAGCTGTTTTCTAGTATATTCTTGGGTGGATATTTGTAATTTTGCCACTTCAGGGGACATCAGTGAGTCATGCAATACACTGTCACTTACTCTAGAATGAATATTTATATATGTAAATTCATACATTGTAATAACCAAACTTTCTTTAGTGATAAACAGGAAAATAAAAATGATAGCCATATTTTTATAGAATAGCCAGATAATATAAATATGAAAAGCTTATCTAATTAATAATTTTGAATAAACTGTCAAAATACATTTAAAAAATAAGGTAAAATATGATCAAGAAATAAAAAAGCATCACTGTATGTGTCTCTGGAAGTAAAATACTGTATGCAAAAAACATGTGGCACTGTTTCTTATAATTCATGCTTGAAAGGGTTAATACCACTAATATTGGTATAAACAGTAAACGGTAACCTTCAGCATTATCAAATGTCCTCAGTGTACAGTATAATTTACATTTACATATATGAAATCATAGAAAACCAGTCTGAAACACATTGTTTAGAAATATTTAATTAGGAGCTGAAACTCGGTGTCCGAAGACCCAACATCCACATTGCGCTAATGCCCTTTGAAAAGCACCGTTTTGTTGAGCTTCTGTCTCATACTGTTGCTCTGTAGGGTTATTGTCGTCATCCTAGCGACGTGGTGTAGCCTCAACTTAAAAAACAGGGACACAACTAATGTCAGCAGTGCATGGTGGTGGCTGTCTATGCCATACTGTGTATCATTGATGTGCTCCCCAAGCTCAAACACATCCTCTGACCCAATCCTCTTCTGTACAATGTAAATGACCTCCAGCAGTTTGATGGGCCTTGATTGTCTGCAACCAGCTGAGGCCTGGCGAATGACACATTCTGCTGCCCTGACGACCTTTACTGTTCCCTGTGATGGAATCACCAGGCCTCCATTGTTTTTTAGAGAGAGTAGGTGGTAGCTCTGGTCCTTGATGGCAGATGCAGGATCTGTCACCAGGCTGGCACGGCAGACATCACAGGCCAGCTTCTTCAGAGCCCGTCGCACAACAAATCCTAAAAAAGGGTTAGTATAACAATAGCATGACTAGAAGTAATGATAATAAATAAATAAAGATGGGAAACCGTGAGACAGTTCTCCTTTTTTGACAATCATCATATCGTTTTCCCATGGATTTGAATACTGGCACTATTGGTTACCGGCAAAATCGGCTTTCAGTCAGCCTTTACCTGAAATGTACACAAATAAGAATGGAAGATGTTTTAAACAAACCAAACCCAAATTGAAAATCATGTGCAACTTTAGTTATATTGAAAAGAAACACCAATTCTGCCTCTGACTTCGACGTAAAATTACTAGGTGCTAGCTAGCAGCCTAGCCATACACAACGTTGACTAAACCGTTTTCTGAAGAGAAAATCTGCGATTTCAACATGTTCAAGCATCCAGGATTATAACCACGTTAATACTGTTTCTAATAAATCCAACCATTTGTAAATCCATCAAAATTTCATCGAGATAAGAATAATAATGTTTCAGCATATCACTGACCTTACCTTGGTTTACCTCAGGTTCGACAGATTCTGCCAGGAAGCGAACCTGTGGTAAGATGGCCGACCTGTGATGCCGTTTAAGACTCCGCCATATGGCATCTAGCGTTCTATATATATCTATGGTACGACTGGTCCATGTAGTTCCTGGTGATAAACAGCTTCTTCAGCCACTGTTCCCACTCCTCAGTAAGAACAGCAGCTATTGGCTGTCCTACAAGTCGCTAGTTAGCATCATCAGCCTGGTACATATAGTTGTAATGGATGCTGCCATAAAGAGGGAAGGGCAAAAATTTAATTAAAAAAAAAGGACAACCTAAAATGTTTAGAACAGCATAAATAAATAAATAAAATAAAGTAATTTTTAAATTTTTTTCCTTATTTTTAGTTTAGTTTTTTAAGTGTATTTTGTTTTTTTAATTGGGAATCTGGAATATGTCACAACACTTTTAACTTTTTAAATATTTTGTCCACACTCTTGATTAACAGACGTTACTGTGACGGTAAACTAGCGCAGGATCCTCCAGCAGCAGCTTTTACGTTTAGTTTCCAGCCTGGTCATGAAACAGAGGTGAACGTCGTCTGAATGCAGCTGCTGCTGCTGCGAGAAGACCAAGCCTCGTATGAGAGGGTCTGCACAGCACCGCTCCTCGTTGACAAGATAAACTACCTTCATTCATGTCAGTTTTAAAAGTCTCCAAAAATACCAGAAAAAAAGTAGCTAGATTTGTTGGTAGTCGCTTTAAAAAAAAGGAAAGCCGCTAGAGGGTCTGAAAAAAAAGCTAAATACAGCCACAAAGTCGCTAAGTTGGCAGCACTGAGGAATAATAAATTTGCTCGAAGACCCGCCTCTTTTTTTTTTTTTTAACCTGTTTTGTCCAGCATCGTTGCAAACAGAATGATTGTCTGGCTGCCGTCTGGTGCTGGGCAATTTTACTCTATCAAGCAGGGATTTATACTACATGTATAAAGTCCCTCTTGATGAAAAACTTTATTAAATCAGACTCTTAATGCTGGACTCGACCGGAGGGGACAGAGAGAGAGAGAGAGAAAAGAAAGTAGAGAGAAGAGGGAGGGGAGAGAGAGGGACAGAAAGGGTGTGGGGAGTGCGGGTGGGGACTTGAAACATCATACAGAAGACCATGTAATCCATACTACTTACAACATATATAGCTAAGATAATAATAATAATAATAATGGATTAGATTTATATAGCGCTTTTCAAGGCACCCAAAGCGCTTTACATTGTGTGAATCCATTATTCATCCACTCCTCACTCATACCTGGTGATGGTAAGCTACGTGTGTAGCCACAGCTGCCCTGGGGCAAGCTGACGGAAACGTGGCTGCCAGTCTGCGCCTACGGCCTCTCCGACCATCACCAAACATTCGTCCTAGCCAGTAGGTCATTACACAACTAGTTGATAATAGTAACAATAATAATAATAAGAGTAAGAGTAATAATAATAATAATAATAAGAACAGAAATAATAAAATAAAAAAAAAAGAAAAAAAATATGATAATAGATATAAGTGAAACTGCTGTATTCAAGAACACACGCAGAGAAACCTGTGTGGATGTGTTAGAGAACTCGGCCACACGGCGACGCAAAGACTGTGTGGAGACGTTCAGGAAGGAGTGACCATGCAGAGTGATCATGCAGATGCCACCTCACTTGAACAGAGGCCAGAGTCAGGCCAGCGGTCCCGAGACCCAGGCCACCAGCCCCCCCGCAGGCAACAGATCCCGACCGGTCCACAGAGACGACCACTCGCCCGCCCAGGAAGGCAGCAGCAGGAGACCCCAGCAGGAGCCGCTGGCCGAGGCCAGCAGTCCCCGACCCCCCCGGGCACCGGCCGCCCGGGACAGACGGGGCAGAGGGCCCGGGCCCAGGAGCGCAGGGACACTCCCCTGAGTGGGAGGGGGGCGAGGCAAAGGAAGGGAACCCCAGGCCCACGCCCCCAACACCCGGCCAGGGCGCCCCCCAGAGGACACGTCCTAACCCCCTGCACACACACTTTTTTTTTTTTTTTTTTTTTTTTTTCCCCCCAGCCACTCACACACCCTCTCACACACCTCTATACACCAACACCTCAATACGTGCACATACCTCCACACACACACTTCACGCACATACCTATAAACACACACACCGGTGCCCACATACACACACACTCTCATACCCCTCCATACACATACACCACTACACACGCACTCACATACATACCTGCATATACACACAAGCACCTCCATACATACTCACGCCTCCACCCACTCCTTCACTCCTCCACACACACCTCGACCTCCACGTGCACACACTCATATATACACACCTTCACACACACCCACACACACATCCCACATAGACCTCCACACACACACCCGCACACCACTCACACACACATACACGCACACACCTAGACCTTCATACACACCCACACACACATACAGCACACACATCCCTCTACACCCACCCACACACCAGCATACCTACAGACACACACACACACACACCCACCTATATACAAACACACCCCCACCCAGGTTCCGGGGCTGCGACCAAGCACCAGGGCACGGACCAACCCCCGGCACGGCACATCCGGACGGGCCCAGCCCCCCCCAGCAGCGGCAGACCCCCCACCCCCAGGAGCGGGGGGAGACCCGACACCCCAGAGCCCGGGGCCCCCACCCGGCCCACCCCGGGCCCGACCGGCCACCCGGCCAGGGGCCGACGGACACCGACCCAGGCACCCCGGCAGCCCCACCCCGGGGCCCACCCAATGCCGCCCGCCCAGACCGGAACCCCCAGCCGACCCAGCAGCGGAGCAGCCGAGATCCCCACCCAGGAGACAACCGGAGACCCGAAGCCACCAGGGACCCCCCACCCATATCCACCCCCATCCCAGCGAAGCCGCAATCCTCCACCTACATTAGGTGATGTAGCCAGTCACAGGGGACCAGAGGGAATGAAAGTCATCTGATTGGTTCCTGGAGGAGGCAGACATTGTCTCAATGCTGATGTGATCTAACAGGAGATTTCTAAACTGCTGGATAGACAAATTATTCTTATTTTTCCAGTTCACAAGAATAGTTTTCTTTGCGATGCATAAGACTGCGAGGACCAAGTTTATGGAGTGTATTCCTATGTTAGTGTCACCCAGGTCGCCCAGTAGGCAAAGTGTGGGGTTTGCAGAAAAACTGGTTTTAAACCATTTTGAGAGATCTTCACACACCTTAATCCAGAACCTTTGGACAGGTGTGCAGGACCACAGCGCATGGATGTAGCTATCAGAAGTGTTCTCAGAGCAGTGTGGGCAGATATCTGATGGTGAAAGGCCCATCCTGAACATCCTGTGTCCTGTATAATGAGTTCTATGGAGAATTTTGAATTGTATTAGTTGTATATTTGAATTCTGAGTCATTTTAAACGTGTTTAAACATATTTGTGACCATCTTTTCTGATCAAAGTTATTAGATAAATCATCTTCCCATTTTGAAGTTGGGAGAGATATCCTGTCTTCTAGCTTTGCAAGTAATCTATATATTTTTGATAATAATTTTGGAGTATTAAGATTCAAGAATTCTGCTATTCTGACAGGAAGCTGCAAGTCTAACTGTACAGGGGTATACTTCTTATATATAATTGATTTTAGTTGGTGGTACTCTAAGAATTTATTGCTGTTGATTCCATACTGTGAGACAATTGTGTTGAAAGATACAAAGTTTCCATTTTCTATTATCTGTCCTAACTGTTGTATTCCTTTAGTCTTCCATTGAGTGAAGTTTATCATCTTTTTGTTCTGCAGGGTGTCAGGGTTGTTCCAGATGGGTGTAAGTCTACATGGAAAGAGGGAAGATCTGGTTATCTTACAGAATTCCCACCAAGCCATTAAGGAAAAACGGATGTTAAGGCTTTTAAAGCACTTATATGGTTTAATGGTTGAGCTGATGAATGAATGAATGAATGAAAAATACTTTATTAATCCCAAAGGGAAATTCAATCGGCAGGTCAGAGATGACTAAGTCCTCACACAAAGCCTGCTCCACATCTAGCCACGGCTCATCCAGATAACTGGGTTTGAGCCACTTGGAGATGTACTGCAGCCTGTTAGCTATAAAGTAGTGATTAAAGTTTGGTAGGTCCAGTCCTCCTCTATCTTTAGTCTGCTGTAAGGTTTTAAGACTGATACGTGACAGCTTGTTTTTCCAAAGAAACTTGGATATGAAAGAGTCCAGAGATTTAAACCAACTGGTGGAGGGTTTAGTGGGTATCAATGAAAATAAATAATTAACTTTAGGTAGAATCATCATCTTAATGGTGGCAACTCTCCCCATTAGTGAGATGGGTAAGCGCCTCCACCGTAAGAGATCATCTTCTATTGTTTTTAGTAGCTGAACATAGTTTAATTTTGTTAAATCTGATAATCTGGGGGAAATATTTATACCTAAATATCTAATGTTTCCTGTCTGTATTTTGATATTAGGGATGTTTTGTAGGTCACAGTTGATGGACATGGCTGTAGTCTTAGACCAGTTAATAGAATAATCAGATATTGATGAGAACTTATTAATAACTGTGATTGTCTCAGAGAGTGATGTTTGTGAGTTCTGAAGGAAGAGTAATACATCATCTGCATAAAGACTTATTTTATGTTCTATATTTTTGCCCTGGATTCCTTTAATTTCTATATTTTGTCTAATAGCAGCTGCTAACGGCTCTATGAAAATGGCAAAAAGTGAGGGGGAGAGTGGACAGCCCTGTCTGGTGCCTCTCTGTAAGCGGAAGCTTGGAGAAGTTTGATCGTTGGTTTTCACACATGCATTTGGGTTATTATATAATATTTTAATCCACTCTATGAAAGCAGGTCCAAACCCAAATTTGTCTAGTGTTGCAAATAGAAACTTCCAGTTTACCCTGTCGAAGGCTTTTTCTGCATCTAGAGAAATGATTGTGGATTCTAGATTATGTAAAGTAGAGTAATCTATGAGGTTAATTAGTCTACGCGTGTTAGTAGATGAATGTCGACCTTTTATAAAACCTGTCTGGTCCGGATGTATTATAAGAGGGGTTATTTTTTCTATCCTTCTGGCAAGAGCTTTACTAATTATTTTCAGGTCTACATTTATTAAAGATATGGGACGGTAACTGGATGGAAGTGTGGGGTCTTTGCCTGGTTTCAGCAATAGTGTTATATTAGCTAAGTTCATATTTTGCGGTGTCTTTTGTTTTTCCTGTATTTCTAACAACATATTATAAAATGTAGGAGCTAGCGTTGTCCAGAATTCCTTGTAAAATTCTGCTGAGTAACCATCTGGACCCGGGGCTTTATTGTTGGGCATATGTTGGAGAGCTTCGTGGAGTTCATCTACAGTAATAGGTGCATCTAAATTTATTTTATTTTCATTTTTTAGTTTTGGTAGATTAATGTTGTTTAAAAATTGTTCAATATGTTCATCTGTTGGATTAATCTGTGATTCATATAATGTTTTATAGAAGCTTCTAAACGTGTCATTTATCTTGTCTGGGTCATGGCTGATGTTTCCGTCTTGATCTTTAACAGAGGAGATTGTTGTTTTCTCCTTGTTTGTTTTTAGTTGATTTGCTAAAAACTTTCCAGATTTGTTACTATGTTCAAAGTTCTCCAAGCGAAGTCTTTGCACTAAAAACTGTGTTTTTTTTATCTATAATTTCTTTAAGCTGCAATTTAGTTTTCCTTATATTATTCATTGTGTGCTCTTCAGGGGAAATGCGGTAAGCCTCCTCCAATGATTTAATCCTGAGTTCTAATTCTAAAACTCTTGCTGTTTCCTTCTTCTTCTTATGTGAGGAGAAGGAAATTATTTTCCCTCGCATTACTGCTTTTCCTGCTTCCCAAAGGAGACACGCTGAAGTTTCAGGCATGTCATTTTTTTCTATATAAATTGACCATTCTTTTTTAAAATAATCAATAAACTCAGGATCTTTCAATAAAGAGGTGTTAAATCTCCAGCTTTGACCAATCGGTTTATTATTTTTGATTCTCAGACTGAATGAAACTGGTGCGTGATCGCTGATGCTGATTGGATGTATCTGAGTCTCTGAAATGTCGCCCATTAGTGAGTTACTATTTAAAATATAATCTATTCTAGAGAAGGAGTGGTGAACTGAAGAGAAGAAGGTGTATTCTCTTAGTTTAGGATGGTGAGAGCGCCAAGCATCGCAAAGACCAAAATCCTTCATGTACTGTTTGATAGTTTCTGACGACTGCCAGACTCGATGACTACCTGATGTGCTGCAGCGATCTTGTTCAGTCAAGACTACATTAAAATCACCAGCTAGCACTATTCTGTTATCTGAATAATTCTGGAGTGTAGTAAACAGGGAGTGGAAAAAGGAGGGATCATCTGCATTGGGGCCGTACACATTGGTAATACATAATTTGATATTACAAATAGATAATAAAGTTATCAGAAATCTGCCTTCCGGATCCACTACTGTGCTATCTATGTCAAAATTTAGTCTCTTATTAATAAGAGTAGCTACTCCTCTCTGCCTAGAATTGTAACAAGCTGAGTAAACATGAGGAAACTGAGCTGTTTGAAGAAGATCTATGGTTGAGTTTGTTAAATGAGTCTCTTGTAGTAAGACAATGTCAGCCTGCAGCTCCTGTAATTTATTAAAGATCTTCAACCTCTTCTCCCTGGAACCGGCTCCATGTACATTCCAACAGACGATTTTTAACATGGTTATTGTGAACGGTTTAATGCTTCATGCGTGTTACTGACGCGTGTGTCTTTGTGCACCCCTCTGCGTGTTCGCGCGTGTTTGCATGCAGCCTGATTGCGCGCGTTTGTCCGTATGTTAAATGTCCGTATATGTACCTTAATGCGTGTTCTCTCATACATAAAACGCGAGTGTTTATATGTATCATGTATGGTGCGGCTGTGCGTCCTGACGGTGTTGCGTGCGCTGCTGATATTACGAGCTGGATTACAATTAACAGTGAAGACGTGAAATAGAAAGATAGTGAAAAGTGAAAAGTGAGAAGAGTGGTGAAACAGAAAAAAATACATCGATCTAGGTGTAGAGGCTGTGGTGAGATGAGCAGTGTGTTCTACTGTCAGTGATCTATAATGGCGAGTTAAGAGTGATCATTTGGAGAGATTGACTTACAGTACCTGGGATCAGAAGAGCCACGGAGTGATGTCCGGGTCGCGGTACAGTTGTCCATTAATAAACAGTTTATCCACCGCGATGACAGCGCGAGCGCCATCGGCGATCGATTTCCTCCTGATGGGAAACAGGACTCTCCGTTGGTCCAGAATCTCTCTCGGATATTGGTCGTTTACTCCGAAGTTGGTCCCCTTCAGTTCGCGGCCCTGGTTCTTCACCTGCTCCTTCTGTTTGAAGCTGACGAACTTCGCTACTATGGGTCTTGGTCTGCTGGACCCGGGTTTCCTCCCGCCGAGCCGATGGACTCTGTGAAAGGAGATGTTTTTCACCGTTTCCTCCGGGAGCTTCAGGTGGGTTTTGATGAAGTTTTTCACCGTGGTCTCGGGGTCCTCCTCCGTCTGCTCTGGAATCCCTGCAAATACCAGGTTCTCGCTCATGCTCCGCGCCTGCAGATCGATCACCGTTTCCTTAATCTTCTTATTTTCATCTGAGAGACGGGTCAAGCCCTCGGTGAGGGATTTTACCGTCTCTCTGAGACCGGCATTTTCTGCAGCCAGACTTTCCACCTGCTTCTGGCTGAATTCTAATGATTCACGTAGCGCCTGGTACTCCTTTTGGAGAATTTCTACCAGACTCAAACGCGCATCAAAACTACTGAGTTTCTTATGGAGATCAGAACATCTGTTGAGTCGTTCCCCGTTGGTGAAATAGCTCCAGGTGAATCCTCATTTCGCTGTCTCTTGGACTTGGATGAGGTGGAGGGGGTGGAGGTGTAGCTTGGTTTCCCCATGACGATTCTGTCGTAACAACGATCTATAAAATCTGTCAGGCTGGCCAAATCCTCCCCGCTGTGCTCCAGAGTGTACCTTTTAAAGACACTATAGTCCTACTTTAAAGAATATTTTGATTAAGTTGGCACAAAATACAATCGAATGAAAGTATAAATGTTTGGGCGCGCCTAGTTTGAATCTGCCGTCTCCCCCGGAACTACGTCACCTACAGCATTAGCGTCAGACCCGCCTCTTTTCACACATAAGCCAATCACAGAGCTCGTTCGTCCCCGCTCACACACACACACATTGGCTGTCGTCTTATTCGTTGGTGTTCGTCTCCTTTTCTCGTACTGAAGTTAGTTTGAGTCGGCAAACCAGCAGCTAATGTACATTACTGTGAACTACTGGGCTGAAGAGGGGAGCAGAAGTTTGTTAGCGACAAAATAAATTTAGTTATAACTACTACAAGAAAAAGACCTGAAAATGTATCGGTCGCCGTTGTAGAGAAGATGAAAAATTCACTCGCACTGTCTCACAGTTTAGTCCTAAAATGCGACCAGTCTGGAGCCCTGAACATGACACTTTCAGGTTCGATCTTTATCATCAGAGTAAAATAATCCAGCTTACTGAATCTCTTAGCTTTTTTGTTGTTAGTTGTTTTCCTTAGTGAAAAGTTCACTTGAGAAAGAAATGAGAAGATGACGCTCCATCAGGTCTCTGTTTTATAAACTAATGAGGAAATCTTTGTTTATTTTTGCTCAGGAAATTCAGCTTTTTCATTTTGTTCCATCAGTGGCTCCATGGTTACTGAGAAAATGGCTTCTTTTTCTTAAAAGTGATCCATATTAGCAACAGATTCTAACAGGAGAGCACTTTTTTCCATTGACAACAACTGAAACATCAAAGATTGTGGTTCATGTTATGCCCAGAAAGTCTGAGTTAGTGTCGTAGCTTTCTTCTGCCACATGGGGGCAGCACTCAACATCTGGAACAGCTTGAACCGTTGGTTCTTCTTGGTTTTGCTGGTCATTAGCTTTTCTGGAGAAAGTTCAAATTGGATAACAAAGTACTTAAAAGTATGAATCGCCGTCAGTCGGTGTTGTTACAGCTGGTACTTTGTCCCGAAGAGTCTCATTTCTGGTTGTTTATTCTGTTTATCTCAGCATTGTTAGCTTTTTGGAGGACTGCGTTAAAAAGTTTCCCAAAATCTTTCAATCTATGGGCGCTAAGAGCTGCGCAGATTAATACATATTGTAGGGTGAAAACCTGTGTTGCGACATGGTATTCCTGCTCAGACTGGACCCCGACAGATCAGATATTTTGCAGATGACAGAGTCAGTCATAAGCTCACTGATGCAGAACTGACGTTTGTAAGTTAGCTTGTCTGTCAGGCACATTCACAGCAGGATAGTCTGGGGGATTCGGTCCGATTGGGGGGAAGAATTATGAAAGTTTTATTTGGTTTCGTTTACAAAACTGCCTGGACGACATCATGAAGTTACAGCTGCTCGCTAGGAGGCAGTATTCTCCGAACAGCTGACCATAAGGAAGAAGAAAATGGGCTCAAATGGCCAGGACTGAACGCGTCTCGTTAGTAAACAATGCAGCGACAATACATTCATTCAGTCCTGATGTTTCTGGCTTTACTTTGGTTTTCAAACCTGATCTGGTTTTTACAAGAATCTTTCCAGCATGAGTAGCAGCCAGATATCCAGCATGTTCCTGTTCCTCCAGGTTCCCTGGATGCTCCGTTCACACTGCAAGCGAACCAGACCAGAGTTCACTTGCAACTGACCCGAAACCCTGGTTTGGTCTGAGGGTGAATGTACTTCACACTGCTCCAAACGAGGTTTGGTTTAATGTGAACCAAACAGTGTGAATGTGCCCAAAGAGCACAACCCATAACTACTGCACACACCCCCAGAGCCACTCTGAAAAGGGTCGTAGCCGACAGTCGGAAATATTGAACATGTTCAATATTAGTGACGCATAGTGACTGCGTGGATGGTGATGTGGTACAGAATGTAACCAATCAGAGAGCGAGCTGGCCGGGGAACAAGGAAATAAATAAAGTCCGTATTCTCGCCGTCTCCAGTCTGGTATTTTTTTCAGTTCTGGCTTTTTCTGTTAACAATAGTCCCAAGACCACCACGATTCCCTGGTCCTATATATCCTCTTCCATGCTGGGTGTTGTGTTTTCCAGTTGTTACTAAATTTCTTCTTCTGCGTTTTTGTTAAATCACGTTTGATAGAGATATCGTCCTCAGAGGACTAGATTGTGGATGATTTGTGGGACAGCATCGCCGTGTGTGTGTGTTCTGTGATTACATTTTCGGAGTCACCACACACAGTATGATCAAAACTGACTTTTTATCTTCACGTGTGAGGTCTCCACCAGATAAAAAATCTCACAGGATTAAAAGAATCGTTATGTGTGTACCAGGCTTTAGACAAATCAGACTTTCAGTTTTGCCTCACCAGGACTTAATACATCGTTAGTTATCCAACCAATCATGTGGACCCTTGTGTGTCCTGTAGGAGGCTCTTCGATGCAGCCTCTTTGGTTCCTTTACAGCCAAAGTGACATCTTGCTTTTAGCTGAGGCAAGCTAGCAGTCTAATCTGTTCTAACTTTTCCCTTAACCCTAGCTGAAATGTTTCCAGCTCCTGACCTCACTTCACACCTCCAAACCCAGCTCTGGGTCGTCATATCTGTGCTGCCACTGTCAGAAGCTTTAATACCAAAACCCAGAAGAGTTGCTCCTGCGGTTTTTCTTCCTTACCCTTGTTTCATCTCACGTACTTCACTCTCTTCTCTGTCCTTTCCTTGTTCTCTTCTCTCTGCATCTGGTAATACTTTCAAATCATCCAAGCCTGGAAAAAAGGCACCATTACATCGGCTGAACACGCTGTTTGTTTTGGTCATCTCCCAACGCCTCTCCCCTCCGTTTGGCGTGTTCCTCCATGCAGTCTTTCTTCCTGCTTCCCTGAAACTCCAAAATAGAAAAACTCCATTTTCTAAATCTAATTGTTGTCTTCTTGGTTGACCTCCTCCTACAGCAGGAGAACTTCCCATGAGATCAGAGGGAAGGAAAATATTTGCTTCATCAATATTCCAGTCAGCTCTCTCAAAGCAAGAATTGTAGCATTTCATTCACTTTTCCTGGTGCTCTGTGTGGGTGGGATCAACAACCTGTTCCACACCACGATGGCCCTTAAAGTGAGACTCCCACCCACCTGGTAGACCACCTTTTGTTTTAACTTCAAAGCCCCTCGCTCAGCGCCTGCAGGGAGAAAGTCTCTCGGCCTTTCCCAGTGAGAGGCCTCTTTCTTGGACTTCATCTCACCATCACCACACAAAAACACACGCACACACACACAGATGAGTAAACAGCCTGTTGCTGCAGGAGAAGAAAGCAGCAGTGTTGCTAAGGGAGTCCATTATTTATGGAGTTCCACTCCATTTACCTGTGATTATGCTTTTGTTAGCAAAAGAAAAACATGCTCAGAAAAACAAAACAAAACAATCAGGACACGTTTTTCCACTGATTACCCCAAACCTTGTTTTTCTGTCTCATCTGACACTGCATTTCTACACAGTTTTACTCAGAGGAGAGAAAGACGCGTCAGCTCATCAAGTAGCTTCCAGCAGCAGATAGAAACTACAACGATTTCATTATTAAACGTGCTGCAGCTTTTAACCACATACGGTTTAGTTGAGGCTACGAAGAAAAGGCAGCAAGCAGTTTAAATATGGAGCCGCAGTGAGTACAAGCAACTCATTAACCAGTCAGGGATGGACATGGTCAGCAGCAACACTCAGGTAGGCTGTGCTGGTTAAACCAGACCACGTTGGTACTAAGGGGTCGAAAGTGGACCAAGAAAATCTCCCCCCACCATTACACCAGCAGCAGCCTGAAGCGTTGATCCAAGGCAGGATGGATCCATGTTTTATATTTCTTTTTTTATATATATTTATTGTTTTTACTTTTACAAAACATTTTTAAGGAATAAACACAACATGAACTTGTGGTGTTTTCTGTCATAGTTTTACAGGGAATTAACCAGGCAATCCAATTTGGATCCATGTTTTCATGATGTTTCCAGCAGATTCTGAGCCGAGCATCTGAATGTGGAGCACTTTTACATCATACATCACATTCACACACACACTCACACACTGATGGCGGACGGTGCCATGCAAGGCGCTCAACCATGACCCATCAGGAGCAATCTGGGGTTCGGTGTCTTGCTCAGGGACACTTCGGCATGAGCTCGACGGACCGAGGATTGAACCAGCAACCCTCAGGCTACAAGATGCCCAAAGATGGTTGTGTGTGAACATCCCAGTACATGCCACGTTCAAAGTCACTTAAATCCCTTTTCCCTCATTCTGATGGTCAGTTTGAACTTCAGCAAGTCGTCTTCACCACGTCTACATGAGTACATGCTGCCGTGTGATTGGCTGGTTGGATATTTGCAGTTGAACAGCTGTCCTGCATGTATATAAATTAATATTATTTATTTATTTATGTATTTATATTTTAGGAGTGGGACTTTAATCATTAATAACAATTCAACAATAATTTTGAATAATTATAGAAAAAAATGCTAAAATAAAATGAACATATTTAATCTGTTTGTGTTTCAAACAACGCAGAACGTTAATCAGCGCACGGTATGATTACAGCGACACACACGTCACAGCGTGGGCGCTATATTTAGCCAGTTTTCACACCCCTCTACGATTCTATTCTTAAAAAAGCGGCTAGCAAGAAATCTAGACTTTTCCGGTGATGTTGGAGACCGATGTGAAAGCCTGCAACATGTACTGTTTTCATGGAGCAGCGGTGCAGACTCAGGCCCCGCCCCCACCATGAAGATTCAACAGCCTTCAGCATCAGTCCCAGCTTCCAGCTCCAGATCAGGGTGTTCAGCTCTGCTCCAGGACCAGACTGGAAGCTGCTGCTGCTGATCTCGTCCTGGATTACCGGCACATATTTATGAAGCATGTGGATGAAAACATGTAGAAAGCTAAAGTTCTGTAACATGTTGTAGACTCTTAATCAGAGAACAGCTGGAGATGCTGGTTAAAGGACTTAAACTGACACTTGAACTTTAGTTCTGTTCATTTAGTGTCGGGGACGTTTTCTATTTCTTTTCTACTATTTTCAATTGAAATTAAACGGATTTTTCGAGACATTACTGGAGTTTATAATAATGTCTGTGTCTGTTAAAATATTGCTTTCTTGGTCAAATACTCTTATATTAAAATGTGATTATTCAAGATTTATTAATAACAAACCCTCTAATTACTCCTAAAATATATATATGTATATATATGTATATATATATATATATATATATATCCAGTTTTTACACATTTTTTTTTTTTACCTCCATCGTTTCCATCTGTCAGATTTGTGTGTGTGTGTGTATATATATATATATATAAATATTACACTTTTTTTTTTAAGCCTAACCTAACAGGATGCCAACATGTTCCTTCCAAGATGGCGGCATTATCAAAGTTTAGGTTGTGGGTTCAATTTGTGCGTGTCAGAACTCTTCGAGCTTCAACTCTGTGCAACTTTACCTGCTTTGTTCTTTTTTCAGCCAGAACCCAGATTGTTCCAGGTTTGCTCTCCAGTGATGTGCTGTAGGGTTTTATAAGCAACACCTCTAATTCTTCTTTTCATCTCCTTCTCAGGGACGTCATCAAAAGAATAGACCAGTCAGAGTTTGAAGGATTTGAATACATCAACCCCCTGCTGCTATCCACAGAGGAGTCTGTATGAAGGAGACCAGCTTCCTTCTTTGCCCACCTACTGTCTGTCCAGGCTGCCGTCTCAGCCAAATAAAGACTACTTTACAAGCCAACTCTGGAAGGCGAGGAGGAGGAAGAGCAGAGGGCGACGAGGAGGACAAACTCCCCCTCTGGACTGGTCATCAAGACAAGGCAACAGAGGAGTGGGAGACATTTCCTTCCTGAACGATTACCAGACTCTTTCCTGGATGTTAGGGGGGGGACAAGGGAGACACTGGACTACAGGAACATTCCCCGTCTTCATGTTGTCTTCTCCTTTTCTTTTCTTTTTTGCATTTTACCTTCAGAATGTCCATCCTGGTGTCAAAGCACGGTCGGCTTTGTAATTTCAGAGATAGAAATGTTTCATTCTGTGCCTGCCATCATGAAGACATGTCCGCCCGTCTCACGTCCCTGGACGAACAGGACAGTTCTGCTGAGGAGCAGATTTTATGTGCACTTTTTTTTGTTCTTCTATCTGGTCGGGGGGCGAAGCCTCACATGGAACAGGAATGTACAATGACGAAGGAAAACATAAGTTATTGTGTGTAATAATGTAGGTAGAATCCAGAATTCGATGCCTTTTTCTTGATGCAAGCAGCACATTTTCATTAGTCGACACAAACATTTTTATTATCTTTTATGGTTTTCACAAACCAAAGGGGGGGCTAACTGGGTTACGGCTTTTTATTTAAGAAGTGCCTCAAAGATCAAAATGATTAATTACGTCTCTGAATGCACTTATTGGACATTCTTCACCCATCACGGCTTCAGTAGTTAAAGGTGCTGAAATGAAGAATAGACTAAACTAGTCCGGTCTGTGGGGAATCTGTGTGTCTGCACACAACTCCTAGTTTTCACTGAATTGATTAAAATATTTACGATGATGTAGAAATTCACAAGAGCATCAAAACACCATGAGACATGTGACTAAGAGGTGACGAGCTGCGCGGTGAAGATGGCGTCTGATGCCAGATGGGAGCCGTACTTTCCAGCCTTCTGTAATCTGAAGGCCACAGCGGACTTACTGCCAGTCTCAGCCGGGCGGCTTTAGAAACAGACATTAGGCTGAAAACGAAGCGTTCCTTTGGCTCCAGCATCCACAGCGTGTACAGGCGTGCTGGCCGAGATCAGGTTCTTCCACTGCGTGACCATCTGCAGCCCCTCCAAGGTGCCATGTGACCTGATGGTCGTGCTGCCTCCGTCTCTCAAACGCAGCCTGGCTTCGCCTGATGCAGCTGAGATTCAGCTTGAAGTGGACTGGACTGCAGCAGGACCGGGGCTGGCTAACGAAGCCCAGAACCGTTTGAGTCCCAGCTGAAATAAATCAGGATGTCTGACTGTTAAAAACATCAAAATCTCACACTGATGCTGCATTTTGACCAAAAGTATCAGGTACTTCTAGTTCTGGGGACGTTTCAGGCAAATTTATCCACAGACACTCATTTCAACAGCTGGACAGCGTTCCTGGTCCCACAGGCCGTGAGGGAATAGATGTATTGACTCTACGACTCTGGGTGCTGATCTTCCTCCTTTACTGTCAGACTTTCTCTGGTTGACGTGTCGCATTAGAGCAACAACTGGCAGCACGTTGAGCTGAACAGCTGGACATTCAGGAGGGCTGTACGCTCCACGTTTTAAAATAATAATCCTGTTACTTCTGGGTCAAAGCCTGGGACTGACGCTGGAGACAGTCTTTAAGCCAGTTTCTTTCCAGCTGAACATGGACACGAAGGAAATTCAACTCCCAGCTGCATCATGTGCTCGTTAGTTTGACTCATTTGATTCAGTTTCAGTCAAACTAACACATTCATGTGTTTTAAAAGTCCAGCTTTAGCGGGACTAACACGATAATTTCAGTTTTTTTTCTAATGTCATGTAAACATACGGCTGAGCTGCAGCCACAGAAATCAGCAACGTGGCACCTTCCTTCAGCCTCATGCAAAACTACTTCAACTTAACTTGATTTTCCATCTTCCTGGTTTCGGTTTGTTTTTCCTTT
This sequence comes from Melanotaenia boesemani, assembly GCF_017639745.1. Taxonomy (NCBI): domain Eukaryota; kingdom Metazoa; phylum Chordata; class Actinopteri; order Atheriniformes; family Melanotaeniidae; genus Melanotaenia; species Melanotaenia boesemani. The sequence continues at coordinate 34,038,012 of NC_055694.1, read as the reverse complement.
TTTACCGTCTGGACTTCACACTCGACTTGCTCCTGATTTCAGCATTTAATGCTAAATATGAGTCCAGTTTTAGCATCAGAAATACTGATCCAGTTATGGATGTTGTGATACTGAATGCAGTCCAACACGCCGGGTCACTGCATCGGTGGTGTGGAGGCCGAGTTTCTACAGCTGCTACGCTGCTCATTTCTCCATCATTTCACCAACACAAAGTGAAGTTTTTAGCTGGTTTGACTTCATCTACTGCCATCTTTACAACAAAGCAGCATATCGGTAAGCACACAAAGGGTAAAGCCGGGATCAAAACGCTAACACATTCACAAAAAAATCAGCTCTTATCAGGATTGAAGTCTCTGACTGAGGTCCGTCGCGTCTGAAACGAGCCAAGTCGATCTTTTTGTGTGCTTCCGGGGAGAAGAGAGCTCTCTATTGGCTGAGAATTATTAGATGAAATCTGACCCGTGCTAATTTCATAACTACATAATAGGATTAATTAGCTGATCCTGAGTCCAAGGGTGTCAATTAGCTGCAGGGTCTTCAGAGGCAGGGAAGAAAAGATAATGAAGCAGCTTTACAGTCACGGTATCGTCCACCACAATGAACACACACACACACACACACACAAGAAGCTAAAAATCGCTTCAACATTCAAGGAACTTTCCCAAACTTCATCTGGTTTGCTTTCATGTTTTGTCGACATCTTTGCACAGCAGACGATATGTTAGTGGCATCTTTTTGTAGAGGGACCAACGGATGAACTGAGTCCTTGAATCCACACTGCAGAACACCGAAGAAAAGAATGATCTGAAAAGAACGACATGAGACCGTGCATTTTTTAAACATAATGCTGGTTAGATCTGCTTATTTTGCTTCACCGCATCTTTGTAAATATGTGTAATTATTAAAAATGATACTGGTTTTCCGTGAACAGTCCTTCTCTTTTTTTTTTTTCAGCATTTCTTCCATCGAATGTCCATCCTCTCATTTTCTCTCCTTATCTAATAATGAGAAAATAAACATCTCAGTAGAATATTAATAAATCTGCATCTTGCATCACCTCCGTCAGTGGGTGATGGAATTACATCTGGAGGAAATGTTTAAAGAGGCTTCACCAAACTTAGAATGAGCAGCTTTTATATAGAAACAGCAGGGGTCATCCTCTCTGCTCTGTAACTACAGTAGCTCAGATGGGGCAGATGTTTCTACGTCCTACAAACTGGACCTTTAAGTAGTTTTTCTCTTAAACATCTGCAGCTTTTCTTCATTCTGTTTGGAAACATCATGACTTCATGGACAGACGTTAAGACGCTGGTCAGTTGGGAAGCAACGACTGCGATGCGACAACAAACCCACCACATTTGGGTCTTTAGTTACAGCGAAGAAAAAGCAATAAAATGGAAATTCTGTTGTTTTTTTTTTTTTTTGTTTCTGCTAAAAACCAGAAAGGGAAAACCTGGAAAAACTAGAAATCCATGCATCATTGTTCATTTCCCTTTTCATGAGACGAAGTTCTCTCCAGGTAGACGACGCATCCAAAGCTGGCTATTTCTGGCTCGTTTAATTCATTTATCAAATTTCTTCCATAGAAAAAGAAGCTTCGACTGGAACCCAGCAGCCAGATGCATGAAACAGCTTTTTCATTTACAAAGCCCTGCACATCTATGCTTCTTTTTAGAAACAGGTCTGTCACTGTGAAGCTACACTTCCCTAAGAGTCACTTACATCAAATCGCTGTGGCAGAAAAGCCAAAGATTATGATGGAAAACAGGAACGCACAGCTTTGTGTGCAGATGATGAGGAAAGCTGCAGAGATAAATGCTGAATTTCTTAAACAAACTTTGGAATCCTAAAGCTGGGTTTGAGCTCGCTAAAGAAAAATTTTAAATATCTTCTTCTGCTTAGCTGGGGTCGGACAGCAGGGAACCCCAAACCTCCTTCCCATCCACTTCATCCAGCTCATCCGAATGGGATCCTGAGGCATTCAAACGCCAGATGGAAGACATAGTCTCTCCCTCCGGCATGTCCTGGGTCTTTCCCGGGATCTCCTCTCGGTGGGACGTGCCTGGAACACTTCACCAGAGAGGCGTCCAGGAGGCATCCTGACCAGCTCATCTGGCTCCTCTGGATGTGGAGGAGCAGCAACTCTACTCTGATGTCCTCTGGGATATCAGCCAGAACATCCAGAGCTTTTCCGTTCAGCTCAGCTCTTTCTTCCCCATCTGAACAGACCGATGCAGTCCGCATCACTGCAGACGCTGCACCGATCCTCCTGTAGCTCTCCATCCTTCCCTCACTCCTGAATCCTGATCCTGAACTCTTCCACCTGAGGCAGGACCTCATTCCTGACCTATTAAAAAACACTCCACCCTTTTCTGGCTGAGGACCATGGTGTCGGATTAGGAGGTGCTGATTCTCATCCCAGCCGCTTCACACTCGACTGCGAATCGCTCCAGTGAGAGCTGAAGATCACGGCCCGATCAAGCCAACAGAACCACATCATCCGCAAAGAACAGAGACCCAATCCTGAGGCTACCGAACCGGATCCCCTCAACACCTCGGCTGGTCCATAAAAGTTCTGAACAGAATCGATGACTAATTTAATCTTTAATTAGAATGATATCATGTGACTTCCACTGAACCAAACGGCTGTCAAACAAACCGAAAAGTTCTAATATTTTGCAAAGATGTGAGATGATGTCATAGTGATGTCAAGTTTACACACTAGACACCTTAAAAACAGTTGAGCTATGTGATGGCATTCATCTTTATTATCAAAGAAAGATTTGAACTGGAGAAATTCTAGAACTGCTGCTTCAGTCAGCTTCTACACGCTGAAGCAGAGGAAACCCTGCAACATCTTGAAGTCTACATCTTCTTCATGCGTGGATGGTGAAAGCAGTCAGGATTTAGAATCCTGATGAGAAATCCTGCATCATTTCTGCTCCAGTGAGTACGCATTTCACGCCGTTTCACTCTATCGCAGCGCTCCATCCCTGCTGTCATCATCAGAAATACATCCCGAAGAATGAAGCTAAAACTTTGGCTCAAGTTAAAAAAAGCTCAACTCCCATGTCGTCGTTGACTTCTGTTTCAGCAGCGATGACTTTTATCACCTCGTGAGCTTTAATTTAGCCACAGCGCTAACAAAAGGATCCTTTTAAAACTTTTAAAAATGAGATTATTAGGGGTGGGACTCAGATACTTCAGATTACAAGACTTTTCTTATCGTCTTTTCACAAAATTGTGGACTGCCTCTCTTTTTTATATGTTTACAAGGCACCCTGAAGTAAACAGCTGGAGCCAAAAACAAGACAAATGTCTGATAATGTGCGTTATTCTATATCCTCCATCGTCGTCATGTCGGTTGTGGTCTGATATGGTCTATTTGTATTGCTTTACATAATACTCCCATGCATCCTTTACAGTGGCATGGTTGTTAGACAACACATCCACTAGAGGGCAGTGGAGAGTCCCAACATCAGTTTCAGACCTGGTGCCAGCGGAGGACATCATGATGATGCACATTTGCAGAAAGAGCCGTAAAACGACGAAGTGGTCTGTGAAATCATCACTGCTGGTTGCACAGGAGCTACACCGTGCAGCACTGCAGCAGTGTGTATCCGCAAGTTCTCTGAAACACACACATGAACGTAAAGGACGGACAAAAGGCTTCGATTTAACCTGGAGCATAAATAAGCTCTTAGATTGCTTCAAGAAGACGTTCAAACGTAGTGAAAATGTTTCAGATTTTCGTTAAGTTAATAAGCTCAGCTTATTAACTTAAGTAGCAGGAAACGGGTTTTTCTTCAAACCCAGCAGAGCTTCTTACTTTTACTACGGGAACTCCAGAGGATGAGTTGATTAAAATTTGGTCTTGCTGCTTAAATTAGCATATTAGAGAATCTCAACATGTTTCTGGTGAAACATCAGTTTCTGTTGATGACAAACTACTTCTAATATCAGCATGCCGGCTCCTTTGTGATGGCAGATTCCTTCGCTGCTCAACATGATGAAGAAACATTTTAAAAAAGGGTCCAAGAGGGAAAAAGAGGACAGTGCAGAATTCACCTCCGAGTTCCCACGTTTTACTTCTGAGTTTTAGACGACAGCAAACGTGGTTACGATGGAGGAGATCATGACGATGCAGCCATTAAATGCTCCACAGCTGCTTCTTCTTCGTTCCTTTCACTGGTCATGTGAGCTATACTGCCCCCCATGGTTTCTAGTGGTACTACTGTTTTTGGTGTGTCAGGCTACGTATCCACAAGTTCTTTAAAAAAAAAAAAAAAAACGCATAAATGAGCCTTTAGACAAGCATTCTGTCATTTCTTTAAGTAGCATTCAGGAACAGTTCTCCTGGATGCTGGAAGGACTTTTCAAAACTCTTCTTCAGATGTTTCTGCCGTTTGTTCTGTTCTCTGTCCAGATGATCCTACGCTGCTTTGCACTGTTCTGAGGAGGATCCATCCATCCATCAGACTCGTTGAGGTCTGGGTTCTGAGGAGGATCCATCTGTCCATCAGACTCGTTGAGGTCTGGGTTCTGAGGAGGATCCATCCGTCCATGAGACTCGTTGAGGTCTGGGTTCTGAGGAGGATCCATCCCTCCATCAGACTCAATGAGGTCTGGGTTCTGAGGAGGATCCATCCGTCCATCAGACTCGTTGAGGTCTGGGTTCTGAGGAGGATCCATCCCTCCATCAGACTCAATGAGGTCTGGGTTCTGAGGAGGACTTGTCCCTCCATCAGACCTGTATCCACTGATCTTCGTCTTGCATCATATCTCAGCGTTTTCTCCCTGTTTCCCTTTGTTAAGAACGGCTTGTGGCAGCTACGTTTCCATGGAGACCATTTTTGATGAGGCTTCGGCCAACAGTAGACGGATCAGCAGAAGCTCCAGATGCATCTCCCTGGTTCAGGTGTTTGCTGGATTTCAGATCATCTGTTGTTTTTAGTCCTGACTCTTCTTCTGTTCACGTGTCCAGATTCTGCCTCCATGCTGAAATAACCAGGTTTCCAGCTACCAGCTGTTTGGGAATCACCTCGTTGCTGCTGAAATCCCGTTTTCTGTTTGTCAGACTGTCGGGTCTTTGCTGGTTTTTGTAGACGTGACTAAACAAATAAGAAATTACATGTGACATGCTGCTGGTAGCAAAGAGCCTAAAGATCCTGTTTAAATGTCTTTGCTAAGTTTTCTGTTGTGTTGACAAAACACTGGTTCACTCCTTGAGTTAGGAGCCTCTTTATTGCTTGAATGAGATTCATTCAGTTAAATAACTTAAACTAAATTCCTCTGATCGTGTTCAGGTTCAAGGACTGAAAAGTGAAAAAGCAAACAATGACTGAAGGAAAAACTCCTGCTTAACACCACTTTAAAAGATTACAGCAAAGTCTGGGAAATATAAAGAAATGAGGAGTGTAAGTAATACTAGTAACTACTAACCAATACTTAAACTGTCTGTTAGACACAACACCGTCTGGTTAGGAACCTCTTTAAACTGCAGGAAGGATTCGTAGGTCAGCGTTAAGCAGCCGAGTTCCTTTTCTTGTTTTTTATCAAGAAAAGTCAGAGTGGTCTCACTCATCCACTTGTACCTGCTCTCTGATTCCTGCCTCTGACCCAGAAATGAGTCTCGTCCTGGAGGAGGTGTCCATGCAGCGTCCTCATCTCTTCTCCTCCCATCTCTGGTGAGGGTGAGGGAGGAGAGGAGTGAGGGAAGGATAGAGGAGGGGATGCTGCAGAGTGGTTCCAGAGAAATGCTGTACTGGGTTCTTCAGAATGGAACCAAAGCTAGAAGATAAAAATAAGCTGGTTTTTCAAAGCTAGAAAGACTAGAGCATCAGCAGCTCAGGGTCCAGACTGATCCTGCTGACCAGCTGGAATAAGAGGACGATGTTATTTCCCTGAGGAGGTGAGCATCCTGGTGGACTGTCCCTCTGGTTTAACTCAATGTGCATGAAGAGTGTCAGTAAATACTGAGAGGTCTTCTGCCGTGTCCTCCTCCGTCTGATGGGAAGCCGGAGGGTGGGGGCGTCTGGACGGCTGCCAGCATCCTGCCGGCTCACCAGGTCATGTCCACATTCATGTCGGACAGACACTGGGCCAGGTGGCCGTCACAGTCCATCTGGGTGAACCTGGAGAGACGGAAACAAGGTGCAGACAAGGAACACACTCAGTGTGTGAGCAGAACATACTGATGCATGCAGTCTGTCAAAGCGCTCACTGCACCGCCCGGCCCCACCTTGTCTTTCTAGGGTGGTGGTTAGAAGGCCCCCTCCCCCTTGTTAATTAACCCCCAAACTCCCAGACACTTTTTGCCATTTTTGATCTGCCTGTTTTTGGGGGGGTTTATGTAAAAATGCATGTAGAAGTTTTTTTTTCAGGACAGACTCAGTTGTCAGATTATGAGGCTAAAATGATGTAAAGTGAAGGTGTCAGTAGAATAAAGGCTGACCAGAATCGTCTTACCCAGCTGGAAAGACAACGTGCACCCTCCCCGCCATGTCTGCTTGTATTTACTTTTGTTCTTGTTTCGTCTTTTTGGTTTGACCTCTTTCGCTCCCTCACATATTTAATGCAGGATTATAGTTTTTATTTTTTATGTTACTTTTTAGTTACTGATTCTTCTGTTTTGTTTGCAATAAAAATAAAAAAGACAGGAAGTGGCTTCATCTTCATGTCCAGGTCTAAATAGAGGTCTCTTAGCAACATAGTAGTGATGGTGATGTTTTTATGGTGAAATGTGATAAATAATGCTGTTATCATGGATCATGGTGGATTTACCAGATAGAGTCTCTGAATAAAACTACATTTAGTGGCTGGATTGTAAACCTGCTGGATGGGATAGAAATGCCTGGAAAACTTGTGTAGAACTAAAGGGTAGCTATCCATCACATTTACCCCACAGAGCTGCACACCACCGCCGCTGAGATGCTGGTGATGATAGCTCTCCAGCAGAAAATCCCCCACGTGCACATACCAACAGCATCTGTGGAAAACAGCCAGAGCGAATCGTTCTCTGAACATCTCTGCTGCTGATGAGTGAGAACAGCTCCAGTCTGCCGTCTTACAGGCCGTAAAACCTTTTTATGAGGCTTCTGCGATGAAAGCGGCAGTTTGCCAGTAGAGCGGAAACTACCTATAACACCGGGCGAGGAACAGGACTAATCAGGTTATTTCCATACACGGAAGCAAACAGCTCCCAGACTGCAGACACCTCCTCTGCGCCGGGAAACAAGCCTTCATTTCCACAGGAGATCTGCTGACAGTCGGGTTTCCTGCTGGAGGCTATAAAAAGTTTGTATGTCATCATGATTGACAGCTGTGACTGACAGCTGCTCTCTGGGCACAGAACAGGATGTAAATACGGTGCAGTCAAAGGGACAAAATTAAGGTGATGGACAAGCCGATGGAGGTTATATCCCTGCTGAATCTGGCCAATGACAAGCCAGCGTGAGTGAGTCAGAGGTGGGTGGTGGAAATGAGCTGGAGTATCATACATCCAGTCTTTCTGAAGAACATCTTAGAAATAATTACTATATCCATGTTTGATTGATATTTTCTATTTGGATCGATGCTAACGGCTCATTGACGAGTGAACAGATGTAGATGTTGCTTTGTTCCAACCCTACAAACAGCAGTAGGAGTTTCTGTAGCAGCTGATGCTGCTGAGTGCAGGAATCAATAAAAAGGTCCAGGTCAGCTGATGACTGAAGCTTTAGCCTGCACGGTGTCGTTTACCGGCTGCCTGAACAAGGTGCCGCAGAATGAGGAGAAAGAGACGTCCTCATTCTCCCATCCATCCTGTGTGTATTACCATTAATTTACTGTGGCATTAAATATGGTGATGAATTGTGAAATTAAATAATCATGACATCCCTAGCCCCCCGGACATCAGGTTTTACTGAACTAAAACAAGTTCCTGAACTAAACTGAGACCTTTTTTAGGTCTTATTTTATGAAATACTGAACTAATTATTTGAACTGAAGTGATCGTCTGACGTAAAAAGTGAAGAAAAACCAGTAAAACAAGCAGCCAATGATGTGTTTTATCAGCAGGTGTTTACTTTGGGTGAAGCTGCTGTAGGACAAACACTCTTCAATGATAAAAAGAAAAAGCTGTTTTTATCCACATCATCAGTTTTATCAGAGTTTCTTCATCAGTGTCGGCTGTTTAGCTTCAGTCGTCACATCTGCTGTTTTTAGGACAGAAATTATCACCATGGAGACGGTTGGTGAGGTGATGATATATGAATTCTGAATTATGATCTAGAACGTGGTAGAGATGGTTTAGAACAACATTACATGCTGCATTCACTGACCATTGGACGTCTGACATTTACCGAAGAGAAGGTCAGTTAAAAGTAAATATTTGTGGCATCGACTCGTTCTGGTGATACATGAACAGTAAAAACGGGGAATTTCAGGCTTAGTCGCAAATGTGATTAATCTGATTAAAATTCAGATAAAAAAGAAATAATCTCAGTAATTATCTTGTTTAAGTTGTTTGACATGTTAAAATCGTTCAGATTTGCACGTCCCCTGAAGGAACCTGGATTTATTTTGGGGTGTTGAACAGATGAGCTGTAGCTTGTGTTTTGCTGACAGAGGAGGTTTGACAGATTTCTTTGCAGTCCTATCACGTGCACACAGTGATTAAAACACCTCTGCAGATCTTGCAGGCCAGTTTTAAATCTTTGGCCCAGTGATTCCCCCTCATGAGACACCAAATCCATCCAGAACCAGCAGCACATGGATGGAGACGGGCTGCTGCCACTCGGGATGTTGTTACCAAATCCTTCTGGTCCAGAGTCTTTTCATCTATATTTCCAATTAAAAGTGTAACCCCACATTTATATAATCGAAATTTATTATTAAATCTGCATCTGAAATACTTCATTTTATCCACATATTAAAGGTCCGGACTAATAAGCTTTAATTATTGACTTGATGGGCTGCAGAGAGGACGTCCCTCTCACGGTAACAGGGTTACACAGCGTCCTCATCACTAAAACACTTTGGCCCAGTGGAGATGCAGTCAGCTCCACAGAAACAGCTGCATGAAAACAGAAAACCCAAATATCACAGAAGTTTTTATGCCTGGGAGAGGTATAAATGTGTCATGAACACAGATGGAAGCTTCATCATCTGCGTCACGCTGAAGGTCCACCGGGCTGAAACAAGTCTTCCTTTCTTCATTTAAAGCTGCGACACACCGAGAACCGAACAGCAGCTTCGTCGGGGCAGCTGCAGATGTGATGAGGAAAGTTCCCTGGTTACAGGATTTTATATTAGTTTGGAGTTTTCTGCTCTGATACAGACGATATGCAGACTTTTCACATCCCTGGCAAAATACCATTTTTTTGTGATGTTGCGACCACAATAAATTAGTCCAGAACTCCCCCACCTCCCGAACCCGTTGAGGGTGAAGTCATCGACGGCGTTTGAAGCCTCGCTGCATCAGGAAGTGTTTGTTTGTTTGTTTGTTTTTAAATCAAATAGAAAAATTGCTTAAACTTGGCGAAGTTTCTGCTTCAGGAACAAAGAGGGAAACACAGCGGCGTTGCGTGAAGACGAAGGAAACGTGGCGACACAACGAACATCAGCTCGAAACACATGAATGTGACTGAAAATGGAAAAGACAGAAACAGAAGAATCCACCAAATTATGATGTGCAGATCTTACCCAGCAGGGAACACCTGTAAACACATGGGACATCTCTGCAGCCCAGCTCCTCCATCTCCTCCAGCTCCTCCAGCTCCTCCAGCTCCTCCATCTCCTCCATCTCCTCCATCTCCTCCAGCTCTCCTCGGCCCTTTTTCCTCTCCAGGAGGACCGGAGCACTCGGGCCTGAGCTGCCTGCTCACTGCTGCTGTTTCCTCCTTTTGTTTTCCTCCGACACAAGTTTGTCCTGCTGCTGCTGCCTCCTCCTCCTTCTCCTCCTCCGTCTGTTGTGTTTTGCTGAGGACATGTTGAGGAGCTGCTGTCTGGTGATCAGGACTCGGCCGGCTGTGGGTAGCTGAACGTCTGTCAGCTGGTTTTGGAGCAGGTCTGGTTCGTACCAGGAGGTCCTGCTGGGAGCAGCTGAGGCTGGGAGGCTCTGGAGTCCTCGGGGACGGTGGAGAGGGAGGAGACGTGTCTGGAAAAGGATCAACGTCACTGCAGGGGTCACACCACCGATCATCCTCCAACTTTAAAGATGTGGATTTCTACAGTTACAGAAAAACAAAGACAAGCTTTGAGCTTTTCAGCATTCATGGGTTAATTAGACCTGCCTCGTGGAGAAGCTCTGCCATGTTTCCACCAAGGGGTCCAGGTCGGGAGGATTGGTTTGGTAAATCCTGATCTATGCTGCTCACCCGTAGCCAGCTGTACCTTTACCTGATAGGCAGTGAATCGGCTTCAGCTACAGATGTGGATAAAATTGTTGGTACCCTTTAATAAATGAAAGAAAAATTCACAATGTTCACAAAAATAACTTCAGTCTGACAAAAGTAATACTAAATAAAAATTTTATTAAATTTAACCAATGAAAGTCAGACATTGCTTTTTAACCATGCTTTAACAGAAATATTTTAAAAAATAAACTCATGAAACAGGCCTGGACAAAAATGATGGTACCTTTAACTTAATATTTTGTTGCACAACCTTTTGAGGCAACCACTGCAATCAAACGATTCCTGTAACTGTCACTGAGACTTCTGCACCTCTCAGCAGGTATTTTGATCCACTCCTCATAAGCAAACTGCTCCAGTTGTCGCAGGTTTGAAGGAGACTTTTCCAGACGGCATGTTTCAGCTCCTTCCAAAGATGCTCAATAGGATTTAGGTCACAGCTTAAAGAAGACCACTTTAGAATAGTCCAGTGTTTTCCTCTTAGCCATTCTTGGGTGTTTTTAGTTGTGTTTTGGGTCATTGTCCTGTTGCAAGACACATGACCTGCAACTGAGACCAAGCTTTCTGACACTGGCCAGCACATTTCTCTCTAGAATCCTTGATAGTCTTGAGATTTCATTGTACCTGCACAGATTCAAGGCACCCTGTACCAGATGCAGCAAAGCAGCCCAGAACATAACAGAACCTCCTCCATGTTCCACAGTAGGGACGGTGTTCTTTTCTTCATATGCTTCATTTTTCCATCTGGAAACATAGAGCTGATGTGTCTTGGTAAAAAGTTCCATTTTTGTCTCATCTGTCCATAGGACATTCTCCCAGAAGCTTTGTGGCTTGTCAGCATGTAGTTTGTCTTTGTTATGGTTTGTTTTTAACAATGGTTCCTTCTTGGTCGTCTCCCATTAAGTCCACTTTGGCTCAAACAAGGACGGATGGTGCGATCTGACACTGATGTTCCTTTAGCTTGAAGTTCACCTTTAATCTCTTTAGAAGTTTTTCTGGGCTCTTTTGTTACCTTTCGTATTATCCGTCTCTTTGGTTTGTCATCAGTTTTCCTCCTGCGGCCACGTCCAGGGAGGTTGGCTACAGTCCCATGGATCTTACATTTCTGAATAATATGTGCAACTGTAGTCTCAGGAACATGAAGTTGCTTGGAAATGTTCTTATAGCCTTTACCTTTAACATGCTGGTCTATAATTTTCTTTCTAATCTCCTGAGACAACTCTTTCCTTTGCTTCCTCTGGTCCATATTGAGTGTGGTACACACCATGTCACCAAACAGCACAGTGACTACCTGTAGCTTATATATAGGCCCACTGACTGGTTACAAGATTGTAGACACCTGTGATGCTTATTAGTGGACACACCTTGAGTTAACACGTCCCTTTGGTCACATTATTTTCAGTCTTTTCTAGGGGTACCATCATTTTTGTCCAGGCCTGTTTCATGAATTTATTTTTTTAAATAATTCTGTTGAAGCATGGGTGAAAAGCAATGTCTGACTTTCACTGGTTAAATTTCATAGAATTTTTATTTATTATTACTTTTGTTAGATTCAAGTTATTTCTGTGACCATTGTGAATTTTTCTTTCATTAACCGAAGGGTACCAGCAATTTTGTCCATGTCTGTACGTAATAACGTGATGTCCTTGATTGAATCCTAAGGAAGAAGAAGAGGAAATAATCCCACCTGTTTCTCCTCCTGCAGGATGACCAGCAGTAACGCTACGCTAACGTTTACCTGATGCAGCATTAAGACGACGGGGTTATCGTGTTGTTTGTAATTACGTACGGCTGTAACTGGACTTAGAGCAACGTGACGAGTTCAGCAGCGTTTGCCGAGCGTTACATCATACGGAGAAAAACCAGAATATGTTGTTTTCTGTAAATTTCTGTTCCAACATAACCCACTCAGCATCAGGAGGATGTCCTCCAGTCCTCAGTGGTCTGCAGAACTAGTTGCATTTCCTTCCAGAGATGTGGTTTCTTCATTTCCTCTGTTCCAGTTTTATTTCTGAGTCAAACAGCAGCGACTGAAGGAAGCTGAAGTCAGAGGTAGACACGTTTTCCTGCTTCCAAAGATTTGTTCAAAATGTTCATTTTTATTGTGCAGTTTTCAGAAAGAAGCCTCAAGAGTCCAGGTACAGGTCCTGGTCCGGGTACAGGTCCTGGTCCAGGTCCAGGTAGAGGTCCAGGTACAGGTCCTGGTCCAGGTACAGGTCCTGGTCCAGGTACAGGTAGAGGTCCAGGTACAGGTAGAGGTCCCGGTACAGGTCCTGGTCGGGGTACAGGTCCCGGTCCAGGTAGAAGTCCAGGTACAGGTCCTGGTCCGGGTACAGGTCCTGGTCCAGGTAGAGGTCCTGGTACAGGTAGAGGTTCTGGTCCAGGTCCCGGTCCAGGTAGAGGTCCTGGTCCGGGTCCAGGTACAGGTAGAGGTCCCGGTACAGGTCCTGGTCCGGGTACAGGTCCCGGTCCAGGTAGAGGTCCTGGTACAGGTAGAGGTCCTGGTCCAGGTCCCGGTCCAGGTAGAGGTCCTGGTCCGGGTCCAGGTACAGGCAGAGGTCCAGTAGCCTTTCCATGTGTTTTCTCTGAGAAAAATCTACAGAATTTCTTTCTTCTAGTTGTGGAGGAGAAAACTTAAAGACCTACACGGAGGATTGATGTGATTTTAAACATTTATTGTGTTGGGAAATTAACACAAAATAATCATGATAATTGTAAAATTCTTATTATTTCTTTAACAATAATCATAATAAGAAAAAAAATAAAGTGGTGTCATCCCTCCTCCCATCCTGGTCCTCCTGGGTGACCTGCTGCTTTAGACCAGGAGTGCTGGAGCTGGAAACATCTAAAACATGCAGGACAGGGTCCCTGAGGACCAGGACTGACAACTACTGCATTAGCTCACCTGTCCCCACTCGCTGAGCAGACTAAGTGTACTGGTGGTTTTCAAGTCAGAGTGCAGTGTATCTGAGGGACCACCAAGTCCGGTCCTTGAGGACCGGAGTCCTGCAGGTATTGGATGTTTCTCTGCAGCAACAGCTGATTCAAATGAACGGGTCGTTAACAGACGTGTGCAGAACTTGACAACAAGCAGCTGGAGATCCATTTATTTGAATCAGGTGCTGCAGTAGAGAAACATCCAACACCTGCAGGACACCGGAGTTGGTGATCCCTGGTGGGCTGCAGGTTTTTGTTGTTCCCACTCTTTGATATGTTGTTTTTCCATTAACAGCTATTAAATGTCAATCATTAAAAAAGAAAAGAAAAAAAGGCATCTTTTCAGTCTCCAAACACAAAGGTTTGGACCAATCAGGCTCTAGTATGGGTGGAGTAAGATGTGAGTAAGCTGGCAGTCGTTAGCATTGTCGCTAATCTCAGCTGGACTCTGCATGTTGGGTTGATGGGGATGAACGTGCATGGATGTTTGTGTCTGTGACGGCAGCTGGGAAGACCCACCAGTTTATAGATGGGAAACCGGTAAAACCGTAAAACCTGACCTCGTCCCTTCTCACGGTTTGATCAGTCAAAGACACAACAAGTGTCCGGAGTCGCTCAGTTAAGACGAACACACGGCCTGTTTCACTCAGCAGCTTAACTTTCTGCCCTCCAACAACCGTAGTTTTACGTTTATTATGGAAAACAAAACGTTGTTTTACTCTTTCTGAGGCGACCAGAACATGTCTTTTCATTAAGATCTTAGAAAACTGAGTCATCTACTAAAAAAAGAAACAAACATGGCCGACCGTCTCCTTAAAGAAAAAAGTAGAACAGCCCAGAAACTAGCAAACAGCCTTTCTCTGTGTTTGAACTTTAGAAACTGTGTGCTGGTGTCACGTTTTTCTGATGCAAGTCGTGTCTGTAGTTAACTTCTCCACAGGGCCAAGGTAAGGTACCGTACCGCTGCAGATGGGAGGGGGAGATCAGGAACCGGGTCCCAGAGCTGGCTCTCCGGGTGCGGCAGAGCAGACTTCAGCGTGAACGCCCACAGGCTCTCCACAGCGGGGGGCTCGAGTCTGCGCCACCATGCTGCTGCAGACCTGGAAAACACATCACACACACCGCTGAAGCAACTCCCGCAACACATCACAGAATCTGCTGCAACTCAACACATTTTAGAGTTCATCAAAAAGATTCTAATTTTATAAGTTGCTGTTCTTTTAAAATGATTTCAATCCCGTTTTAATCTAACGGTGAAAATATTCATGTGGTGCAGACTAACGTAGATTTTATCCTGCGTACATTAAAACAGAGAAAGCTTTAATCTGTGACACACAGCAACACATTCGTCATCAGACCGGCTTTTCTGACTTCTCCTACACTTTTATTAGGACTAAGACTCTTTTCCAGCTCAGATTTAGTCCTAAACTCTTAAACTCAGCCAGAAACGTATAAAAGTGATCCTGCAGGATGTAACTGAAATGCATCTTTATTCTGTTTAATAATGTTATAACTGTCTCAGTTGGGTGGATTAAAACTGGTTTGTGAGGACTCGTTATCATAATTTACTGCATTCATCTAAAAAAAACTTTTTCTGAAACATGATAATTGTATGCGATGCAAGTATCTGCATGATGGAGGCTGCTGCTTCAGGACCGCAGGACCCTCATCCCCTGAATAACCCTGGGTTTGACTGACTCCCAATGAAGAGTCAGAGGTGATGCTGAAGTCAAGAACCCTGACACCATGCTGACTTGTCTGTCTACTGTAAAAGGATTAGAAGTCCAATGGTTCCCAAACCTGGGATCCCTGACTCCCTAAGGTGGGTCCCCAAAGAGCACAGAGGGTGTGCAAGGATTTGACTATATAGGTCCCGTCCACAGAGACACGAGTTTAGGTGTCGCCACTTCAGCTTTTATCATTTGGATATTTCGTTCACACAAAGCTGCCATTTTAGGAACCAGTAAACAAGATTTTAAAACATATATCCTTAGTCAGAAATAAAGAAAAGGTGCCTTGTAGTTGAGTTGTGGAGTTCTTCATGTCTATCCTGGTAACCTGAATTCTTCCTGGAACATTTTATTAATGAAACATGTCTGAGAAACATCACAGAGAAGATGATTAAAATTAAAAACTATGGTTATATATTAACAGTTTTATTAAAAGAACAGGACTCAGCCAGAAAGAATCATGTGTAGCGAGAAGATGGTTAATGAAGCATAAAGCCAAGAAAGGCTGCAGCACGGGGTGCAGGACGGGGTGCAGGACGGGTCCTCGGCTCTTCTGTAGCTGCATTAAAGGGTCCTCAAGGAAAATCAGCTAAATGATCATCCTGTATATCCCTTCCATTAAGAATTCTGTCTTTACTTCCTGCAGGTGAGAGGATGGTTGCAGAACCTAGAAATATCTTGTAAATTTAGAACAGAGAAGTTTTTATTATTTGTTTTTATAATTCTCATAGTGAGTGAAATACTCTCCTGCAAATATTTTCTCCTTAACTTTCCTCTTAAACCTAAACTAGCTCCACTTACAACTTGGCTGACAGCAACTACAGCTGTGTTTGTTATGCTCATACAGCAGCATCACGCAACACCACCACCGATGCAGCGTCACCACCGATGCAGCGTCACCACCGATGCAGCGTCACCACCGATGCAGCGTCACCACCGATGCAGCGTCACCACCGATGCAGCATCACCACCGATGCAGCATCACCACAGATGCCGCATCACCACCGATGCTGCGTCACCACAGATGCAGCGTCACCACCGATGCTGCGTCACCACCGATGCAGCGTCACCACCGATGCAGCGTCACCACCGATGCAGCGTCACCACCGATGCAGCGTCACCACAGATGCAGCGTCACCACCGATGCAGCGTCACCACCGATGCAGCGTCACCACCGATGCAGCGTCACCACCGATGTGCATCGTCACCACCGATGCAGCGTCACCACCGATGTGCATCGTCACCACCGATGTGCAGCGTCACCACCGATGCAGCGTCACCACCGATGTGCAGCGTCACCACCGATGTGGAGCGTCACCACCGATGTGCATCGTCACCACCGATGTGCAGCGTCACCACCGATGTGCAGCGTCACCACCGATGTGGAGCGTCACCACCGATGTGCATCGTCACCACCGATGTGCAGCGTCACCACCGATGTGCAGCGTCACCACCGATGTGCAGCGTCACCACCGATGTGCAGCGTCACCACCTCCACGCTGAGTTTTTTCTTTTAACTTAAAGTTCTGTCACACATCCACAGTTTACATTTACTGAGCAGCAAAAGTTAAAGATAAAAAAACTATAGAAGCTAAACAAGAAAAAAGCAAAAACAAAGAAAAAAGAACAGAAAAGCAAGGAGGTTATTCACAGCTTTACACTGGAATAATATCTTCTAAAAAATAAGTAGTTTGTTCAAAAAAGCTTTTAAATGGGAATAAATCTACAACATGTACAAAGAATTCAGTCAAGAGAATCAAATTATTGTTTCCAAATGAATATTTTTTCAGTCTCTTTTGGTCCTGCTAACGGTGTCGTGTGTAACAGCTGGATCATCTTTCATCAGGAAATCCAACGCTGGAAAAGGTCAGTCGTCGGCTGGATGACAGAAAAGACGAGCTGACCTGATGTTCCAGCTTTAGAGTCACAAAATGTACAAATGCTGCAATCAATACTAAATCTTTGATATTAAAAAATCTTTGCGAGGATCAATTTCATTTAAGATATTAAAGCAAACCTCATTTACTTCAGGAAGAGTGGAGAAATTTCACTTCCTAAATTTACCTGAAACCTTCAATAGATTACTTCTTTTTGATAGAGATGGAAAATATATTCTGGCCAGAGTGTACTTCATCAAATCAATGCTCCATTTTATTTTATCCATAAAATCTCAGCTGTTGATGAGTAGAGATGATTGTTGTAGAATAATTCTATGTTATCATACATCTTAATAGCAGGATAATTGACAGAGGAACTGCCTTTAATTCTGTATTTAATTGTATTTTAGTGCACTTCAGCTTTTATCTGTCAACAAAAGTATTCAACCAACCTCTAGAAATTTATTCTTTTTTATTAAAATCATCTTTTATTTTAAACTGGAAGAATGTGAGAATAGAAACTGTGTTTAAAGATAACTTCCCTGTACTGTAGAACCTGTTTGTGAAAATTAGATAATTTTACAGGCAGTTTGGAGACCAAACTATCTGTCCATAAAACAAAAAGCTCGGTTAAACTTTGTTGATTTTTATCCCAACTCACCCACCGGTGTTTCCGGTCCCGGACAACGGCGTCGGCTCGCTCCTCTTCGCTGTTCCCCTGCTCCAGGTGTCTCCCTGGACCTCTTCTACACAACATTTCCTACGTTTAAGTTTAGATTTGGGGTACTTTTCAGCCATATCGCTTCACCCTTTTCGGTTTCCGCGCCAGCAAGAGAGACTGGAACTTCCGGTATCATTAAGCGTAACGTCACTGTAGAGTATCCAATCAAAACATTCTTCAGATTGTCATCACTGGAACCGACCAATCGGATGACAGCATCAAACTGAATGACAGAGCAAACAGAAACAAGAATATATGTACTTTCATGACCTTACTATTAATATTAATTAAAAAATAAATAATTTTTTAACTTATATTAGGTTGGCATGACATCAGAAAATCCCCAAACTATCCTACAAATAATTCTTAAATGTCATGTTTTGAATTTTGGCTTTTTTTTTCTTTTTTGACCATTTATAATTTTTTTTATTTCTAAATCTGTTCTGAACATCCATATAACAAGTATATTTGCAAGTAGCCGCTTCAAAATGTTGTGTAACATAGTAAATTAATGTTTGGGATTATTTTCTCTCCAAACAAACCATTTCTAATTTTCAAAAATGAATAACTCCACTTTCTTGCAGACATAGCTGAGATAAACTGCTGCTGTCAGCAAAAAAGGGAATTCTTATTTACTACTTAAAGATCACGTAGTGGCAGATCTAGAAAAGCTTACATGAGACGTCAAGGCAGGGTGGTGTTGCATGTGCTCAGTGCAGAATGTCAAAATCCCCTTTATGTAAATGAATTTAAAAAACCTTCTCTTCTCCATCATCCCTCACGCCGCCATCTGTTTCCTCATCTTCACTTCTTCATGTGCTGCTCTCTCAGAAGACTTCTCTAACTCTCTCTCTACTGTTCTTTCTTCTTTTCTCTGCACATTTTCCTGCTTATTCCTTCCATTTTCCTCAGAAAACGAGAATTGTCGTTTTTGTATTTTCTCATCACTGTGGCAACTTACAAGCATCAAGATGTGAAAATTAACCATAAGAAGCCAGTTATGATATAAAAGCAGAACTTATTCATCACGTGCACACAAGCGGTTCTATCTGCTTTTCCCCTCTTTGTAGCCTGTTAGACGTGGAGAGAAAACCTCCTTCAGCTCAACCAGGACAGAACAGAAGCTTCAGTCATCGGTCCTGAACCACACAGAGACGTTTGTTAAACTAGAATCAGTTTCTTTTCACCTTTCTGAAGAAGTAAAGAACCTCAGAGTTGTTTTTATTCTAAAATAATTTTTAATCTCACGTTAAAAATCTAAAGAAGACGGTGTTCTTCCATCTCAGGAATATTTCCAGAGCTACAGTTTCTCTCAGGCCAACACTGATCCTGTTACACCTGCAAAGCGCAGAGATGGAGCTCATATTACCCACATTTTAACATCTTTGTTTTGGTTTCCTGTGAGCCTCCAAATGGATTGTCAAATTCTTTCACAGGTTTTTAAAGCTCGTAAGGATTTTAGTCCTGAGAATGTATCTAGCTTGCTTTTGGTTTCTGCTCTCCCAGAGCCAGGTCTCTTCTTTATTCCTGGAGTGGGAATAAAACCGTATGGAGAGGCATCTTTTCTGTGGTCCTCGCCTGTGGATCGATCTTCCAGACGACCTGAGAGCAGCTGGGAATGTTGATATTTTAAAAAGGAAACTCCAGACCGACTTTTTAATTAAAGCATTTAACTGAAATCATTTGTGTTCATATTTGGTGTTTTACTTACTTGTTTCTCTCAAAGTCTCTTATGTTAAATCTGCTTTTTATTATTACTCTGTGATTGTGTTTTTACCAGTTTACAAAGTATTTACTTTTTCAACACATTCAGACTTTTCACATTTTTAATGAATTAGTTTTGAAGAGCCTTTTATTCCACTTTTGATGGTCTTTGTTTTATACTGATCTATCTTTCTATTCTACTAGTGTTTTATTATTTATTCTATTTTATTTTACTTATTTTATATTATTTTAATCTTTATTTATTATTCATCTTTATTTTTTATCTATTTTATTTCATTTAATTGTTCTGGTCAGTCTAACCTCTGTTATTTAAATTCCAGTGTTTTATTTTCCTAGTGCTGTTAGTGAGGGACAGCGCTGGTAAAGGACGTTACTTTATGTATTTGTGTGTTATTGCATGTATGCGTGGCTGTATGGCTGTGTGTGTGTGACTATATTTATTTATTACCTTATTTATTGTGGTCCTGGGGAATCTTAGGGAAAAGGTTTGGTTGTTTTTAATGTAAAGCACGTTGTCAGGCAATTTCTTTGTACGAAAAAGTTTGACTGATTGAAAATGCTGGTGTAAACTGGTTTAATTGATCAGCCTCGCTGCTGCAATGTTGATCACTGAAACTTCAGCCCAGGCAACACATTCAGACCTGAGCCCTGTAGCAATAAACCTGCTTTGTTCATCTTTTTACCACCCACGAACGTCGCTGACGTTCAAGTCACGTGATCAGTGGTGAAACGTGAGAAGGTCCATGAAGCTTTCTCTACCAGTCAAAAGTTTGAATCCAGTGGGAAAGTGTTCCCAAACTTTTGACTGGTAGTGTGGTTTTGGTGCAGTTCTGCTGCTCAGTCTCCTCACAAACGGCAGCGCAGCTTGTGGCTGACCACAGACGGACCTGATGGACCCTCAAGACCTGGTTCTGTTTGTATACTCATGTCACAAAGATTTAAGTAGACGCTGTAACCGTGAATTTGGCTTTACACATTCAATAATTATTTAAAATCTGCCACAACCTCAGCTGTCGACTGAGAAATATGATGAGTTTGGCTTACCTGTGACATGGATGTCCGTTTCCAGTCCTGGAGAGTCGCTGTCCAGCAGGTTTTAGAGGTTTCCCTGCTTCAACACACCTGAGTGTCGTTAGCAGCTTGTGCAGAACTCAGCAACAAGCTGCTTTTCCATTTGGGTCTAGTTATGGGAATCCACACTTCAGTTGATTTAATAACTGAATTATTTGATCTGTTTCTCTATAACCAACTGTGTTGGTACCATCGTCCATCCGATGGTAGTCTTTGTATGGTGTAATGACAGAACTGAGATCAAACACACAGTAAGCTGTTTCATTTTCATCTCTCCTTCCCCAAACCTTTTGTTGTGATTTGTCACCAGATTTTTTACCATAAAACCACAAGTCAATTTTAAAATGGGGGGACGTGATGCTGAAAAACAACAGAAATGTCTGAGATGTAAACACAGAAAAGGCTTTTAATACTCTGACAGTATTGTGTCGGTCTTACACAAGGATTTCTACTTAGTAAGGAGGTTACATCATACAAGAATGCTAACTGTTGTTCCCTCTGCTAGAACACACATAAAGTGGAAAGCTGAAGTCATAATATTGGTGGGACTTTCTGAGCCTTTTAAGCTTTTGGCCAGAAGAGATGGACCAACGGAGAGCGGCTGCAATTATGCAATGGAAAAAGACAAGGGAGATCTGGACTGAAAGGAAAGAAAGGAAAAGAGGAGAGCATTATTTACATTAATAGAAAACAGCACTTTGGGAAAACCTGCTATGAAATCCCTTGATTTTTTTCCTTCTTGTGCCCAATAAGATGAGTGTTGCAGAACTGTTGTTTAATTGTTTAAATTATGAAAACTTTTTTTTATTTCTACTTCAAACTCAGATGGGAAGAATCACAAAAGCAGAGCAGTGGGCCAAGCGTGTGGTCTGTAACGCTACTCTGGGAAAAACCAGCCCAGACGCTGGAAAGAAACACATGATGCTGTGTTGTCTGTGCTACCATGGTAACGAAGAAGATGCCTCAACGACAGCGTTAACTGTGCAGGTTTTCCAAAGCTGCAACACTAGTTATTTGTTTGGCGATGTGAGCATTAGTGAGATTCAGGTGTCCTGGCTGAATGAAGCTAATCAGGATCACTTATTGATGGAGGAGATTCTCTTCATCCGATGTTGGACGTGTTGCTAAAATGTGTTCCTTCCATAGTTTTCCACCCTTGGCAACAAGCTGAGCCTTACTGCTGCTTTCGGCTCCATGTGCAGACTCAAAGCAAAGCAGCCCGCTCTGTCTGATTTCACTGATGTCATTCTGGCTTTTCTGCATCATTTAAAGGAAGGAAGTTTTATATATAAGGGGGTTTTACCCTTTGGATTTTACCTTTGGGCCCAACCTTTCCAGTAAAAGTGGCCCTGGGCTGACAGTATTGGTTAAATTGATCTCACCCGTGGTTTCATTGGAATTCAATAACTAAACCAAACCCACTTAAACAAGCTAAAACCTTGTCGTATATACATGGCATGTAAAATGGGATTATGACAAAGACATTAATTTATCGTGTGTATGGGAACCTGCACATACACAAAATGAACTAGACTAAAAGTTCATGGAATAAAATCAGGCAGCAAAAAATGTAAAATTTAAAGTCACGCTTATTAACACAAAATCCAGAAATTATTAGAATTTACTACAGAAACAAAGGAAAGACAGTGATGAAATAAATACATTCAAAATAATAAAAAGTCCAAATTAGATAAACTGTAAATAAAATATCTTATTTAAATTAAAACATGTTTATTTGAATTGTTCATTTAGATAGACTTGTCTTAAAGTTTTTTAAGATTTGCCAGTGACACAACGTTTTCTGCGTCTGTAGCTCATTTTCTTTACTTCTTTTTTCCAGGAAAACTTTCACCAGCTTTCCCACCAGTGTTGAAAGTTTGGTTTCTAAATTTAGCTTTAGTTTTGAAGTGCTGGACAGCGTTAGCTCACACGCTCCGTCTCATTACCGTTTATAAAAGCATACTCCATCAATTGTCTTGTACTTGTGCAAAGGTTTTGCATTTTGGGGAATGTTGGAACCGCGTTTGTCTTCAGTTTTTGACTTTAAACACTTTTCCATAACTAAACTTGCTACAGGCTAGCAGCTAGCTGAATGGAGCTTGTTAAATGACTGACTCATTACTGCCACCAGGTGATGGGAAGCTGCATTGCAACAGAGCGTCTCATGGATCAGTGGTTCTCAACCTGGGGTCCCGCACACTCCAAGGGGCCCGAGCGAGTTTCACTGCCTGTGTGATCAATAACACTAAAGAACTAAGGTCATGTCCCCATGAGACAAGTTGTGGTGTGTCTGCTTTTTTGTTTTGTTTTTATCATTTGCACATTTCACTGAAACTTTGGGAGCCTGAAGCAGGCTCCTCTTTCCACCGCCAACACCCTCACAAATACACACCTGTTAACAAACTCTGTTCATTCCCGACCCGACCAAACCCGACCAAACCCGACCCGACCAAACCCGACCCGACCCACGCCTGCTGGTGGAAACAAGGCTTTAGAATGAAAGAGTCATGGCCAACCAGCCACTACATCGGTGAGCAACACGTTTGCATCACATATGTGAGCTGTGGAGTAGAGACGAGCGGTGAATTTACTGTTTGTGAGTTAGAATTTAATTAAAATGATCTTTTATGGCAGTTTTATGCAGTGCCATTGTATCATGAGATTAAAGGGAAATGAAGGCACATACAGCACCTGAGCTCTGCAGAGCCATGGACCGGTGTGACATCCACACAACACCAGAACCCACTCAGATTTTTGAAGCACCAGTAAAAACTTTGTTTCCAGACTCCCGCTGATGAAAACCTAAAATGCAGGCTTGAAATGAT
This sequence comes from Melanotaenia boesemani, assembly GCF_017639745.1. Lineage (NCBI taxonomy): Eukaryota > Metazoa > Chordata > Actinopteri > Atheriniformes > Melanotaeniidae > Melanotaenia > Melanotaenia boesemani. Next base: position 34,014,732 of record NC_055694.1, on the reverse strand, counting down.
CAGAATCTGTTTGCTGGGACAAAGCACCTGCTCCGTTTCTTTCACCAGCGTGGACAGCAGCATTGTTTGTTTGCTGCACCGTGAGCCATCCAATCAGCAGCTGTTTTATTTGCTGCTTTTTGTGGTTGTTGAAAGAACATTCTGTCCCTATGTGAGATTTCTCTGATTGTATCAACTGTGTATGATAGTTTAAAGAAAATTGCCCAAATGTGCTTGAACATGAAGCTGAGAAAACATTTTGCCAGTTATTTCTTCAAACTAAGAGCCTCACATGCTCACCTGCCTCCATGATTTGCAAGGTTCCTCCAGAACCACCTGTTGGCTCATTCAAGCTGCCTTTTATTTTTCCCTTCATGAGCACAATGTCTCTTCTGAGACATGGTGGTTCGAAGGCCTTCCTTGGCTGCCTGCAGAATGTGAAGTGCTCAATGTAAAAAGAAAAAGGGGCAAATAAAGAAATGTGTTGCTAAATGACTGGACTCAGATCCCTGGATTAATAGTTTCATAATCAATGGCCGTGGATGAGGGAGCGTGTGCATCTGCAGCAGCTGCAGCAGTCTGTGAGCTTTGGTTTAGTTTTGGTTTGTTTCTCTTTCAAGTCTTGCAGTTTTTATTTCTGGTTTTCAGTTGAAGATTCTTGAGTTCAGGTTGGATTTCTGTGTTATGATTTATACTCACTGGCCACTCTATCAGGACCACTTTCTAGTACCGGGTCGGACCCCTCTTTAATTCTTCTTGTGATAGATGGAAGCAGAGCTTTGTGACATGGTGCATTATCCTGCTGGAAGTAGCATCAGAAGATGCTCCACTGTGGTCATAAAGGGATGGGCATGGTCAGCAACAATACTCAGGTAGGCTGTGCTGGTTAAACCAGGCCACGTTGGTACTAAGGGGGCCAAAGTGGACCAAGAAAATCTCCCCCCACCATGACACCAGCAGCAGCCTGAAGCGTTGATCCAAGGCAGGATGGATCCATGTTTTCATGATGTTTCCAGCAGATTCTGAGCCGAGCATCTGAATGTGGAGCTGAAATGGAGACTCATCAGACCAGCAACGTTTCTCCATCTTCTATTGTCCAGTGTTGGTGAGTGTGTGTGAATTGTAGCCTCAGTTTCCTGTTCTTAGCTGGCAGGAGACACCCGGTGTGTCTTCTGCTGCATCCTGGTCCAGACAACTGCTGCTCTGGATATTTTCTCTTCTTCAGACCATCTCTGGAAACCCTGGAGATGGTTGTGAGTGAAAATCCCAGTAAATGCTCAGACCAACAACAATGGGACAGCAACCTCTTTAGCTGCTTTTGTAATTTTCTACTGAATAAATGTGAAAACTGACCATGTGTTTGGAGGAGTGAGCGTACCCTTATTTATTCAGTGCAGTGTTAATGGTGAGAGCAAGGGAGGTGAAGAGCATGAGTCATGGTCATCACATTCCTCAGAACCCATGTGTTCACTACGAGGAGTCGATTGTGTGCATCAATTTCTGCTGGACTCCAGAAAAGCACAACAATTTAGAATGCACAAGGAGAAAGACCAATAAAGGAAATGTTAATCGTGAGCTTAAATGAGGAAAATGAACAGGAGGACGAGCTCTGCATGTACTACTCCACACAATCTAACAGTTTTAACCTTGACAGGTTGAGATGGCTGAACCATCAACCATCAACCACTCCCCCTTCCTCCCCTCCCTTCACCTCCCTCCCTCCTCCCTCCCAACCACCCCTTGCTTCTACCTACATACCCACAAACACTTGTTCTCACATGCCCACATCACATTAAACCCTCCCACCATTACCCTAAGGGAAATCCCCCAGCACCCCCATCAGTGCAGTTAACCTGGACACAGGCTAATGGTGCAACCGCCTCCCTCTGCCCTCCCCCGGTGGCGCTCAGGAAACAGGGGTGTGAGAGGACTCCATTGCACTCACCCCCCAACTCATGACTATTTTTGAAGTGTGTGTTGTTTGCAGTTAAAATTGCAATTAAAATTAAAATCCTTGCCCACTCCTACTCATAGCACACACACCCACACATACACACACAAACCTCTCAGTCTCACCACTACACACAACCCAGCACCTCCCCCGACAGTCACCCCCCGGCCATACCCTGGATCCTGGGGCTGCAACCCGACACCAGGACATGCACCAACCCACCCTGGCCCAGACCCCCCAGTATCAACCAACCCCTCCACCCCCAAGAGATGCAGCAACCCCCGGGCACCAGAGCCCAGATCCCCGGACTACCTGCCCCAAAACAGCTGGCCACCCAGCCCAAGGCCGACTCCCACCAACCCAGGCCACGCCCCACCGACACAAGACGTCGCCAACCGCAGAGCCCCCCACAGCCAGGATACAGAGCCGTCCCCACGGCAGAGCAGCCCACATCCCCACCGTGGGAAATCAGTAGGGACTCGTAACCATCAAGGACCCCCAGACAACATCCAACCCCCAAAATGATGAGGTCACAATCCTCCACCTACATCAGGGGTGCCCAAAGTCGGTCCTCGAAGGGCCGCTGTCCTGCAGATTTTCCAATGTTTCCTGCTTCATCACATCTGACTCAAATGAAATAGATCCAACAGCCTGTTCGGTTTTGCACAATGACTCATCAATTTGAGTCAAAAACCTGCAGGATTGTGGCCCTTGAGGACTGGATTTGGGCACCCCTGACCTACATTAAACAATGGATCTAATCACAGGGGACCAGAGGGAATGAAATTCAGCTAACTGATTCTTTGAGGAGGCAGACATTGTCTCAGTAATGATGTGGTCTTGTAAGAGGTTCATAAACTGCTGAATAGACAGATTATTTTTGTTTTTTACAATTCAAAAGGCCAGTTTTCTTTGTGATGCATAAGACCGCAAGGATCATGTGTGCAGAGCTAATTACCACGTTAATTTTACCCAAGTCACCTAGAAGGCACAGTGTGGGTTTTGCCGGAATATCACATTTAAGCCATGCTAACATGTCTTCACAAACCTGAAGAAAGAACCTGCGGACAGGTGTGCAGGACCACAAGGCATAAAGATATAAAGTCCGGGTTCATGCTGTCTCCAGTTGGTTGTTTTTTCAGTTCTGGTTTTTCTGTTAATGATACTCACAAGACCATCATCACTAGATTCTAGATCGGTTGTGTGTTGATCTGTGTTGAGATTATCGGAGTCACCACAAACAGTGGGATCAACACTGTTAAATGCCTGATTTTTGTGTTACTGTCTCTTACCGCTTGATGTACACACAGAAAGAAAGTGTAGTGCTGCCGGCTCACGGCCATGAAACAGCTCAGTGCTGAATGAACTTATCTTCTACTGACCTGATGAGATTCTGCTTTTATTTACATTCAGCCAGAGTCCCAACGTTTGTGGATCTGAGGTTATAAAATTAATTGAATATCAAATGTGTGCTTGCTACATGTTGTGGATGTCTGACTTTGTATCTGTTCAGATCATCTCTATAACAAGTCAGGAGGCCATAGTTCATGATGAATAAACAAACAAACAAACAAATAAATAAATGACCAGGAAATGTATCTTACAAAAAGGTGTTTTTTGAAGATGAAGAAGGTGGGTTATTTCAAGTACATCTGAGAGGCAATATGAGATAAATAAAGAAGCATCATCCAGTAGAACCCACGGATGAAAGAAAGAGAGCTGGAAATGAGCATAATAGGTCCCATTAGGTACTCATTAGGAAACTACATGATAGAACCTGTTGTAGGAGCTCCAGCTTTGAGAATAAAATGTCAGCATTAACACAGTCTTCTACTGCTGGCAAGAGAGCTGTTCTGAGAATGAACGAAAAAATTTCTCTTTACTTTTCATTTATTTTCTGCATTTCCAAAGCTTCAGGGTCTTCCAGACCTCAGTTAAAGGAGGGCAAGGCTGGACCACCAGTATCTGACCTGGAGATCTAGCTTTGCTGAACATCATTTAAATTGGGATTTAAAATCAGCCATGTGTTTCTCATCCTCCATGAGGCTCTGGGGAGGATCCATCCCTTCACTGGACCCGTCAAGGTCTGGGTTCTGGGGAGAATCCATCTCTCTATCAGACCTGTTTCCACTGATCTTCAGTCCAGTTCTTGTGACATACCTCAGCATTTTCTTCCTGTTTCCATTCCTTAAGAACAACTTCTTGACAGCTACATTTCCATGGAGACCATTTCTGATGAGGCTTCAGCCAACAGTAGCTGGATCAGCTGAAGGTCCAGATGCATCTCTTAGATCCTGGTCCAGGTCTTTGCTGGATTTCAGATCCTGATCCTCTGCTGTAGACGGTTTTTAGTCCTGACTCTTCTTTTTCTGTCCTCCACGTGTCCAGTTTTTCTGACAAGCCCTGCAGAGGGACTCTGCTTGAAAGAGAAATACAGAGGAATGAGGTCTGGACCTGGGTTTTCGTGTCTCACTGAGCCATTTCCTTCATTTACAAACACAATTCTGCAGGAAATTTTTCAGCAATCAGCAGATTTTTATCTGTTCAGTTAAGATAAATCACTCAATAGCTCTTTAATAAAAACTACTTTACTGTGTTTCCAAGAAATCAATATATTCCAACTAGAAATTAAGTTTAAAAAATCCCGTATTGGAGGTGACTTTACATCAGGAGGCATGAAACCTTCTCAGCACCGGCTGCTTTCTTACTGATTCTTATTCATTTTGAATATGCAACTTTTCCATATGTGTATTTACATCTTCCGGCTCAGATCTGTCCCTCAGCCTGTCTGCTGACCTGCAGAGGAGGACGGCTCCAGGTCATTGACCCCCTCTGCTGCAGTTACAGCACACTTAAGGTAGGGGGCGCTACAGGAATGGCAAACTACTCCATCAGTCCTGGAGTTGAACTTGCTCTGGACACATGACCCTCAGGTTTAGTAATCAAGAATTTATTTCCTCCTCTTTGCTCTTACTTCTTTATTACTGATAATAAACTAGTGATACATAAAATTTTAACCCTTTTTATTTTTCTTACTTATAATATTCACAGATTTGAAAGATTACAGCTTCTATGGGTACAATATAATCAGTTTTAATATCTATCTCTTACTAATAGCTGTCCGATGGGGAATGATGTAATTTCATTAACACCAATGTTTCACACCGTCGCCATCACATGAAACTTGTTTATTCGCAACTTCTTGCCAAACATTTTTAACACGCTGAGCAGAAGGAAAACATATAAACCGCAGTCAGACGTGCAATTTTGCGCTTCCTCTTCCAAAGCTAAATCTGTCTTGTCTCGCAAAACACCACCCATCCTCTTTCAACTTTCTTTTTTTCTCTGCACAGCCGTGAACTGACTGATTCACATAAAAGCTCTGTCCAGACACGTTCAAAGACCCTGGGAAAAGTAGGGCATCTGAGCTCTGGACAGTGGAAACCATATTCTCTGATTCAGCCGGCGAATGACCACAAATCTGGCTCTCAAACACAGCTGCACACTAATCTGGAATATATAGCAGGAGTGGGGAAACCAAACTACATCTGCTATTCAAATTTAACAGCAGCGGTTAAACATAACACGGTTTTTCTTTCTAAAAGTTGGTGGAAGTTCTCAGTTCAGTGTGAATTAAGTCCATTTGTTTCGCAAACAGTTGTTTGAGTTGTTAACAACTTTATACACCACATGAAAGTTATAGTAGGCTACTTAATAACTCTGTGGGTCTGTGCAATTTTTAGAAACCATCTCTTGATATTTCACCCCATTTAGAGAGCTCAAATTAACCAGTTAGCTGTTCCACATTCTCTGTCTTATTTGAGAAAGTGACAGCTGAAACCGTAACTGTAGTAATAAAAACTTAAACACACTTTCAACACTTTTGATCAGTTAGTTGAGTGAATAATCCATAAACATTACTTGATAATTATTCCGAACATCGTCTTATTTATAAAACTAAACATTACGTTCTGGACATGAATCCAGTTATAAAGTCATGAAGCTTTGTTTCACCTCTCATAATAGTTTTTATGGCTTCATTAGTTTGGATTAGGAGATGATGAAAATGGAGGTCATCACTCAAACTCACCTTAATGTTATTTTTGATAAAACCGTCAAAGCCGTACACTCTACTTCCGGTGAACTCAAAGTACTGATAGTACCTGACTGTCTTTAAACGCAGCTCAGTGGATGATAATCTATTGTTTTATCATTTTTTTAGAAAGGAGCGAAAAGTCAAGAACTTTTCCCCACATGACTTGAACGCAGCAAGTCTTCCCTTTGCTCTCTTCACTCTCTGCAGGGCAGAGCGCGTGCGCGTGTGTGCGCATGTGTGTGTGTGTTGGGGAGGAGAGAGGGGGTGACGGCTTGTTCCTGGAAGAGCCCAGCCTGCCTGCAGAGTCACTCACATTCCTGGCCGGGATTCAATGACTGAGCCAGACACACAAACACTGAGGGGGGAGGGCGCGTGAGAGAGACCTAGACGGAGCGCGAGGCAGAGAGAGAGGGAGGGAGCGCGCGCAGGCTGCCTGGCTCTCAGACTTCTCATCTCCGTACAGTCAGAGTGAACTGCGGGGGCAGACGGGCTGGATCGCTGCGGTCCTCGACAGCAGAAACAAGCTGAAATCAGGATTCTTCTCGAGCCGTTTTCACTCGCGACTCCCGCTTTTCTTCCATTTTTATCTCCTACTTTGTTTTGAAAGTCGTAAAACGGAACTTTTGTCTTCTCTGGAGTTTGGAAAGCCGTCTTCTCGGACATGGACAGTCTGCGACCTGCCACAGGGAGCGACTGGCCGGGCTTCACTCACTAGGCGAAGGAGGAAAACTGGAAACTCGCATCTGGGACTTTTCTTTTCCCTTTTTTTACAACTGGATGTTTGATGAAGCGCTTCGCATTTTCACTCAGTTCTGGGACACCGTGGATTTACCAGGTTGATAGCTGTGATTCCCAGTCGACAACAAGGATTTACGCTTCCAAAGTTGCAGGAAAAACATGGAGACTGTAAGTCGGCAGAGCTTCCAGCCTCATCCGGGACTGCAACAAACTCTCAAGCAGTTTCACCTCAGCTCTATGAGCTCTCTGGGGGGGCCGGCGGCTTTCTCTGCCCGGTGGCAACATGAGCTCCTCTTCAAGAAGGACGGCAAGGAGCCCGAGCCGGTTCTGCAGCATCTGCCGCCGCCCGTGATGCCCGGCCCGCTCTTCATCCCCTCGGACCGCTCCACGGAGAGATGCGAGACGGTGCTGGAAAGTGAGACCATCTCGTGCTTCGTGGTCGGCGGAGAGAAGCGGCTGTGCCTTCCGCAGATCCTCAACACGGTGCTCCGGGACTTCACCCTCCAGCAGATCAACTCTGTGTGCGACCAGCTGCACATCTACTGCTCCCGGTGCACGGCGGACCAGCTGGAGATCCTCAAAGTCATGGGGATCCTGCCCTTTTCTGCGCCGTCCTGCGGCCTCATCACCAAGACCGACGCGGAGCGGCTCTGCAACGCCCTGATATACGGAGGCGCCTACCCGCCGCGCTGCAAGAAGGACCTGAGCGGTGGGTCGCTGGAGCTGCAGCTCACCGACAGGAGCTTTAAAGTCTACCACGAGTGCTTCGGCAAGTGCAAGGGCTTGTTCGTGCCGGAGCTGTACAGCAGCCCCAACGCAGCGTGCATCCAGTGCATGGACTGCAGACTCATGTACCCGACCCACAAGTTCGTGGTGCACAGTCACAAGGCGCAGGAGAACAGGACTTGCCACTGGGGCTTCGACTCGGCAAACTGGAGGGCGTACATCCTCCTCGGCCAGGATTACACGGGGAAGGAGGAGAAAGCCCGTCTGGAGCAGCTCCTGGACGAGATCAAAGAGAAATTTGACTTCGCCAACAAGTACAAAAGGAAAGCGTCATCCAGGGTGAGTTGCTGATGTTCCTGCAGACATTTTTTACTTTTCATCACAGTTAAACTGCCTAAAATTCAACTTGTAGCAGAAGATTTTAGTGTCCTGTGTGGCATGGTCCTCCTCCTCTTCCTCCCAGCTTGAGGATGCTCCCAGTCTTTGGTCATCATTGTCATAGTGGTACTAATTGGGCCTCATCCAGTAGTAACAACAAAACGCCTCTGGTGGTCATAAAGCCATTATTTGCCCCATGAAGCACCTCTTAGGCTCCCATTTATTGGCCGGTACAGTAAATACAATCATCCACCGACAAAAGGCTCAGTGGAAAAGTGTAAACAACTTTTAAGTGGGGCAGTAAACCTCTTTTTTCTCATCAGTGGCTGTTTGTTCACACTGAAGAGTGGATCAGTGTGGGAATTGTTGTTATTTAGCCAGTTTCTGCTGTGGGGTATCATGTGTCATATTAAATAATGCTCGTCTGGCTGTCACGAGTCTGACTTCCTGTGGCTTTAATCGGTGCTGCTATCAGAGTCCGAGGCTTCTCTGCTTTTCCTCTTTCTGCCTCCACACCATCAGATCGGAATAAACCCAATGCATGCAGGTTCTTGTGGTTTGCAGGAATTCCCACCAAAGTGATGCAGTGCTGTAAATGTGTATGAAGGGATTATAATCTGTGCTTTGGTGTGTGAGGAGGGTAAAGAATCCCACCCCCACACACCACCCTAGGAGAAAAAAAAAGGCTAGTGTGGCCATTTGCACCAACTGTTACACATCAATGGAGCTGATGAAGCAGGGTTTAGAAGTATTGTGGTGGAAACATAATATGATCCCAACAAAGGGGAGCATTCACTAAACATCAGACCAGCCCCCCCCCCCCCCCATCTCCACCTCTGACACCCTCACCCTCTTCTGAGGGCAGCAGACTTGTTGATGAGGCTCAGAAAGCAGCAGCAGAAGTGTTTACAAGCAGCTTCCCTCCACTCCTCCATGGAGGTTTCTTTCAGAAGAACCCGCCACAGAAAGAGAGACCAGGGAGACCTTTGAAACCACCAAGAGTGCCAGAGTCCTGCCATGCATGGTGAATACCCACTACTGGCACACACTTTCATTCAGACTCGAGTGGGCACACCTCAAGGACCTCCACTTTCAGAAGCCTCTTCTCTGTTAATAAGTGCCGACTGGGCACCCGAGTGTTAAGCCCAAGACTTTTTCTCCCCTCAAGCAGCCCTGTTTCAGGAATCACTAATAATGAGGAAAAACACCCTGCATGGGTGGGAACCTGATGAATATGGCTAAACTTAGGATGATGGAGGTCCCTTTTGTCACAATATTTGAATGCAGAGGGTGGAGGCAGGCGACATCCAAAATATAAATATAACCATGTCACAGATTATATTAATTCCTTGGTCACACAAGACGTCACATGATAAGATGCACAGTGAAATAAAGCACAAACACACACACACACACACACACACACACACACACACACATTATATATATATAAATTAAGCACTCCTGTTGAAGGGTGTATATCATGGCTGGGGTACTTATTTCAACACCACACCAGCCTGTGGTAATGCTGCTTCTCTTTGGTCAGAATAAGAACAATACGTATTTTCACGCCAGTCCTAAATAAGTCACAAAAAGTCGTTGGATTTGTTGCTACTCATTTTTTTGAAAAGGAAATGTATCACAACATTGCATTTTCTACTGGTATCATCGTGAATGATATTGCTCACCCCTACCAGGTGGCATCTGGACAGATGAGAAAGGCATCACTGCGCGGTGCAGGAAGCGGGCAGCTCTGTGAATATTAATCAGGCTGTTACTGAAGCATGAGCAGCAGTCTCACATACAGACAGACACAGGAAGTGATATTGCCACACTTCCCTTCTTGCAGACATATTTTGAAAGCTCCACTCTTGCTTAGTGAATCACAGAGCATTTGAGTGAGAACATGTCTTGACTTTTGAGTGTGAGTTTTGTTCTTTTGTTATCTTGGAGGATGCAAGCAGCTGTAAACAGCAGAGTAAACGCAGCCGGTGATTCAATTGTTGAAATGAGTGTGTGTGCTGGGTGTGGAACACATGCCAGGCCCTGGTTGTAAGTCTTTTGGTTTCTGGCTGGTGAACATGTGGGTGGCACACATAATCAGTGGCTTTCCACATCAGGATGTTTAGATAAGAATTGTGGCTGCAGATTTGGTTTGTTGCTAACTTTGTAATTCAGCCTCAAGATGAGGCGATTTCTACATTGTCTGTCTGTTTAAAGTAGATATGAGAGCAGAGATGCAGGGTGGAGGCAGGGGGAAGCAGGGTGGAGGCAGGGGGTGCAGGGTGGAGGCAGGGGGAAGCAGTGGGGTTCAAGGTTGAAGCAGGGTGGAGGCAGGGGGAAGCAGGGTGGAGGGGGTGCTAAGCTTGTGCTTGGTTCAGCACCAGCTAGTTTACATCAGAATTTTTCTTTTGATTTAGTGGCTTTCTGAAAGGATCCAGCAGAGGCGGGTTGGATGAGTGGATGGATGGATGGATGGATGGATAGATGGATGATGGATGGATGAATGGATGGATGGATGGATAGATGGATGATGGATGGATGGATGGATGGATAGATGGATGATGGATGGATGGATGGATGGATGATGGGTGGATGGATGGATGGATGGATAGATGGATGATGGATGGATGATGGATGGATGGATGGATGGATGGATAGATGGATGATGGATGGATGGATGGATGGATAGATGGATGGATAGATGGATGATGGGTGGATGATGGATGGATGGATGGATGATGGATGGATGATGGATGGATGGATGGATGGATGATGGATGGATGATGGATGGATGATGGATGGATGGATGGATGGATGGATGGATGGATGATGGATGGATGGATGGATGGATGGATGGATGGATGATGGGTGGATGAATGGATGGATGGATAGATGGATGATGGATGGATGATGGATGGATGGATGGATGGATGGATGGATAGATGGATGATGGATGGATGATGGATGGATGGATGGATGGATAGATGGATGATGGATGGATGATGGATGGATGGATGGATAGATGGATGGATGGATGGATGATGGATGGATAGATGGATGATGGATGGATGGATGGTGGATGGATAGATTGATGATGGATGGATGGATGGATGATGGGTGGATGGATGGATAGATGGATGATGGATGGATGAATGGATGGATGGATGGATGGATAGATGGATGATGGATGGATGGATGGATGGATGGATAGATGGATGATGGATGGATGGATGGATGGATAGATGGATGGATAGATGGATGATGGGTGGATGATGGATGGATGGATGGATGATGGATGGATGATGGATGGATGGATGGATGGATGATGGATGGATGATGGATGGATGGATGGATGGATGGATGGATGGATGATGGATGGATGGATGGATGGATGGATGGATGGATGGATGGATGGATGATGGGTGGATGAATGGATGGATGGATAGATGGATGATGGATGGATGATGGATGGATGGATGGATGGATGGATGGATAGATGGATGATGGATGGATGATGGATGGATGGATGGATGGATAGATGGATGATGGATGGATGATGGATGGATGGATGGATAGATGGATGGATGGATGGATGATGGATGGATAGATGGATGATGGATGGATGGATGGTGGATGGATAGATTGATGATGGATGGATGGATGGATGATGGGTGGATGGATGGATAGATGGATGATGGATGGATGAATGGATGGATGGATGGATGGATAGATGGATGATGGATGGATGGATGGATAGGTGGATGATTCCTTTGCATCTGGTCAAATGTTTGGCATCCCATTAAATACATCCACAAATTTTCTTCCGTTTCAGATTATCCGGTGTTTCAGCCCTCGGTGATAGAAGCGCGCCTGACCCATGTCACGTCCAAATGGGCTCGTCTGGGTGGTTTTTGACAGGTGCTGATCTTGTGATAGCAACACATTGTTGATATATTATACAGCTCTGTTGTTGATGCAAGTGACTCATCAAGGTATGGAGTATGTGCAGCAGTTTCAGTGGACAGATGCGTTCCCATGCACATAAAACCCATGAAGCTTGTAGCTGTGATTGCAAACTATCATATCTGATCTTTACTGCATCTGAACGGAGCGGTGTGGTTGGTAATGTAAACGGGCTCAGATGGCTTTACAGATTACAGCTCATGCATTAGAGGCGCCCGGTCTCTGCTTACATTCCTAACCTGCCACTCCCTGTGAGTGCTGAGGTTTTACATGTCTGCCATATGAAGACACTCCTGATGGGCTTGGAAGGTGCATGTCTCTATGCATGCATGTCTGTACAGTCAAGCCTGACTTTAAAGGAAACTTTGAGGGAAGTCATATTTCCTCCTTATGCAATGGTTCGTTTTCTTTCTGAGGTGGGGAAAAGTGTTTTTCTTTCAGTTAAACATGGATAAAAAGTCCAGTGAGAAGAATAATTCTGGGCTGGAGCCATTTTGTGTTTATGCTCTGCATATGCTGCGTTGCTGTGCTGACACCCAGCTCATTCCTGCAGGCGGCTGCCATGTGTTGTCCTGTTGTAGAAAACTACAGAGCATTTCTGCTGAAGATAGAACCTTTAGTCCCTACACATAGATGCTGTTTGGGGGGTTGTCACATTTTGTTCCACAGTGCTGTGGTGAAAAACTTCCCCTTTTACTTCCACAACCACTCCCCCCCTTAAAGCCCCTGCTGCTGCTTGGGATTTCTGGCCTCCAGCTGAAGGGGCTGCTTGTTTGAGGAGGGGAGGTGGAGCTGTGCTGGTTGGGGCTCAGAGGAAGTGAACTCCCAGAGGAGATATAGGGCCATGTCCTGTTTCGTATGCAAGGCGCAGCACTGGCTAAGCCCTGTGACTGTCAACCATGTCCACACGGTGGACAGGACAACAGCTGGTAGCTGTGCATTTCAGTGGCTGCTTCAGGAATATTTCCACTCGCTCTTTAAGGCTGTCTGGCAAAACGTGACCATTGCAAAAGTCTGCAGCAGAGCCTGGTTTTGTTCTGGCTGCGTGGGTTTTAGAGAGGAGTGTTTTTAGTCGATTCCTTGCTGTTTTCTGTTTTCATGCTGCTCCTCTTTACCCATCAAATGCAGAACTTTGTCCTGGATCTGGAGTTGCGTTGCCTTAGTGTGCTGCCAGTCTGGGTTTGTAGCGGCAGCATGACTGAGGGATCAATGCTGTATTGACATTCACGAGTCTTTATGTTAAGCGTGATTGAAAACTCCATCCCTGTTTGAGCTCAGAGTGACACACTGACACAGAAAGCCTCTCCATCAACCACCCGCAGCCGCTTGGCTCTGAAATCCATTCATTCCTTGTTGAGCTGAAGGAATAGCATGCATTCCAAGGAAAGGTGCGTTGTTCACCTTTTATCCGGCCACCAGGCTGTCAGATAGCTTCCACAGATCATTGCTGAGCAGTCAGATGTTAGCGGATGTTCCTGCAACACATCGAAACCTGAGATTCTTATTTGCTCTTCACCTCCAACTTCTAACGTACTTTGCCAACAGAGCTTTGCTGTTTTCCGGACCTTCATTCGGTAACATGAAATCTGTCCACACACTTTGTACCAGAGACCTCGCAACAGCGAAACTTTCTCTGTTGTTTTTTCTTGGCGGGTGACAAACACCTTGTGGTGGTAAAGCCCTCCCCCACAGTTTCAAAGAAATCCTGGAGGAACCCGTGTCATGGCTACAGGCTTCAACAGCCAATGAGACGCCATGTTGCTTAAAGTGCACGCCTCTTTTCTGTCCAGTGAAAGTCCAGCTCTTCTTTACTTTAAACATTTAGAAAAGTTGTGTGCTAGCTTTCAAAAGATATAAAATTCCAGCCCTTTAGTCCACGTGGTTTGAGAACAGCTCTTATCTAACGCTTGGCATGTCATGAGTAGGAACATTTGAGCAGAATGGGATGTGGTTCATCATCTGGACCTTTAGTTAAATTTGTGTAATCACAGTTTTCATAATTACTTTCCACACATGCTGCTATTTTTTTTCCAAATCCCTTTCAACTTTCTTCCTCTATGTCAGAAACTAGCTGCTAAAATAAATTAATTTTCCTTTTTTTTCTCCCATTGTGGAAAAATCAAACCTCAGAGAGGAGGAACTCTGCTCAGGCTTCGCGGTGAAAACTTTGAGGAACAATTGCTACATGAGATGAATATTCTGTGCAGCGGTTTTGATGTGCCTTTTAACGTCTGTCTCGGTCTGTGTTTCCACCGCGACCGCTGACAGGAAAGAGAGAGAGAGAGAGAGAGAGAGTCACAGGTTACTGTTGTGTTTGTCTGGAAAATCTTTCAGAAGGCTGCCGTAGAAGTAGCAGCGGAAAATGAATTAAGAACGGATTCTTTTCTTTCTGTCTTCCTGCAGAAAATCTTTATTTCATAAGCCTTTAAAGTTGTAAGAACAGAAGGGGATTTCCTCAGCCATTCTAGATAACGCTCGAGCGATTAAAAACATCGGTGTGAGTTTCTTTGGATGCTTATATTACAGGTCAAATCACACCAGCGTTGGTCAGATTGTCTTACATTAAATTTCCACACCAGACCAGTGGTTAAGTTTCAATAAACTCACTGGATTTATGATTAGAATAAGTTTTTCTTGCTAATTCTTTGACATTAAAGTTGTTAGTTGTTTTGTTGTAAAGGACAACGTGTTTGCGATGTTCCAGGCCAGATAATATGTGCTAACCCCGGCTACATTGTGAGCCAAAATTTTCTCTTTTAGGGAGTAAAATATCTGTCAGAGAGAAAATTTGTGATTTAGCAGCAAATTATTGTGTAAAAAGGTTTTTTAAAGCATTTAATGTGACTTGGTGAACCCTGAAGAACAATCGGAAAGCCCTAACAGCTATCTAGAACAAACAGCAGAGGTCTGATTAAAGAGGAGTGAGTGGCTGAGGAGATCAAGAAAAGAAGTTCAAGCCCTCACTGTCGGCCCTGCTGAGCTCCCTTCCCCCGCTCCCCCCGGCTTCTCCTGCCTCTGCTTCCATCAGAGGCTTCATCATGTGATAAATGGATGGAGCGGACCTCCGAGCGCTTTATGGAGCCCAGGCAGGGATGGTTGCATTAATACACTAGCACCTGGGACCACCAGCACTGAGTCAGTCTGAGAGCGTCGGGGGGAGAAGACTCTCAGTATCTACCCCCCATCCATTCAGAATAGAAAGAGCCACCAATAAGTGACCCAC
The DNA here is from genome assembly GCF_017639745.1 of Melanotaenia boesemani. NCBI lineage: Eukaryota > Metazoa > Chordata > Actinopteri > Atheriniformes > Melanotaeniidae > Melanotaenia > Melanotaenia boesemani. Next base: position 33,999,675 of record NC_055694.1, on the reverse strand, counting down.
ATTGCTGTTTTTGTATCCGACCATGCATGTAGGGTGTCTGGGAAAGTAGTGCATGCATAACTTAGGAGTATATCCGTCTGAAGCACCGGGAGCCTGAGAGAGAAAGTATTTTCCTGTCACGCTTTGCAACCCTTGGCAGACAGAAGCACACCCGGCTCGCTGTGGCTCTTCTCAGTCTTCACCAGGAGCGCGTGAGGAAGGACCCCCGCGCCCTCCTCCAGGTGCTACATGGAAAAGCAGCCCCTCTGGCTTAGCATGCAAACAACACTGTCCGTTTTTGTGGCCATTCAATATTAATGTTAGGTTACCGTTGGCGGCGAGGTCCGGCGTGTTTATTTAATGAGGGGGTCTTTGAAACATTCATCAACACACATGGCACTGTAAGACCCAGCTTACAGCCATAACAACACATTCCCAAGCTTACAGGAGTGGGGTTGGCTGAAAGGCTGCTTTTAACCCTTAAAACTCCACCAGATCCCCCCCGAGCACCATCACCAGCGTCTCAGGAGCGGTAGTGCATAGCTCTGCGGGGTAAACTGTGATGGATAGCTACCCTTTAGGTGATCTACGGAAGTTTTCCAGGCATTTCTGATGCACGGTGGTGCCTTAAAGCAGCTGAGTTAGAGCTGGTTTTGTGAGGATAGCAGGTAAATAGTAGCATAAATATATCTATTGATACATTAATTTTACATACTTTTAGTCTCAAACATCATGTCTGCATGCTGACTGGGATTAAAAGCTTCAGACTGGTTTATATATAAAAACAAACTAACAGGTAGAGCTTAAGTAGCAGAAATGGCTGGAGTTTTAAGGGTTAAACAGGGTGCAGACTCTACATACCTGGCGTGGGACCTCTGCAGCCCTACCCTTTAAGCTTACGCTGATATTGATGTGGAAATCTCAGTCTGACTTTGCAGTAAAACCACATTCTGTTGGATTAACGGCAGAGTTTAACACACCAACCATGATGGTGTTGAAGGGCTTTTAGTTATAAAATCAACACGTTACTGGAAACCACAACTACTGAGTTGTTGTGCTGAATGAGGTGGCCTCATGCCCAGCATCCATTCTGTGTTTGTTTGTGAGGATCAAGCTTCTCCTCATAAAACCCGTTTCCATCATTGTTTCCTCCAGCTCTAATAGGGAAAGATGTAGTTACATAATCTGTTTCAGAGCCTGGAAATGCTACCGGGGCAGTTTACCTTGTGAGGCTGAAGGGTCCTCAGCACATGAGCCCCCCCAACCCCCCATGTGGTTGCAAGAGCAGCCAGCAGCACATGACCTTTAACTCCTCAAATAAAGATGTGACCCACCTCACCCCTCTCGCCTCTTGAAGTGGTGTTGGCCAATCGTGAGCGGCACAGAAACTCCCATGGGGCAGATGGCTGTCTGACAAAGGCAGTTAAGACTCATCTACACACACAAACTCACACACACACCCACACCTATTAGGTAAATTAACATCCCCACTGATCATGTTTACATGTTGTTTTATAATTCTGAATTAATTATTCAGAATTCAATCATTCAGAATTAAAGTATTCTCCTTCGTATTTACATAATAATAGTAATTCCGAGCTGAGGTTTACATGGAAACCACGTTTAATCGGCTTTAGATCTGGGAGGTGGGAAGGGCTCTGATTGGACAGGAGGCGGACGTGACGTATTTATGTACAGAAGAAAACAAACTCCGCTTCCTGCTTCTTTCCTTCCTGCGTCTACAACATGGAAGACACATAATAAGAACCATTTTCACTCTGATGGTGATTCTAGTTTTGAAGCAGCAGCTCGACACCAGCAGACTGCTTCACGTTGGTCAGCTGAGGAGGAGAAGGGAGCTAGAGGACCGTATCGTCATGGCGACAGGACGAGGGAACGAGCATGCTCAGAACGACCGGAGTTCATTTAAAGCAGAACAAACGTTTACATGATCGAGGAATTATTCGAACTCACATTTATAATCAGAATAAAGCCGCCACTTACTGTGGTTTAAGTTTAATTGGGACTGGCCGTTTTCGTTGGGAGGCAGGTGTTCACGAGGTCATTTTAAAGAGGATTTAAGTTCTATTCTGAATTAACGGGGAAATAAAACTCTTGTGTCACTGAAATGAAATGGATGTTCGTTTGCTTGTTTCAGATTTTGTAGACAAACTTTTGCTCTACGGAGCCGACAAAACGTCGTGTGCTTCATCAGGAGTGTGTGCGTGCACACACACGCTTGTTCTGTGCTTGGATCAGCTGTAGGGGGAGATTAGCATGAGCTCACTGCCTACTCATTTCCATCCCCATCTGCCTGTCTCCCACGGTGATGCTGCCCCGTCCCCATCACACACACTACACAAATACATGAGCGCCGACATCCACCTAGACCCCACCCCCGCCAAGCATCCCCCCACATCCGCCAAGCACCTGGGTAGACGGTGGTCCATCACAGGAGGGTTTCCTTTGGTGAACTGTCTCAGAGACCGGGCTCGGGACGGGCTGAACGCTCTTCTTCTGCTGCTGAAATGACGACATGCCAACTCTCTTGGCGGCCGGTCCAAAGCCGGACTTGGAGAGGAGCGAATGAAAGTGCTGGAAGTGTGTGTTCTGTTGTTGTGAGAGAAGTCTGTCTCCTTAAAAACCTCTTTGTTGTGTCTTTATAAAAACAGTGATGGCGGGGGATGGGTCACACTAGCTTGACCTCAGCCATGTGGAAGGGCAGCTCCCAGGAGTTTGGCCATGTATTGTTGGGAGAGCACAGAACGATGATGATGATGGTAGTGGTGTGTGTGTTAGAGAAAGAGGAACGGGGGGTAGGGACTGGCTTACCATTGTCACCATCTTTTGTGGTGGTATCTGATGTGGATCTGTGATTGTGGAACAGATAGAGGTGATACCCCACCCCCACTTCCCCTTCACTGCTGGATGATCAGTGCTCCCAAAGAGCCCTGAGTCATGGACCTGTGCTGTGCTTATTGTGTGCATCCCCCTCCTCCATCCTCCACCTCCCTCATCCATCCTCCATCCTGTTGAGGCTTCTGCTGCCCAGAAAAAAGATGAGGCAACCAGGAAGGTTGTCTGGTTTTCAAACTTGATCCAACTCTGAAGTGGGAACTAAGAAAAGAGCCATCAAATGAGACTAATAATTGTTGATGTTTTATATATGAATGAATGAATTGCAGGAGGTTAAATGCTACCTAGATAAATTCATCAAGTCATGAATGAGCCTTTCACAGACACCGTCTCATGCACGCCTTTTCTTGGAAATGGTGCATCATCCTGGAAGCCTGATGTAGAAACACCTCTGATCTTTGCTTTTGTTTAGTCTGCTGTGACTCACTGTTATGTCTAGGCACTTTTGGTTAGCTAAAGGTTGGGTTAGTTAATCTTAAACTGGATTAATCAGGAGGAGAACCCAACAAGGAAACTTTGTCCTGGACCTTTTTGCTTGTGTGACGCCAGAGGTTGTAAGTTAAAGGTGTGCCGTGGTGAAGCTGTGGAGGATTCGCTGTCAGAAATGGAAAGTTTGAAGGGAAATGGGCAAGTTGAGGCCGCTTCCATTTGCAGCGCGCAGACTGAACCTCTTTCATTCAAACTGCCTGAGCAGACAGAAACTAAATCTGAGCTTCCAACCACACCTCAGCTTCAGTTTGTCAGGAAGTGGAGGTGGAAGATGTGTGTGCGAATGAGGGCCTTGAAGGGCCCTGAAGGCTCGCTTTACTCCTCAGGAATGAAGTGCTGGAAACAAAGCCTTATAATGTGGCAAACATCCTCCAGACAGGCCATTCCTCTTCCTCTTCCCAATCTACTAAATGAATCCATCCCAGCTTCACTCTGGCAAATGAATCAGCCATGCAGATACTAAATAAAACAATAAGCTGAAAGGGGATCCCTCCTCCTTGCACAGAAACCTGCTTCTCAGGTTCAGGAAGCTTCACCAGGCCCAGACTTGCTCCTCTGTTTTACGCCATTGATTTCACATCCTACACCCCCACAAACCCGTCCTGCTCATTTCTTATCGTAAAGCCCACATTCATGACTGTCCAGGCATCTTCTTTCTCTTCACACACTCACTCTGTTTCCACAGAGCAGATAATAGACCTCTTGAGGCCCTCGGCTTATAATTATTGTAATTGTAGATCTCTAAGACAAGGTAATGTGCGGAGTTTGTAACCGCCTCCGAGCACAAAGACGGCATTCTCCACGTCTGGCTTGAAAGAAGCGCTGCCGCAGCAGGACGTCTGTTTATACCAAAGCTTTCTATCATTTATTTATGTCTGCCTCCGCTGTTTGTACGTGTGCTGATGGCGGCGGGGGCGTCGGGCGAGCTGACTTATCCCATGTGACCTCTAGTTTTCTCGCTGGGCTCATCTGTCTGCCCTTTTTAATTATCTCCTCACACACATGTGTGTGTGCACACACAGAGGTCAGGGCTGCTGCTGAACCTTGCTACGCCATTTCCCCCTCACCCTCTGTAATCACCCCCCCACCCGTTCCCTTGCTCCCGTGCACGGCCTGGCAGAGGGTTTAACCAGATGTGTGTGTGTGTGTGTTTTGTGCCAGCAGCTGTGGTTTGCATTGCAGTCACACTTTTCCCACCGGCGTTATCGCGACGGAGACCTCATGTCTGACACGCAGGAGTACTTTGGAGGAGTGGAAGCGTCTCCGTCCTCTGACCTGCAGGATGAAGACAGTCACATCTCAGACTTGGTTTTCCCCGATGTTTGGTTTTTCCAAGTGTTTTGCATCTGGTCTTCTGCTCTTTGTGGCATCACCTTTGGTGTTTTTGTCCTTTGAGCAAGGATGGCTGGTGAAAACACACATTAAAAGTTCAGTTCAGTTGCATCAAGTCTTCCAAACATACTTGACCAAATCTGGAAATCTGGGCCAAATTGCCCCGATCCTTATTTCAGTCCAATGCCGTCTTTCTCTAGCTACATCGATGAGTGTAAATGTGCATTTTTCCTCTTTTAAAGTTGTTGCATTCATGAAGATATAAAAAACCTGAGCGAGGTGGTTTGATCAAACTAGAAAGTAGAAATAGTGATTGCTGCTGGTGCTTTGAGGCAAGTCAAGTTTATTTATACAGCACCTTTCACACATAAAAGCAGATCAGTGTTGCTTTACATAACAGAACATATAAAGAGAAATAGAAATAATTCAAATAATGTTAAACATTTAAAATGGTGTGCAAAACTCATAATACATTATATGAAAGCATGTAAATAACAAAGCAAAAAAAGCTTTACATTAAATTATGGAGTGAAAACGACAGAAAAGTTGAGACCTCACAATAATATGCTGTATTTGTTCTGTGAAAAGATGGCTGCTGCTTTTGCGGGTCCAGCCTTTTCAGGGTCCTTTCCTCAGAGCTCTCAACTCACCTGAATGTCCCTGTTCCTTTGTTTCTATTCTGAAGCTTTAGTTCAAGAACTGATACCAGGATATTTCACACATTTCCTTTTCTCTACTTCTGCGATGAGTATCTGAACGTCACATCTTATGAAAACATACTTCTTCTTCTCTGCCTCTGTCACTGCCGTGTCTGACAACGTTTTGTGCAAGCTGAATTTTTTAAATGGAAATGACAGGAGTGGAAATGAAGGGAACGAGGGTGGAACGAGGGGATGTGCATACACTGGTTTGCAGCCCTGCACAGAGCTGAATGCATCAGCTCTTTGTCTGAGACGAAGGATTGATTTTCTGCAGAGGTCCGAGCTGGGAGGAGAAGCACAGCCAGGAGGCGGTGTTTAGTCTCAGCTCAAGGACACAGCTGAAGTGTTATGTCTGTCTTTTCACTCCTTCCTCTCTTCCTCTCTGCCTTTTTTTGAGCTGGTTACTTCCCCCATGTCAGGGCCTCCTCCTCCGCCCACCCAGACCCCCGCCGCTCACTGCTCTCACTGTCGGTGGTGCAGCCATCCGACTCAGGAAGCGCTATGAAACATCAGATCCCACTTCCTGCCTCGATCAATACATCTCAGGTCCAGCAGACGCACACACCCACAGCTGAGATGCACATGCACTACATGCACACACTTTTTTTACTTTCTTTTAGAATAACTTCCAAAACTGGGAACATATTTGGTTTCCAGGCCACGAGATGAAGGAAGCAGGCTGTAAAAACCTGGATGTCCTTCATCAGTGTGTCTAATGAACGGCGTTCAGTCATCACCAGAGCCGGCAGTAATCGCCGTTAGCATCCTCTCCTGATCGCTCAGGCATCCTTACACGGTAAAAACACTCTTATCGTGTCCAGTGTTTGTTCGTTTGTCTCGTGTAGTTTGCTTTGATGCTGACAAGAAGCAGCCGTGAAACTGATAGATGGCCGAGCCAAGGAAGGGATACTTCCAACACCGATGGCTTGGCCGCTCCCCTCCTCCTCCTCCTCCTCCTCCTCCTCCTCCCTGACGGCACTAATGAAATGATGGATCCCTGATGTGGATGGGAGCTGAAGTGAAGGAATGACCTCACGGCCACCTAATCGTCGCAGAGGGAACAGCCGGCAGCTAATGTGTCCATTAGCCGCCTTTCCTCCCAACCTGGGCTTGGAGTGAGGCGGGAGGAAAGAAAAACGGGGATGAGCTGGAGGACAGGAAATAACACAAGTTCTGCTCTCTTTTCCGCCAGCTGCCTCGACTCAGTTCAGTTTTGTCTCCTTTCACCACAACAAAAACTTGGTTATTTTTCAGATAACTGCATGGCAACATGACAGCTATGAAGCACTATTTTCTGCATCAACAAGCCTTGTCGCAACTTTTGAACTCAAAAACCTTCCACTGACGTCCAGAATTAAACCTCTGTTGACTCAATGTATTGGAGTAACTCTTGCACAAACATCAAGCTCTGTAAGGGACATTCTCTGTGGTTGTGCAAATGTTGTCTACTGGGTGTTCCTGTTGTTCCTCGCCTGGTTGTACAGTTCGTCAGCGGGGTCACAGAGGTTGCTGATACCAGAGTTTGCTCCCATGAAAGCCCCACCTCATCATGTGACCCCGTGTGGGGTGACTTGTCAGTGGACAACAGCCAGAAACACAGAGATGAACCCTTTTTTTTGTTCAAAGTGAAAACACAGCACATGTGCACACATATGCATCACATGACCCTCTGAAAGCGCTGAAATCCCTCCCACTTCCCTTTTTCTGTGTAAAGCTGGGGTGAGCCGAGTGTCGGCTGTCGGCCACAACAACCCAGCAGACTGTCGGTGTGAATGTGCACCGCAAGCAGCAAGACGTGCGCTTCTGGTTTCGACACTGCACTGCCTTCGTTTCGCGACTCCGCCCTGCTGTCGGAAGCGTCTTCAGCACTGATGCAAGAGTCGCACACACACTTGCATGTCCTGAAAGGTTCAGGCTTCCTTCTTATTATCAGCAGATTCTGGTTTATCTTCCGGATCGCTCTAAAGTCTGGAAGACTTTGTAGAGTTGGAATTCATTTGTAAGAAAAGTCAAGAAGCCACTAAGAAGTCAGAGGGGACAACTCAGGGAGATTTTAAAGACACATCATCTATATTTCCGAGTTTTATTTTGCCAAAGAGATTTTTATAATGCAATGACAAACACAGGCATGTAATCCTGATCTGACTCCAGCTTCTGTCTACAGCATCCGGCTTCTGAAACCTAAACTCCAGACCTTCTCCCTTCCCCACTGGAAACCATGTGATCTGGCTCCAGAGCCGGGCTTCTCCCAGAGTTCAACAGAGGAACAAAGTGTCCGACTCTGGAGTGGAAAACACCAGCATGTACTGGCCACTCGACTGGATTTTGAGGCTGCCCAGTGCCCTGCGCTGAACCAAAGGGCCTCTTTGTGCTCTGGCCTCAAAAAGATATACCCCAGCAGCGAAAAACACCTCTAAAAACAAAACCAACAGCAGCGTCCCGTCGGAGGCAAGCCTGCAGCCCTGTGCGCAGGATCCAAGAGAAGGAGCTGCCAGAATCTGAGGTTACATAAAAAATCTGGCCAATAAACTAAAGAAAACAGAGGAAGGAAGTTTCCCAGTTGACCTGGAAAAAAAACCCACGTGGTCAACTTCCCGTTCTTCCTTCTCTTTATGCACAAAGTCACGATTGCTGGGCAGATGCTCAGACATGAAAAACTCGATGAGCAGCCAAAGATTCATCTGCATGACCGAACACATGCAGAAAATTCATCGTTTCAGGCATCGATTTTCATCGTAAGCCTAACTGAGCCAAATGATAAAGAATGCTAGTGTTAACCTCTGATAATACCTGAGCTAGTATTATCGGAGGTTTAAAGCCTTTAATAAAGCTTGTCTTGCCTCTCCAGTCTTCTAAATAAAAAACTTTTTAAGTCCAAACCATAAAGATAATTTTATTTACAGCGATATTAAAGAGGGAAAGACGAGCTGGGATGGTTGATGAGTGGTCCCAGAAGTGGTAGTTTACAAATGATTCATTATCTTTTTAGCCCCATTGGTGACACACTGAGAGGCTCAGATTTGGCCTGCTGTTTGTTTCAGATTCAAATGAGGAATTATTACAGTTTTTCTTCACAAAGAAAAAAAAAGAAAAGAAAGAAAAGAGATAACAGGAAAACTTGAGTTTTTATTACAGTTTTGATGGCATCTTGCTAGCATATTAGATGTAGATTAACATTAGAAATGATTAGATATTAATAGAAATTAAATGTGTTTTATGTTTAAAAAAAATCTGATCCAATGCAACTTCTCGTGTTTTGGACCTGCTAAACCATCCTGCAGGAGACTTTGGTAGAATTCCTGCAAGATGCTTTGACATCAAAAGACCTGTTCGATATTTCTATCCCGTCCACACCGGTGTGGATTCCTAATGTACATCAGTCCTTAATGTTCCCTGTACATATTGTTAATATGCACAGGGAAGGGTAGAAACAAAAAGATAAAAAAAGTTTATTTCTGTGAAAAACTTAAGTTAAAAAACAAGAAAAAACAAACAAACAAAAAAAAAAAAAAAACAGGCATGCGTCACTGCTGCTTGGTAACCCTGTTTTCTGGTTCTTTAATGACATCGAACATGACTCATCAATCAGACTTCATACATTTATCCCTTTTTTATGCTAAACTGGATGCAGCATAGTGTTTACCAGAATGCAAATCCAAAAAGTTAATAAAGAACAATAAAAAACAACAAATTCCAGCCCAACACTAAATGGGTTCAGTTGTATTCAGAGGATGGTGAAAAACTGAAAAACTATTTTTAATGAAAGAAAGAAATTCTCCATGTATAACCCTATTATTATTACTTCAGTTCTCTTTCAAAGACCTCTCCCAGACAACCTGAGAGGGTTCCCAAACCAGATCTATTAGATCTGCAGGACCGAGGTCATGAAGAGTTTTAAAAGCCAAAAACTAAACTTTATAATTGGACGTAAAACACACATGCAGCCGGTCATAAGGCCCATTTCTGCTCCCTTAGGAACGTAAGTAGTGACGTCCGTTTCTAGCGTTGTCATGTGTTGCCGTCTGTCATCCGCAACACGAATACAAAAGCTGCAATGGAAGTTAGACTTTTTTTTTTACACAGCACAACTTGAGCACCGACGGACATTACGAGACAGGAAGTGCCGCCATATTGGATGGGTCTCTGTATTCCAGGCTAGCTTCAGAACCAACCGGAGTCAAGACAGCATCGGCAACTATGCCCATATTTTGATCAGCCTACGGTTGCATTACCTGGCAATATAATACTTACTTTTTATAGCCTGCCTGTGGGGACAAATTGGTATACAGTTTCCTTACGTCCTTACGTAAAAGATACATGACTCACCGTCCCCATCAAACAGCTCTCAAAGTGTGTTAATGTTTTTGATAATTAGTGTTGCGGCTTTTGTATTCGTGTTGTGACTTTGTATTGCTGTGACACTTCAGGGCCACCGTAGGAATTAGACTACAGAGCATAAATGAGCAGGCTTTGGTCTGAAATCTGAGTAAAAATAGAGACGTTTCCTCTGAGCGAGTGTGTAGTGAAATTCCTCTGTCACATGAGGCTCCTACAATTTCAGTCCAGAGTAAATGAGGGTTAAAGGAGCTGCTGACAAACAGGGATAGTATTTTAAAAGAAATAACAAGCTCATGACTGTGGGTGCCTTTGGCAGTCATAAACAGATATGCAGACATAGCCTGCAGGCCGTTGTTAACCCTGCAGTGGCTGACTTGTCGGCTATGTGTGTGTTTCTGTACAGTAGGTCTTCTAAAGGCCATCTGTGATAGTAAAAACAGCAATGAATGTTGTTTTCTGCCCTCCATGATGCAGCTGAGCCTGCCACCCTGAACTCTCAGCTTTACAGCCCGCCCCCCCACACACACGGCGTGGGCGTCATTAGCTGGCGTTGCTCTGGGTGTGTCGTACAAAGTCCCACATTCAGAGTGTTAATTCGTCTCCACCTGAAGTTCAGCGACCGGCAGTTCCTTCCAGAAATAGCTGCAAGGTCCTGGAGAGGATGCCTCCGAGTGTGTTTGTTTGTGTGTGCGTTGGTGCAACAGAGCGCAGCCAGCACCCGCAGCGGCTAACACGGAAATTTCTATTTCAGTCCATTTGTCTGAAAGGAGGGGGGAGGCAGACAGGCAGACACCTCCGCGGCGTACAGAGGGAGGGGGAAGCGATAATGGGTTTACTTTAGTGTGTTTCAAGGTGCCAGACAACGTTTCTCTCCCTTCCTCTTCCTCTCTCTGTAAGTGGGCTAGGCGAGGCACTCCTGAGTGCAAAAAATACTCTTCCTCTTCCTTTCATGCTTGCAGAGAGCAGCAGCATTAACGGAGGCAGTCATCGGGAGTGTGTGCGTGAGGCTAATGCACCGCCTCCACACACAGCACAGCGCTCTGGCCCTACATTATCCCAAATGCTGCTGCTGTGATTGGAGCACTAATGTGGTTGCTAAGCAAATGCAGTCTTCCTGGACTAAATTGGAATGGACAAGACTGCTTCCTGGCTGGCTGGTGGGCCGGGCTGTGGCTGCTGCTGCTAACGAGACTCACAAGTCCGTCTGGTCTGTGGCGACGTTTTCATTTAGAACTGATCTCGCTGCTCATTATCAAAGCTGTATTTATGCGTCCCAGACGTCATCCATTTAAACTGCAAGTTCAGCTGAAGGTACGCGGCTCTTTCAGACCCGGGAACTTAAAGATGTCTTCAAACTGAGGTTGTTTGCTTTTCCACTGCGGTTTTAATGTACCAGAAAGATTAGACAAATGAGTTAAATCACATCTGGTTTAGGAGACGGAGTTCAAAAATCAGCATCACGGCGCCTTCAGACAGGGCTGTGCTTATATAAAGAATGAAACAGTTCGGCTCAAAATGTCCTTAAATGAGTTTGAAGCATTAAATTCAGTTCAATGCGTCTGTACCATTAAAAAAAACAAAGGCATAATATTTTAATACATCAATTTAATGATCAATAATCCATCAACATCAATTCAAACTGGAAATGTCTGTAATCATTTGAAAGATCTGTATTTATTTATGTTTGATGAATTGGCTTATTTGAACACAGTTGTTATAAACGGGACTAGATCAATTTAACTCTCTGAACCTGAAACTGCCCAACATAATGAAATGTTTCTCTGCAACCACAGGGCCTGTGTGAATACTTTTAGAGTCATGGTAAAGATCAGTATATGTGCTCCTGGTGAGGACTAAATGAAGATGACACAGGGCATGAATGAAAAACATTCTGGGGACCTTTAAAAGGGTTAATGAATTTGTTTTAACTGGTTTGAATATCATATGGCATCTTTGAAAGTGTGTTAAGGTGACTTTGTGGTAAAACTGGTGCTATACACATGAAGCTGAACATTCCTGCATGGTGGGGTGGTGGTTGGCACCCTCACCTCACAGCAAGAAGGTTCCTGGTTTGAGCCTCAGCTGGGGCCCCTACAACCCTGCACTGGTATAGATGGATGGATGGATGGATGGATGGATGGGATTTGTTTGGTACAGTTGGACTTTACTAATTCAATAGTTCTATAAATATTTGGTTTGATTCTTGAGAGCGACTGTCCTGAAGGTTTTTACTGTTTACCTTCTCCAACACACCTGGCTGAAAGTAAATGGATCCAACAGCCTATGAAGTTCTGCACAATGACTCATTCATTTGAATATAATGTGTTGGAGCAGGGACGCATGGAAAACCTGCAGGATCATGGCCCTTGAGGAGTAAGGTTTACGTTATATCCTGCTTTAATGTCTACAAACAGAAATGTCTTAGATCAGGTTTCTTTTACAGTCTGCAGCAGATCTGGAGGGTAAAATATCTGCAGGGATTGATGGAAATGAGCGTCTGTAAGTCTTGGAGGAGTTTCTTTGGTCACACCTTCACGGATCATAGCGAGTGGATGATGACTAATGATGAGATTGATGAATCATGCAGCAATGGCAGGCTCCAACAAAAGGTTTCAAATGATTCAAAGCAGCCAACTGTTGCAGGTCTTTAGTCATTTTACTGCAACTGAATTATGAAACTGTTATTTTAAATAGTCGCCCAAGAATTCACGTTTTATAATATAAAACTTGCTGCATATTAAGGCGACTCATAAAACATGACCCACATAGTAAGTTTTTCAGTGTCATGTTGATGAGTCTGGTCCACTACGCGTCTCCGGTTGCTGATCGGCCCGCCAGCCGCCGGCTCATGTTTCCAGTAAGGTGAGACGGCCAGCTCTCGGTCATCTGTCTGTCAGAAGAGTGAGATGGGAGGCGTGTCCCTCCTCCAAGGCAGCTTTAATTAACGCAACAGCCCGTTAGCATCAGCGGTTTAGCATGGAAAATTCTCGGGGGCTACAAGCTAGCTGTCCAATGAGTGAAGAGGTGGTGATGTGGAGGCTCTGAGGTGCACACAAGGGTCCCATTTCAGGCATGTTCGGGGGCTGCAGCCCCGCTTGTACGTGTGACTATGTTTGTGCATGAGAAAAGTGTGTCGTCTACTTTTAGCTGCACACTCTGAGTGTCACGTTTCTTTACTTTACGTCTGACTGCTGAGCTATGCTTCATGGAATAAGAGCCTTTAACCATGAGACCACATGAACTCAGTCAGGATGCAGAACATTTACCTGAGGACAATTTGAGGATGTTATATCAGACTCACCTCCTCCCCGCCACCCATCAACCCATCAGCTGTGCTAAATCTGTCCTCAGGCTGCTGTAAAGTGAGAGGCGGGACACTCTAAGACTTTCTCCCTCTCAGACTCACACCCACAGCCAGTTCAGAATTGCCACTAAACCCACTGTGAAGTGTGGGCTGAACACAGGAGGTGTGGTCAAATGCTTGAAAAGCAAACTTCCTAACAGCTTTCCTTTTATCTCTTTTGGATTTCTGTTGTGAAATGGAAAATACTTACAAGCTTATCACTGTGGAATTATTAGAATGCGCATTATGATGCATTAAGGGAAATTTTGGCCACATTTCTGACCAGAATGTGTCATTTTTCATCTCTTTTGCTCTGGAGGTGTTCAGCCTAGCTTGTTGGCACAAACACAGGAAGCCTGCAGCCAGTTCTAGCTGGAAAAGATACTAAAACTGCATATTTAGAAACAGAATATGACCAAAAACGTTGCACTGTTCCTTTAAATGGTTCTTTACAACCCTGCACAAGTGTCCTCTGCTGCACAGAACCTTTTTGTTGAGAGTGTGTGCGAGGGAGGCCTTGTGTGGGCCTGACCTGATTCCAGCCCAGCATCGCGTGCCTGACCAGAGCGTCTCTGTTATTTCTATCTTCCTCTTTCCCATCCATCCATCCACCTCGCTCACTCTGCCCCTCTTTTCCTCCCTCTCTCCCCATTCTTCTCTTGCTCTCTTTTTCTTTCCTTCGCATTAGAGTGTGCCTCACCACCCATGCTGCACAGCTCACGTCCACACACTCGCTCCCACATGCAGCCGTGCACACCTCGCTGCAACCGAACTGAATTTCACGCCAGCTTTACGGGAAGAAACTGCCACCGTGGCGAAGCCACAATTTACATGGTTGGAATTGAAAACATCCATCAGGAATTTTTACATATAAACAGACATTTCTAAAACAGGAAAATGTTGTAAAATGTTAACTTTTTCATTTAGTGCCCGCTGGATGCAGAAATATTATTATAGCTGATTTAGTTGTCATGTTATCAGACCCTTAGTTTTTATCATAAGCTTACCTGAATTATTATTCAGGGAGGCAGAATTATTATTATTATGAGCTGCAGCTGGAAGTGTGCCAGCTTTGAGGAGGCGTTGTTTCACTGGTCAGAAAGAAGGCGGAGACAACAGGAGCAGCTTGATGATGAAATACAGAGATGTTAGACACAGGAAACTAGCATGCAACAAAAAATCCTGTTGCATCGCACACAGAAACATGCATGTTCTGCTTTGACAACGATGAGTTTTATGGCCGAGAATCTTTAAGCAAACACACAAGATGAAGCAGGGCTGGACGAATGGCATGAAACTCAAATCCGCATTTTTTTGCCTTATCCTGATACACAACATATATTTTGGTGTTTTAAACCTCCTCAAAAACACTGTAAATGATTATCAGCATAGAAAGACACCAGTAGGATTTAAGTAAACTCTGTTAAATTTAACTTCATTGTGATTTTTCCCTGTTAACAAACTTTTTACCAGCTCTTACACACGTAATAAAACCCAGTGTTTCCCTGACCCCCCAATATCAACCCCCACCAAGAAATTCATTTTATATTTTCTATAATTACTCAATCTATATTTTTTATTCATGTTTTTGTATAAAATATCCTATTTTATTATTTAGGTCATTTTAATCTAGCACCACATCCCAACAGCAGTGATCTAAGGTCCTTTCTTCTAGAACAGCTTTATATTCTGTCCTTTAATATAAAAAGTAAACAGCCTGGTTTTATTTATCTTACTCTCATGTTGGCGTGTAATTACATAATGTGTGCACCCTCTACGTGCAAACAGGTGAGCTGCGCTCACACCTGCAGACAGCCTCCATCTTTGAGTGAACATAAACTAGCCTGCTAGCTAGCTAGCTAGCTGCAGCCTCCATCTCTTAGCGAGTGTAAACAAGCCTGCTAGCTAGTTAGCTAGCTGCAGCCTCCATCTCATAGCGAGCGTAAACAAGCCTGCTAGCTAGCTAGCTGCAGCCTCCATCTCTTAGCGAGCGTAAACAAGCCTGCTAGCTAGCTAGCTGCAGCCTCCATCTCTTAGCGAGCGTAAACAAGCCTGCTAGCTAGCTAGCTGCAGCCTCCATGCTTCATTGCGTTTCACCTGAAACAACAACATGTGCAGGAGAGTTTTCTGGAAGAGGGGGCTGTCTGTCTGCTTGGAGTGAGAGAAGCTAAACTATGGAGAAAATCACACGAAGATGCTATAAAGATTGCCGTGTCAGTTTGTACTCAACGTCATCGTGTGACGAAGCCGTCTCGTCACTGACAGCTGTCCCTACTGAGTCCATAAACGCGCACACAGACACACACACACACACACACACACATACTCGCCTAGTCAGTTCCCCGGGGACAAACTCCCGCCAAAGTCCGACAGTCATATGACAACAGTAAACCACACAGGAATACAGTCTGCCTCACGTAGCGACTTATTAAGGGTGCACACTTAATATTTTGCAAGGCTGATTGATTATATGGCGTTTGCTGGTTACTTACCGTCCTCTTCCTGTCACTGCTGTGGCTTTGGTCAAACCCGAGGCCATATCCAACCCACTGTTAAGTAGCCGACCTGGCCGACATCCGGAAGTGACGTCACGACCACGTGAGCACCCCGGTTTGCGCCAAACATTTTTATTTTTAAAAACCATTTATTATTTTGCTGTTTCTACTACTGTGATTAATGTGAATCTTCGAAACGAATGTGTAGAATTTGTGTTATTTTTGTAATTATTTTATTTATGTGGAAACATAATAAGAACTTAACTAAAGTGATTTATTTGTAGAAATTAAGGATTATTAAGCATAAGGGGCGGGGCTTAGAGTATTTAAAGGGAAGCCTGAGGAGAGTCATTGATTGAGTTGCATTGCTGGCAACTGGAAGGATTGAGCGGAGACAAAAGGTTGGATTATTTTTGGCTGGTCTAGAGAGAGACAAAAGTTGTATGTTTGTTATTTTTCTTATTTTTTCTTTTTGTAAATATGTAAATATAATTGGCACTGGAGTTTTTGGACATTTCTTGCACTGCTGAGCACCGTTTGGGAGCCACGGGCACAATAAATCCACCACAAACTGACAAGCGACTTGCCTGTTTTATTGGTTGGCGAAGAACCCCGCTGTGCATCTGTGCCACATGGAGAAACGCCCACTGAGACATATCACCGCTTAAAAGGACTCTACCGCCGTTGGATTCAGCCGGAGCAACGGACCAAAGAGCAGATCGGGGAGGCCATCATCCTGGAGCAACTTCTTCGCGTCCTGTCGCCAGAGGTGAGAACCTGGGTGAAGGAGCATGAACCAGCAGATGGATTGACAGCAGCAAAACTGGCTCTACAGTACCTCAATGCACGCAGAGGAGGACCATCTACACGTACCACCACCTTGGCTCGACCCACCACCAACGTACGGCCTCCAGCCCTTCCGATATCGCAGGTCTGGACACAACGGGGAGCAACAGTACGACATCCTCCAGGTATCACCAGCACAGGGACTGAACAACCAGCAACCGGTAAGACACTGATTTGCTATTATTGTCAGCAGCCTGGACACAAAGCTTCAGTTTGTCCACTGAAAAAAAACAAAAGTCACTGGTGCATGTTATGTACCCAGAAATGAGCTGGAACCAACTGAAAATGACAAAATGAGGAAGAGCGCATATAAAACTGTGACAGTGAATGGTGAATCTGTAACAGCACTAATTGACAGTGGTAGCTTTACATCACTCATCAACAGACGTCTTGTTCCAGTTGGTAGGATGGACTACAGTAATACCACAGACATTGTGTGTGTTCATGGAGATAATCATGCTTACCCTCAGACTGAAATAACTGTGTTAATCGATGAGCAGCCTTATTTTCTGACTGTTGGGGTGGTAGATAATCTGCCTGTGGACCTTCTTTTGGGGAGGGACTTGCCAGTGTTGATGTGTTTGCTACAGAAAGGGGAGATTGATGAAATTGCTGGGACTGATAATGTTGATGCTAACACCAATAATACTGCTAATGCTAATGACCAGGAGTGTGTTTCTTGTCCGGTTATTACTAGAGCCCAGGCAAAGGCTGGGGTCATGCCTCTCCCAGACTTGGATGGTAGTCTGTGTGAGGGGGGCATAAAAGGGCCTAAAAAGTCTAGACGGCAACGTCGTTTTGAAAAACAGCTTGGTATAACTGAACACAATGTACAAGGTTTAAACACAGACAAAATATGGGAGATACCTGAAAATATTGTGGAATTACAGAAGCAAGATAGCACATTGGAGCCCCTGTTTGCCAAGGTGATGGATGTTGGGAATGTTAATCCTGTGGGGAATGATTTCTTTATTGTTGAAAATGGTATATTATATATAAGCAGTGACAACCACAAACGCCTTGTAATCCCAATTAGCTGCAGACCCTTGGTAATGCATTTAGCTCATACTGTTCCATGGGCTGGGCACCTTGGACGACATAAAACTTACATACGCGTTAGCTCACGGTTTTATTGGCCTGGTATGTACACAGACATTCAGTCATACTGCATGACATGCCCAACCTGTCAGAAAACATGTACTCCTCGCAGGTCAGATCGCGCTTGCCTTCAACCACTTCCAGTTATCTCCACACCATTTCGAAGGATTGCCATGGACATTGTTGGACCACTGGTAAAGAGCAGCCAGGGACATCAATACATCCTGGTCATCTGCGACTACGCTACCCGGTACCCTGAAGCCTTTCCCCTGCGCACCATCACTTCTTCAGCCATTGTCCATGCTTTGGTTGAACTGTTTTCCAGAATGGGGATCCCTGATGAGATACTGACAGACCAGGGTACCAATTTCTGCTCCAGACTGATGCAGCAATTCCACAAACAGCTAGGCATCCATGCTATTAACACCACACCCTACCATCCGCAGACTGATGGACTGGTCGAGAGATTCAACCAGACTTTGAAGCGAATGCTGCAGAAATTTGTGGCTGACACGGGTAAGGACTGGCATCGCTGGTTACCTTTCCTCCTCTTTGCCTATCGTGAGGTTCCTCAAGCATCCACCGGTTTTGCCCCGTTTGAACTCCTGTACGGCTGGGACGTCCAGGGACCCCTGGATCTACTCCGCAAAAGCTGGGAAGGTCCTGCTAGCAACACAGAAGAGAGAGGTGTGGTGCAGTTCATCCTGGAGATGAGAGAACGTTTGGCCAAATACAAAGAAGAAGCAGAAAGTAATTTACAAGAGGCACAACGGACACAAAAGAGATGGTACGACCAGCAGGCACGACAGCGGGACTTCAAACCAGGTCAGAAGGTGCTCCTACTCCTTCCTTCCTCCAACAGTAAACTGTTGTCAAAGTGGCAAGGACCGTACACCATTACCCGGAAAATGGGCCCTGTGACATATGAAGTGCATCATCCTGAGAAGAAGAAGCCGAAACAGACTTACCATGTCAACCTACTAAAGAGATGGAAAGAACCTCAGAATCAGGTGGCGACGGTGGGCCTAGTGGTGAGAGAGGAAGAGTTTGAGAAGGAAAACCCAGGTTGGGACACCTTAACCCAGACTGCAACACCAGTGATTTCCCATCTCACACCAGACCAAGCATCAGACCTTCTACAAGTGTTCCAGGAGGCACCGTCCCTGTTTGGAGCAACACCAGGCAGAACCTCAGTCACGCAACATGTCATCCGGTTAAAGGACAACCAACCCATCAGACAACGTCCATACCGTGTTCCTCAGCAGCTGGTTGGGAAACTGAAGGAGGAGATCACAACCATGCTGGAGATGGGGGTGATCGAGCCATCAGAATCAGAGTGGTGTAGCCCAATGGTCCTCCTAACCAAAAAGGATGGCTCACTACGGCCCTGCATCGATTTCCGAAAGCTGAACGCCATTTCAGAGTTTGACGCCTATCCCATGCCGAGAATTGATGACCTGCTGGAGAGAATTGGATCTGCCACGTACATCACCACACTGGATATGTGCAAAGGATACTGGCAAGTACCTTTGGAGCCCTCCTGCCGACCCTATACAGCTTTTCGCACACCTGCTGGCCTCTTTCAGTTCACAGTCATGCCGTTTGGCCTCCATGGAGCCCCCGCAACCTTCCAGAGACTGATGGACAGGGTCCTCCAGGGGTATGAAGACTTCAGTGCTGCCTATTTGGATGATGTGGTCATCTTTAGCAACACCTGGGAAGAGCACATCAAACATCTGAGGAGAGTCCTGGGAGCCATTCAGCAGGCCGGGCTGACTTTAAATATTGCCAAGTGTGAGTGGGCTAAACAAGAGGTTCAATACTTGGGATACCAGCTGGGACGAGGAGAGGTACGGCCACAGGTGGACAAAGTGGAGGCCATCCTTAACTGCCCGCAACCACGGACCAAAAAGGAGGTTCGTTCCTTCCTGGGTTTGGCTGGCTGGTATCGCCGTTTTGTACCGCAGTTCGCAACCATCGCTGCCCCACTTACAGCACTTACCACCAAAGACCAGAAGAACCCTGTGGCCTGGAATGAGGAATGTGAGGAAGCCTTCAGAGCCCTTAAGGGACAGCTGTGTTCATCTCCGGTCCTGCGCAGCCCCGACTTTAACAAGAAGTTCCTGGTGCAAGTGGATGCATCAGCCGTGGGAATCGGAGCAGTCCTGGCCCAGGGTGAGGAAGGAGCTGAACAACCCATCCTGTATCTGAGCAGGAAGCTACTTCCCCGTGAGACCAGATACTCTGTCATTGAAAAAGAAGGACTGGCAATAAAATGGGCATTAGAAAGTCTGCGCTATTACCTGTTGGGCAGAGAATTTGATCTAGAGACTGATCATCGTGCTCTTACCTGGATTAGTTCAATGAAGGACAATAATAGCCGGCTTACACGGTGGTACCTCTCACTGCAGCCTTTCAAGTTCCACATCCGCCATCGATCTGGAAAATCCAATGTCGTAGCAGACTATCTGTCACGGTTGCCGAACATTGCCAACCTTGGGGAAGAGAGGGATAATGTGACGAAGCCGTCTCGTCACTGACAGCTGTCCCTACTGAGTCCATAAACGCGCACACAGACACACACACACACACACACACACATACTCGCCTAGTCAGTTCCCCGGGGACAAACTCCCGCCAAAGTCCGACAGTCATATGACAACAGTAAACCACACAGGAATACAGTCTGCCTCACGTAGCGACTTATTAAGGGTGCACACTTAATATTTTGCAAGGCTGATTGATTATATGGCGTTTGCTGGTTACTTACCGTCCTCTTCCTGTCACTGCTGTGGCTTTGGTCAAACCCGAGGCCATATCCAACCCACTGTTAAGTAGCCGACCTGGCCGACATCCGGAAGTGACGTCACGACCACGTGAGCACCCCGGTTTGCGCCAAACATTTTTATTTTTAAAAACCATTTATTATTTTGCTGTTTCTACTACTGTGATTAATGTGAATCTTCGAAACGAATGTGTAGAATTTGTGTTATTTTTGTAATTATTTTATTTATGTGGAAACATAATAAGAACTTAACTAAAGTGATTTATTTGTAGAAATTAAGGATTATTAAGCATAAGGGGCGGGGCTTAGAGTATTTAAAGGGAAGCCTGAGGAGAGTCATTGATTGAGTTGCATTGCTGGCAACTGGAAGGATTGAGCGGAGACAAAAGGTTGGATTATTTTTGGCTGGTCTAGAGAGAGACAAAAGTTGTATGTTTGTTATTTTTCTTATTTTTTCTTTTTGTAAATATGTAAATATAATTGGCACTGGAGTTTTTGGACATTTCTTGCACTGCTGAGCACCGTTTGGGAGCCACGGGCACAATAAATCCACCACAAACTGACAAGCGACTTGCCTGTTTTATTGGTTGGCGAAGAACCCCGCCACACATCGATATCAACGTTTTATATATCGCACATAAAAGTTCCTGGTATACATCGAGTATTCCGATATATTGCCCAGCCCTACAACAAGGTATTAATTTCATTACCAAAGCACTTCTGTTGTGTGCAAAGAAAGCAGAAGTAATCTTGAAAGCTACATGCATATGAAGTTTAATAAACTATTATACAGTCTTCTCCTTTCTTTATTTTTCTCTTCCTTTCAGCCAGATTGAAGAGTGTCAGGATGTGTATATAGTTAAAGTCACTAAACACCGACCTTTGGATCATTCAAGCAGAATAAAAAGCTCCTAAATTGAGGGATGAACCAGTTTTGTGTTGACACATAACCGACAGCTTAGTTACCAGCAGCCTGTCACAAAGACACATTTGTTCTGATTTCTTTAGTTTAATTTGTAAAAGCAGCAAAGATCAGACAGTCTGACAGACAGAAAGAGGATTTCAGCAGCAACGAGGTGATTCCCAGCTGTTAGCTGGAAACCTGGCTTATCTCAGCATGGAGGGAGGCAGAAACTGGACACGTGGAGGACAAAAGAAGAGTCAGGACTAAAAACTGTCTACAGAACATGGACAGAATCTGAGATCCAGCAAAGACCTGAACCAGGACCGGAGAGATGCATCTGGACCTTCAGCTGATCCATCTACTGTTGACCGAAGCCTCATCAGAAATGGTCTCCATGGAAACGTGGCTGTCAAGAAGCCAAATGACACAAGAACTGGACTAAGAATCAGAGACAACAGCTCTGATGGAGTCATAGATCCTCCCCAGAGTCCTGGTGGAATACATGGACCAGGAATCACTGACTCTGGACCTCTTGAGCCAGTCTCCTGCAGGTTTTCCATGTCACACCTGACTCTAATTATGACTCATTAAGAGGCTTGTGCAGAACTTAACAACAAACAATGAGAGAACCATTTTATTTGAACCAGGTGTGTTGCAGCAGGGAAACATGGAAAAAACTGGCACAAGAGGTCCAGAGTTGGGATCCCTGGACAGGGAACGGTCCATGTTTCAGTAAGTTGCTGCAGCTACTTCCTGTTAAACCGCTCTGACCCACGAAACACACACACTGCCACCATGTTTAGGAGCTGTTGTTGCGAAGGATGATCCAGGACCTGTCATTCCCAATTATCCAGATGTAGGCCTCAACCATACCCTCCCTCTAGTCCTCCTCCCCTCCGCGGAAGTTTTCATGATGGTGGCTGAATTATTAGAGTGGTGTTTTCCTGTCAGCTATGATATGAAGCAGCTGCCAAGGAGAAAAGAAATGTAATTCAGTGCATGCAGCTTTTATAATATCTTCATGCAGTGATCCAATAGTGATGATTTTGGTTAGAAATATTCTGAAAAGCTAGCCATGCAGCTGCTTCACATACATGCAGGCGTTCCTATCACTCTGCTAACCTCTCCTGTCGGCTTCAGCGCATGCAGCAATCACTGTAGTCTGAAGCTTTTCTGCTCTCTCTCCTGGTCGTCCATTTCATCTTGCATAGATTCAGATGTGGTTTTGTCTCTGTTCTCATGGAGAGAAGAGGCTGGGAAACAAAGCGGCACCTGCTCGGAGCAGTGATCTTCTGCAGCCTGCAGTGTTGGAATCCACACAAAAACAGCTGCCAACAACTCAAATAGCTCATTTATTTCATCCTCTGATTGAGATATTCAGTCTGTCAACAACATGTGAGCACCACTAATGCATCTTTGTAAAAAGCCATTATGGGTGCAGCAGTTTGGTTGGGATGGCCTACTTCTACTTCTACTTTGGGTAAATTCTGTGTTGTTTTTATTTAACACGTCTGTGGTTTTTGTTGGCAGCCTTGTGAGGCCGGCCAGCCCTCGCCGGTCAGGGGGGAGAGAGGACAGGCTGCCACCGCTGCTGCGTCTTTAAAAAACTCTCTCCAAGCTGCTTTTCAGATTACCGGCAATGCAAACGAGGTAATCGCCCCTCAGCACGAAAGGGCTTATATACCAACTGCAAAGTACGCACAATTCATTTTCCAGCGTCGCCGCGCTCTGCTCACTACTTTAATCCGATTCGTCTTGTTGTTGTTTTCTTCTCACCGTACGGTGGGTGGTTGTTGTTTACTGCTGCTCGAGCTCCCTCGGCTCCTACCTGGTGGCAGGTGTGCACCAGGTGGAAACCAAAAACACAAACAAAAGAATGAAACAAGGAACAGGAAAGCGTTAAAAAGGAGAATTTATTTTCTAGGTTAGAGCTTGTAATGAAGAATAATCACTAACAGATCAGGTGCAACTTTTGCCAACAGCCTCCTCCCACATCCCCTCATGTAGAGCACATCCAGTCCAATTTTCTTCTTTCCTACGTGGAACCATTTTGGCTGCTGGAGAAGTGATGGCTGTGGCAGGGGTAAATACCCAAACAGAGAGGGGGTTTGCTTTGGCTCGGATATCGGTGCAGCTATGGGGAGATTGCGCCAGTGAACAGCGGGGGGTTCAGGCAGCACATCGTCCTGCAGGAGCCAAGGCGAGTTCTTCAACATCCCCCTCCCAGCTTTGTTTTCCAAATAAATTTGGAGCAAAGTTTTGCATTCAAAGCCAAAGATTGCTGCCTTTAGGATGCACCGACTGGTATAAGCTTCAGACTTGGACAGACGTGGAGAGGAGCAGATGTTGAGTTCCTTATTTAAACTGACAGAAGAAACTCTTAATTGGTTTAGAGGCTGAGATTAGTCTGCGGCCAAGCGAAGAGCCCAGTGTCCAGTCGTCTGAAAGCAGGCGCAGCTTGTACGTCAAAGAGAAAAAGTAATGGAAGAAGTGAGTTGTAGTGGATTTCTGGCTGATAGCTTCTCTGTTCTGTGGCAACACCTCCTTCCTCCAGTGTTCCTTTCTCAGCTCATATGCTTCCCATCAGGCAGAGCGATCTGTATGACGTCAGTTCGTCTGTGTGTGTGTGTGTGTGTTGCGCATGCTTCGGGAATGGCAAGGAAACCAGTCCTGCTTTCCAGATGTGAGAGGACAGGAGGGAAATTGAGATGGTTGCTGCTGCTCCGCAGGTTGGGGGTGAATCACTTTCTCTCAATTAGCCGGATCACATATAAGCCAACAAACCACAGTTTCCTCATTTGCACGCTCAGCCTGCTTTTAAAACCGCAACTTCTTTCTACGCTCTTCAGTCTTAACCTCAGAGCTCCTTGCCGTGTTGGTTGAACTGGATGAAGCCACAACTGTCCGTGGGCCTGTTACTCAACCTGACCCCTCCCTGATGACCCCGTCAACAACCGTTACAACTGAAGACGTGGAGGGGGGCTACGGCTTCTGGCCATTAGAGGACATTTGGAGCTATTAAGTCCTTTAAGTGTCCCTCCACTGATTACTTCTCAAGATAGTGTTTTCAGAGTGAGACTGTATCTGTAAAAGCCAGACGCCCCAGACTCTCCACCCCCTTAGATACTCTGCCCCCCCTTTTGTTTTTTTTTGTTTTTTTCTGACTGTTTCTACAGTGATTCAGACCATAAAGTTAGTCAGGAGGTCGCTTTGGCCATTTCTTCGGGGGTTTGCAAAGGGTCACGAACCTTCTGTGACACCCAGAAAAGATCCTTCAGATGCAAGTCTTCGTCCAGTATGCGTCTCTATCAGCTGTGGCTGGACTGGGAGCTCCTGGTGATGCGGTCACAGGATACCAGCTTCATCAGCTTTTATGAACTTACGTTTCAAGATGTCCCATCAGACGCTGAAGACTTTGTGACTGAGCACTGGTGATTAGGACTCTTCAGGTGGCTCGACCAGCACGAGGTGGTTGGAGCCTCGTTGTCGTAGACGTCAGGTTTATACGGTTCCAGGGTCAACTGGTCAGTGTTTTACAGCGGTAGAGGCTAGTTCACAGGCAGCCCAAGCCCCTCTTGTTCCATCTGGCAGCCATAAAGTCGGCCCAGTAAGCCTGACTTTTGTACTGGTTAATGGTTCTCTCTGGGGGTGAGCGGCAGGTAGGAGAAATATAGGACTCCTGTTTTGCCCCTTGCTCTTCACCTTTTAGCCAAGAGTGCACTTTAATTCTTTTTATTTTTTCCTCTGCAATTACAGAAGGGCAAAAGTTCATCTTTGGCATCTTGTTTCAAACATTTCATTCAGCAAACATGAGCTATGAAGAAAAAACACACAGCTGGAGAAGATTCAGAGTATAAGTCCTTACGAAGTCAGACAAGTGAGAAATATCTTAACAAGTTGAGAAAACCCATTTCAAGTCCCTTCTTAAGTATAAAACCCTTAAAACCATCCTGTCCACGCTTCTTTCAGTGTTTCTTTCTGCTGTTGAGAGAACAGACCTAAAAACAAGATGATCTTCATAAATTGAAGAACATCTAATAATAGTTTTTCTTAAACACGAGACAAATAAACTAGATTAGATTTATACAGCACTTTTTTAAAAACTTTTTTTTTTACTTTTTTTGCCGCCCAGCGTGTTTTTCCTTGAATTCATTAACTCCACATTACCACAGTGGTGGTGGGAAGCTACCAGGATCGACCGTGCCAACCACCAGCTGATTGCGGTCAGGATGACGCGGGAATCAAACTGCCAACCTTTCCATTACCGTGCTGCCTAGTTTCTTAAAGTGAGAAAGGAACAACAGTGGAAGAAGCATTGGCAGGCTTAACTAACAAAAAGGGCTTAGAATAAGTGTTGTAAGATGTTTCTCACAGTCTAGATTTTATTCTGTTTCAGGAAATCTTGTTTTTCAGCGTCGGTGTGAGTTGGTTCTGGTTCTGTTTTCACAGCTAAAATCAGGTGTAAAAGATACAAAATGATCTCAATCAGAGTCTCAGTAAGATGATTTACCTTAATATGCATGTAAAATAACCAGTCCTAGGTATTAGTAGCTACATAAGAAATAAAAGATGTGGTCTTCCACATTCTGCTCTTGCCTCGTATTTAACTCTAAACAAAGATGAAAAAGCGGTTTTGGCTGGATACAAGGTGGAAAGACTCGGTCTGTTCAGCCGACTAAAAATCCATAAACGTCACTGCTGCAAAGACATGAATCACCTCTTCTGGTCAAAACTTTGGGAACAAAATGAAAGGGAAGTTTTAGGCTTTGTATCCAGCCAACCGCATCCATAGATGATCATGTGATCATACGAGTTTCATGGGAGGTGATTTAGATCGTGGACCCCCCAAAGACAAAAGATTATCATATGATCTTTTAGCCTGTCTGCACGCCCCGAGTCTGCAGGATAAGATCCCTGCAGAGAAGCTGACTGTATTTAGCGGCCTGCTAAAGATGGAGGCCCCGGGGGCGAAAAGAGGTTGAGGACTGCGCTTTTGTCCCAATTACAGCTAATCCCTTTAGTTGCAGAGAAAGTGGGGACCCCTGCCAGCTCGCTCTGAATACACAGAAGAAGCTATGCAGCGAGGAAAGCCGGCCACCCCCCCAACCGAAAGAAGGAGGGAAAGTCATGACCCATCATCTGTCTTTTGTCTTAGCGCCTCATCTGTCTTTTCAGATGAAAACGTGCCACTTTGCAGCCAGGGTTTGAAATATGTTAAGCGGGGGAGACATTAGCCAGACCAATCCTGTTATGAGCATCAGCGCCTGGGAAGGGAGGGGGCCGATGCCGGCGGGGTGGGTGGCACAATCTTCTTAAGTGATTAATCACCATGTGAAAGTGAAACCCACTGAGGGATTTCTCCACCTCAAAGTTTCAACTGTAATATTTTTCCCCCAAACTCAAACTCATCCACTCCAGAGAGCAATTCTTCAAATTTAGCCGACATGCCGATGTCATTGCCGGAATCATCATTAGCACGGGAAGAGCGGCTTGCTAACTGGCATCATTACACAAGCTGTGGGGTTGCAGGAGAAGGCAATTAACAGGTGAAAAACAAATATATCTGGGAAAGTTTCATCCTTGTTAGCTCATTAGGTGGTGCAATGAAGGCCTGCCTACAAGCTTCTGGTTAAGTGCATAAAGATCGATGCCAGCAGGGCTCTGTGAGACAAAAAAGTATAGATATCAAAGAAAAAAATTGGGCATACAGCTCTGGGGGGTCACAACCTCTCTGCAGAAAACATAAAGTCATGGCCGATTTAGCTCTTTGTGTTGAAATGTTAGTAGATAATCTGTGTGGGT
Organism: Melanotaenia boesemani; assembly: GCF_017639745.1. Classification (NCBI taxonomy): domain Eukaryota; kingdom Metazoa; phylum Chordata; class Actinopteri; order Atheriniformes; family Melanotaeniidae; genus Melanotaenia; species Melanotaenia boesemani. Next base: position 33,972,647 of record NC_055694.1, on the reverse strand, counting down.
GCCTGCACTCTGTATGCATGATTAATCATTCCTGCACATGTACGTGTGTGTGTGTGTGTGTGTGTGTGTGTGTGTGTGTGTGTGTGTGTGTGTGTGTGTGTGTGTGTGTGTGTGTGTGTGTATATGTGAATGTGTGGGGGGTATGTGTGGGTACTAGCCAGTTTAAAATGGTGTTTAGGCAGCTGAAACCACAAACTGGAGGCAAACTTCTGCAGCGAAGCTCCACGCAGGTGCTGATCAATAAGAAACAAAAACTGATGAGAAACTGGAGTTAAATGATGGAAGTATGTGGTGTGTCCAAACACCCACCTTACCCCCTGCTTTCCTCTCTGCCTCCCCCCGCACTTCCCTTTATGCCTTTTAGAAAGAGCTGGGGCTGTGGGCCCTGTTTATGAGCTGCTGTTCAAAAAGCAATTACTGCTCTTTAATGAGACAGTCTGGAATTTCACAGGCCCACTCTGCCTCGTCACTTAAGCCAAGCACAGGTAAAGCATAAAACCAGCACCGAGACAGAGACTCGTCCATCTGCTGCTGGGAGACTGGATGTAGACATTTAGATAAAACTCATGTTAAAAATGACGTTCTGAACGCTTCTCGAAACAACCTTCTATGCTAATATGTCCATTTTTAATCAACTTCAACCATGTTCTGCTGATGCAGTGACGTTTCGATGCTGGTTTAACTTTAGCTGGTTTGTCTCTGTGAGTGTCTGCAGGTAGGAGCTCGTTCTGGTGTAGGACCACGGTGCAGGGAGATGGTTTATGTTCACAGACATACACCCTTTGGTAGATAAAAGCTAACTAGCATGATTTAACTAGTAGCTAGCAGAAGATATGAGTAGAATAATGACCTGGATGATACCGCTGCTTCAGCCTCACGTCCACATTCAAACTTGCTATTTGATCTCTTGGATTAGGACTAAAAGCCACGCTGAGGTTTTATTAGAAACATTCCCCTGTCTTTTTGGCACTTTTGAGACAGTTTTAATGGTCAGAAGTTTTACTGTATTTTTAGCATATAAATAAATAAATAGCATAGAATAAAAAAATAAAATAAAAAACAAAGAATGAAATGAAATGAAGTGAACCAGCTCTGAACCAGCTCTGGATCCGACTAAAGTCGACACTTTCCGAAGAGAAATAAAGACGAGCCGTGAAACCACTGATGAGAGCACTAACTCTTACACGTGTCTAATGAGGATCATTTCAATTAAAGTTAAATGAAGCTATTTTTCATGTTGCTGCAAACCCTCTAAACGTCCACTTTGGGAGCCGAGGCTTCACGCTGCAGTTGAATATCTCTTATGTTGTGCTCAGTTTGACTGACTGTGCTTTTTTCTCTTTTCCATGGCTCTGTGATGTGCTCCTGCCTCCGTTGGTCATCTGTAGGTGAGTGTCATTTTGTACCTCCTATACTTTCCTCTCTTCCCTCTTCCTCTCATCCATGGCTGTAGCCATGACTTTGCATTAGACGAAGCAGGGGCTTTCACACGATGATACCTTGCAGTAAAACTCCTGGGCTCATCCGGTCGGTCTGTTTACGGCACCATCAGCGAACCTGCAGGCAGACATGCGCCTTGTATTCAGATGCTGTGAAATGGGATTTGTCTGGTAGTTTTAGGAGGGAGGGGGTTGCAGTACAGAGAGAGGAAGGGTGTGGTAGTGAAACCCTCAGCTCAGACCGACATGGGTTTTACCAAAATGGCCGCCTACCACAGCCCTGTGTGAGATGGAGCTGGGTGTAACCACATGCTTATGCTGCTCTGTGTTGCTGCAGTGCATGCTGTAGCCCACAAGCCGTTGGGAGTGCACACACCCGGGCTTGGCTTCTTTTTTATTTTTTTTCACAACCATGCCTGACGCTGGCTTTCATTCTGTGTCACTCTGCTCCGCAAGGCGCTTACAGACAGCCCATAATAACTTCACCCATCTTCAGCTTAGCAACCAGTGACTATCACCGCTAAAGACACATCTATGACGAAAGTTCATCTGGATACAAAGTCAGTAATTAGACAGTGAGGTCTTAAGATTCTTGTCTGTTACAAGTCTGATGTGAATAATCTCACCAAAGAGGGGGAGCAGCACAGACTCCATTGCTATTGGTTGTAGTTCAGTAGAAGAAGTAGTTACGCCAACAGGAATAAACCCCAAAGGAGTAAAAAAAAACAACTGTGGTGGACATCCACATGAACCTTTACAGGACATGCTTTATTGCTTTGAGCCTTTTTTTTGTCTCTGCTCAAAAATTGCAAACCTGTAATGAGATTAGTATACTCTGCAACCACAAGGTGCATTTACTTTGGGAGATCTGTTAAGATGTGCAAACACCAGTATGCATTTTACCGGTGAAGAATGAATGAAGATGGCACATAGCACAAACAAAAAAACGTTTCAGACTTGCCTTAAAGAAAAACAAACGCCTTCAGGATAAATGAAAATGTATCTCTGAAATGATGCAGCTGCAGCTCTGAACCTCTATCAGGTCATAGAACAATGTGTGAACATCGTCCCTGCAAAGGTCAGCTCTGTTAAAGTCAAGCAGAACAGAGTCAGAGGTTTTAGTGCAGGCAGTTCAGGAGACGTCTATTCCTAATGTCTCTTTATTGGGGGACCTCGTGTTTTTAAAGTCTTATCTCTGGGAATATCTGGGATTTTAAATCTGGGAAGACACAGTGTTTACTGTTTGCTGGTTTTTCACATCATTTTAACCTCTGCCAGGCTCAGTCCCAGTCCCTTCCCGCAGCTTCACCCTCTGTTTTGCAGATATAAAGTGTCTGTTTAACAAGAGGAAATGCTCCATCGTTTTACCTTCAAAACCTGCAGAAACCACCTCAGTGGAGCGTGATCTTTGTCTTTATGTGAAGGTTAAGATTTTTTCTTTTCTTCCAACATTTAAACTCACTTCCTCAAGACTTCTTCAACTTGTTCTGCAACCACAAAAAAGTAGACGTCCTTGTCTATGTGGACGGCCGCCTTCCTGCCGAACAAAGCCCCACCCCTGGGGAATGCATCAGCCCAGCTCATCTGTAGGATGAGGGGAGACCTGGGGCCAGGGAGGGGGCCACCGGGTCAAGGGTCAGTGGTGGATTCTGTTTGTTTGTGGCGTGGTATGGCCTACATCCTGCTCTGCAGAATGCAAATGAGCTCTGATGGTGACGCCGCTGCGCCTCGAGGGCTTCCAGTTTGTGTGTGTGTTTTGGAGGTGGGAGGGGTTAGTCCAGGACAGGGTTAGGGGGTCATGTCCTCACTGAAGGTCCCGAGAGACAGAGCTGAGATTGAGCTGAGAATTTAAACGCAACCAGCTGCTCATCATCAGCAAGCATCCAAACGAACAGCCATCCATCAGCAACCTGCTTTTCTAACAATAAAAATAAAAAATAAAACGTTTTTTTTGCACATAATTTGAAATTCATGTGCATCATTGTTTTAGGTATTTTTCTTTCTGTCCTTGTGCTTTCTGGCACTTAGAGGACAGAAAGAAAAATGCACTGTAAATAAGATTTGTTCTTAATGTTTTGCCTGGTAAAATAAAGGTTAAAAAAAATCCCAGAACAGCTAATTAGTTCAGCCTCGCTTGTCTGGATTTAATCATCAAGAGAATTTGAAAAGTAAAGGTCATTATGTTTTGGCTAAAATCAATAGATTTTCTTCATACTGTTTTGTTTTTCCAAAAAAAAAAGATAATAAATAAATAAATATCCAAAAGACTTTTTTTTATTCGAACTTTCTGCTATAGCAGTGAAAGAGGATAAATGGTGTGGATGTGTGGTATGGATCAGATGCTGATGATAAACCTTTGTTTATCAGATCATCTGGTTTTCTTTGTTTGTTTGTGTGATTTTTATACACCACTGAGCTGCTGTGGTCACAGACTGATTACAGATCCCCTCTTCTTGTATTTATTTGCCAAAAGACATCGTTGTAGATGCTGGTTTGTTTCCCCCGAAGACTTTTTGAAAATGTTAAGTCAACTTGATTCATCAAATAAAACCAAATTTGCTCCCTAACGTCTGTGTCTGACCGTCCCGCTGCCGGGCCACGGCTCATCTAAGCCTTAGATACGGTACCGCTCGCCTACCAGCAGCATGTCTGGTGTTTAGGCTGCTCATGGCTGCACAAATCAAATTTTAGTTGCTGATGCTGCTTACTCTCAGCGACTCAGCAATCTCTGCGTTATCTCAGGAATGTCCTCTGGTACCGTCCCGACACATAAAGGAGTCTCGGTCCAGACTGGCCTCGGTTTTAGTTCCAAAGTAAATCAACAACCTACTGAATGCCATCAGAGCAGCAATATCCCTCCCGTCCTTTAAGAACTCCTCTCATGAGACACTCAAAGATGTTCCTCAGTTAATACCTTTGCATGTGCTGTAAATTGAACTAAACACACTGAGATATATGCTAATCTTTGTGGTTATTCTCTGCTGTTAATGGCTTTTTCTTCCACTTCTGGGTCAAAGGAGAAAAGAAGTTACAAGGTCGTAAAGTTAAGAAGTCATTTAACTCCCAACACATTGTCTGGGTGTGTTAGTCCTCCTTTAAAGCCACACTACTGAACCTTGGCAGATTTTCTCACTGTGGTGCCCTCTAACAAAGGTTAGCTCAGCATCCGCCTTACATCCCATCTCTTCTCTGAGATCTCTCCAGCCAGTAAAAATCAGCCTGATGGTTTCTTGTCTCTTGCTCTGTTCTTTTTTTTTGTTTGTTTGTTTTGTTGCCGAATCGGCCATGGTATGTGTCCAAAACTGCCAGCATTGATATCCAGTTGCTAGCAAGTTCTTCCAGGCTGGGAAAAAAAGTTTGGGATGTTCAAGGGCAATGACACCTCCAGGAATGTACAAACTAAAAATCACTGTCTCATTAAAATGAGTCAGAAGCACATTTAAAGGTAAGAAAGTTAGATGGAGCTACTTATAAAGACTTGTTTACTTGTCTACTTGTTTACATTTATACTAGAAGTCAGTAACTCAATTTGTTACTGAACACCACGTAAACATACTAAAGGTTGCCCGGCTAACCTGCAAATCTGGAATTTTGTTTGCTCTCCTGTTTTGTAGAAAACCCAGTGATAAAAATCATCTGGGGGGGGGATTACGCCATGATGCCATTATAAAACCATTACTGATGCATCTTTTCTTCCCCGTGTGACGACTGGATGACTACTACTTTCCTGGTGGAAACATGTACCATGGTTTCTCATATTTGCCATGACAAACAACAAAGAAGAAAACTGGTTCATTTACTGGTTGACGCAGGACGACTTGAGTTTCCGTCAGAGTAAAACATGGAGCTGCATCGGGTCCTCGCGGTCTTGGTTTGATCATATTTCCATCAGAACTTTAGCAGCTTTCTTCCACGTCTGACCGTGAGACATTTCTCCCAGCTTACACTTGTGTATGTTTTGGCTGTATTTACCCACAATTCCCTTTGATTTGTAATCTCCTAACTGTATTTGGTTCAGTTAAAGCTAACCGAGAGCCACGTTTGTAGGTTTGTAGGTGGACCAGAGTTTGGACATCAGAGTTTGAGTATTCACACCTTCCTAAATGAACCTGACTTTCTGAGCAAACAAAGCTGCAGAAGCCGAAGTACTTACCGAAGCGATGGAGCCGGTCGGGTTCCCCTTCAGCCATCATGTCCGTTACGTGCACGCCACAGACGGTTCGGGGGCCACACTTGCACAATTTAAAATTCTGCGTTTTGCGTTCCTGACTATTAGTATTGATTTACAGTTAAAAGAATACATTTTCTAACATTCAGAATTGTCCACGTCGATAATGCGATGCATCTAAAAACCTCTATCGTCCATGTCTACAGACTGCAGGCCAACTCTGGACTAGATCAAAGTCCGACAAACTCTGCATGACTACTCGTCTTAGTTCAGCCGGGAACTCGGACATAAAATCAGTGTCATCACGTTACGTCGTCCCGTCGGATGTCCCGACAGAGACATCACAGCTGAGCAAGATGGAGGGAGCAGAGGACAGGAAATGCAGACATGCATGTGTGGCGGGCGGCACGCCCTTCAGGTTTCTCTATCATTCAGCTTCCATTAATTTTTAATTGCTTCCTCCGCCTGGCACACAGCTCCACTTTTCACTCAGTGAGCAGGAAGGAGGAAGAGGAGGAGGAGGGCGACGACTCCCCGGCAGAGGAGACGGGGAGCAGGAGGCAAGATAAGGGGAGAGAGGAAATGGTAGCAAAAACTGCTTCCATGAGCCAGAATTGGCTCAAACCTCCATCAGGACCTCCTTTTATTAAACTCATTTCACTTTCCCAGCTTTTTCCTGCTCTTCCTACATCCTCCTCTTCCTCTTCCCAAAGTCTTTTCCCTCAGCTACCGCATTCTAGCCCCAATTCCCCCTTTATCACTGTCGGTGAATAAATGAAAAGGAGAGGAAACCCTCAGCCTTTGATGGAAAACAGTGGAGTTTCAGCAGACTCGACAGTTCCAGCCTCCATCCCCTCCACCGCCCCTCCAGCCGGTCCCCCCTCCTCCCTCTAAATTAAACATCAAAGCCAGAGCCCTCCACTAGGTGCCCGCTGCACCAGTGATGCCATGCCTCTCTTTCCCTGTTTGAAAGTGGTGGAGTGTATTTCACACCCAATCTAACCCTCTTCTGCTGCTGCTGCTGCTGCTCCTGATGGAGTGCTCTCCAGCTTTTCCAGAGTGGGAGTGGGGGCGAGTGGGGAGGGAGGATGAAGTACCTGAGGCGAGTGAAAGAACGCATCAGGACTCCAGTGAAAGCGGTGATTAATATTTTGAATATTTAAAGTGTTGCGTCACTCTGATTTTCACTCATTTTCCTAATTGGGTTAGAAAGACCCCCCACCCACCCCCACCACTCGCACCCACAGCCCACGAGACTATGATCACACACAGAAAAACACATTTGATGCACTGATCTTTCAGTGTAAATTCATGCTAGCATTGATCAGACTGTGTCATATTCATGGAAGCTGTAATTAAAGCTCATTTCTTGGCCTGGAATATGTGCCAAGCAGACACCCCTGTTTCCAGTTTGTGGGCTGCACTAATTAAACTGGTGTGAGATGGAGAAGTGGTGCCACTTGGAGAGGGAGATGCTGCAGAATACATTAGTACCAGCATGGAGGGGTGTGGAGGAACAGCTGCAGTCTGGGCCTCCAGCCTCCTGGCTAGACAGCTAAAAGTTTTTATTCAGCTCCTGATCAGAGGATCCGTCCGTCGGTCCTTCGATCCATGAGGGAGAGCTAAACCCAGCTGTAACCCAGAGTTTGCACCTCAACGGTCCACTCAGTTCCTACTCTCCAACAACAGTCCCTGACAAATTCTATTTAGGTTAATTGGATCAGATTTTTGCCCAGAGCTCCTCTGTGTCTAATTATCCCCGAGTCCCTTCCCGAGCAAGACACCCTTTCATTTGACCATCAGTTTGTATTAGATGAGTTTGTGTAGGTCTTCAGATCCTGAACGGAGCAGTTTCCATCCGGTTGTTAAGAGAAAATCATGTTTTTTATTGCTTTGGTTTACATTTTTGGTCACATGCATTTAGCACATGGAGATGAAAACCAGCGTTTCCATGAAAAAGTGACCACTCTCCTCCTCCTGAGCTGCTGCTGCTCTGGTTGGTTTACATTCAGGAAACGTGGATAAAAATGGCACCCTGGGGCAGGGTTATTTCTGCAATGCAGAAAACTCCAACAGAATCTCTGAACTTTACAGTGAAGCTGGAATCAACTGTACAACATGGAATATAATGGTGTGACCTGCTTTCCCTACCTCATCTGAAAAGAACAAGAAAAGTCAAAAGAGATTTTGACCACTGCAGCCCCTCGTCTGCATGACATGACCTCCACTGGTGGGGCTTAAGTCCTCCCCCGAAGGTCAGCGATGACTAAGATGCCGACAAAAACACCCAAGTTTGATGCTTAGACACCTTTAGAAAAATTGAAAAAGCTGTCTGGTAAATCGGAGGAGCGATACCATAATAAAAAAAATGGGAATATAAAGAAAATAGGCGAGAGCAGCCTCTGTAGGTACGTCATGTTAATTTATATAGCACTTTTCGCAGATAAATCCACAAAGTGCTTTACAATAAAAAGACCAAAGAAGATAGGCCATCAGACTTATTCGCCTCGTGGGTCTGAGCTGAACATGGAGGCCGTCCTGCAGGACTTCCATGAGAGAAAAAAATGAATCAATTCCTGTTGAATTGCTGAAAATTTCTACACCCACCTCATGGTTAGACACATCCAGCTGGAAGAAAATGAGGTCACATATCAAAACACAAAGTTATGGGGATACAAAAGGGAAGTATAAGAGATGTAATTGGACCCTGACTAACACACATATGCTGAGGTTGGTTTTTGTCTGTTTGGAAACTTGTGACCTGGCAAAGACTGAAACTCTCTTTGCATCCTGTCATATGTGATTTAACATCCCAATATTCCCAGATATGAAAATAACTCATTTTTATTTGTGGATGTCCACCACAGTTATTCTTTAACCCTTACAGTTTGCTTCTTCTATTGAATTATAACTGCCCCCTGACGACACCACTCAGCCCAGTTTATCTGCTTCAGAGCTGTTCATGGAATCGTATTTGAGGTTTACTTTGTTGAAACCCGGCTTAACAAGAATGTTCTTTTCTGGGACTGCTGGTTTAAAAATGCTTTGAATGAAGCTACATCCAGTGGAAGCCATGTTGATGGATGTAATAGAAGAAAAAGAAAAAGCATGATTCAGACATGCTGAAGCTGCTGCAAAATATCCAGAAGGTCCGGCTTCAGTCCCAGAAGAAGAGTGTTGGTGTTAGTATTCAGAGTTGCTGGGGGAGAGGCAGAGTGGAGTGGATGAAGGGAAGACAAGGAGGAAGAGGAGGAGAGATTGCTGGCTCCTTGCCATGCTCTCTCAGTATGACCTTCCTCGTAAATAGCTCATACGACTTTTTCCCCCCACTCTCGTTCCGATGGGAGGAAGATGGAGAAATCCGAGACGGATTAAAGCTCTGCTACGAGCCCCCGTTTTATTCCTGCCAGCCTCCTTTTTTAATAAGAAAAAAGCCAGGTGTAGCAGACGCTCATAAACATGAGCCTCCAGCAGACGGCATCCTGACGCCCTCCACTATCCTCCTCTTCATCCAGCAAGCTGAAAAGCTGCAGAAAGCAAAGAAAAAAATGCCAAATTCAAGCGAAAATCGAATTTGCTCACAGAGGACAGTGAACTTGTGCTGAAGCGAGTCTCCAGCTCTGATTAAAATATGTGACATTTCTGAGGTCACAAGACCGAGGACATCTTCCAGAGCTCATTTGACTGTTAAATAGAGCAGTGTTGCAATTAACTATTCCATAAATTAGTTTGCCAAATTAAATTGGTGGAGTGTGACATGGAGTCTCCACGGAGACGGGACCAACCCCTCCACTTTACCCCGAGCAGCAAAACAGATGAAGGTTTGTTTGAGTCGAAACTGAAGAGCTGGGCTGGAATCTGCCAGGTTTACGCTCGCTGCTGCAGCCAAGCTTCAGAGCTGCTTCAGCAACCGAACAGAGGGACGCTGGTGGAGACCAGAAACATCGCAGCACAGCTCCTCCACCTTCCTCCATCCTCTCTGACAGCGTCCCGGCCGAGGCAGATGGCACGTAGATCGTGAAAGGGCAGCGCTCACCAGTCCTCAGCCACCCACTCCTGTGCCACCTGCTCCTCATGTCTGTTTGACCCTCATGCCAGCAACCCCCCCACCAGCCCTCACACACGGTTTAACGTGTGTGGAGAATGTCGTTGATTTAAACTCCTCGGCTTTTCTTTTGGGCTCCACCACCACCCTTGTTGTCGCTTTTCTGGAAGTGAGTTGAGTTTAAATGAAAAGCTCAATGTCATCTAATAACAGAATATTCACATTATTAAAGGTTATCCTTTAATATATGATTAAGGATGATAAAAGATGACCGAGATAGTAAATCATGAATGTAGATGGCTCATTTTGGCCATTTGGATCGTTTCCATCCAGGTTTTTAGAAACATGACATTAACTGTTAAATTCCTAAAAATTGTCAAAGCTTTTATTTTTAGGGGGAACATGAAATGAATAGATTAATAATAATAATAAAAAAGATTAGCCATTCCAGTCTCTTTTAATCCCAACAAGAGGAAGCTCATTTGCTGCAGCCAGGTCCAGATCCATAACCCTCCAAAACGTCCAGAGCAACATCGCCTTCGGCCAAAAAACTGAGTTAAAATATAATTCAAGGTTGTTGGCATTAAATAGTCTCTTAACTACTTTACAAATCACCCGATTCTCCCAGAAAAAGAGGGAATAACCAAATAACCAAACAATGCTGTTAAGACTCTTCTCGCCCTTCACGAAACAGCAATTAAAGAAAAACATTAACATTATTTCTCTATTTTTTTCACAAAATCTGTCATTTAAAACTGTCTTTCTATTGTTATTTAATCACTTTACTAAAATAACATATTATTATTCTCTTAGCTTGCCACATACATGGCAGCTGCCACATTTGCACCACCATTTTTACTACAGTGAAAGGAAAAATAATTCCTAATTCTTACACACTGTACCTTTAAATCTTTGTTGGATAAAACATGAGGATCCCTGGTCCGTGAGGGACCTGTCCAGAGTGTCCCTGCCTCTCACCTGGTAGGTGCTGGGCAAGGTTGCTGCTCCCCACAACCCTGCATAGGAATTAGCAGTTAGAGACTTATCTTATTTTTATTTTAATTATGTAACGATAGGCACCAGGCATGTTTAAGTACATTTTCACATAAATATGCAAGCTTACAGCCAATGGCTAATTTCCATCTTTGGTCCCTAGGCAGGTAGGTAGACGTATCTACAACATATGGACAACATACAATAACAGTACAGGGACAGAATGAAAACAGAAGACATGGACAACAACATATATTTACACCAATGGTTGCAAATTAAAAAGACATCTAGTAAAGAATGTGTCTATATGTCTCCAATAATAACACACAACACTTCCAAAAATAATCGGGCACAATGGGAAACAACAACCTTCGGTGAAATATGTAGCGGGAATGTTGTTAGTGTGTGTTTAACCATTGCGTAAGACTATTTTTAAATGATGAATACGACTGATTTCCTTGATAGTTACTGGTAGTTCAGGCCAGGATGTGTGCCTCTGAATCAAGCAACTATTTTACTGGATAGATGGATGGATGGATGGTTGGATGGATGGATGGATGGGATGATGGATGGTTGGATGGATGGATGGATGGATGGATGGATGGATGGATGGATGGATGGATGGATGGATGGGATGATGGATGGATGGTTGAATGGTTGGATGGATGGATGGATGGATGGATGGGATGATGGATGGTTGGATGGATGGTTGGATGGATGGATGGATGGGATGATGGATGGATGGGATGATGGATGGTTGGATGGATGGATGGATGGTTGGATGGATGGATGGATGGATGGATGGATGGATATTTTAGGGCCTCCATCCTGTAGGTTTTATATGTTTCTCTGCTTGCACCCACATGGCTCATGCACATGCTTGTGTTGAGGTGAGACTTCATTAGAACTAAACCTGCAGTGACTTCAGGGACCAGAGTTGATAAACCCTGATCGATGTTATCACATAGCTCAACTTCTAAAAGTTACGTAGTCACTGAATTCACATCTGACCTGCAAAACTACAGGGACATCGTCTTATAGCTTCCTTGCACAACATTTGGGGGGGATTACCTCAGTGTGGGGCTTGAATAAGACTTGCTTGTTCCGAAACAGATGTGGTGTGTTGCACGATGGTGCTCGAGCAGAGAGAATGAGCTCATTGTTTACAGTCGAACCTGGTGCTAATCTTTTCTGAAACGTTAACAGCTGCCTAACTGCATCCTCCAACCCCCCCTTTTTCTGTTGGAGTTTTAACTCAAGCAGACTTAAAACACCACCTAGGCACCTGATGATTGCCAACCCTCCCACTCAAAGCACTATCAGCTCCAGCCCACTGTGACCCCCAAATCTAATCTGTGCAATGAAATCGATCAGCATCACCGCTCCGCCACGGCCAGCTCAGCCTCGCCCGGGTTGGGTTGCCTACTCAAGTCCCCCTCGCCTCCGCCCCTGAGTCCTATGCAGGGATTGGGTCGTGTTGGTGGACTGACTGTCCAGCTGTGGTTGCACAGATCTAGATTTAGCGTGTAAAGCAGGGCAGTTTTGTTCTGTGATGGCAGCGATATCCCTCTGACACAGCTGCTTTCATGCTCACCGTTTATCACAGAGGCTCAGACCTACACAAGTCCTGCAAGTCATTTCTTATGACTGGTGAAGTTAAATAATGAGCTCTGAAGGGAGTGGACTGAAAAGAGCGGAGCCAGTCGAGGGAAGATATTTGTCCTCTTTAACTGACCTAAGTGACCTTATTAGTCTTGGTCTGTTTGCGCTTTACTTCCATCTAATTGGCTGCAAGCGTCTGCGGTGGAGACGCCAGCCTGATCCGTCCTCCAGCTTTGGCCTTTTACAAGTGTATTCTGTGTGAAGTTTAGACCTTTGCGTGAGTTCACCTTGACAGCAGCAGTGAGACCTGCGAGTTTCCTCTGCTTGAAATGAATATTTAATAGGCTGTATAGACACCAGGGAGGCGCAGGTTCCTTGTTTGTGGCGAGCAGCAGTTTGATGTTAATTTCTCTGCACTTCCTGCCTGCATCAGCCGTTGATGCATTTTTTATTTTTCTTGTGCTGCTGCTTTTTATCATTCTGTTATATTTTCTGCCTCTTTTTTTGTCTCCCTACTTTCTTCTGTCTGGCATGGAGCTGTAATCTCCTTCCCACATGATGGGAGGAAAAGGAGGAAATGGCAGTTTCCTCTTTTTTGCTGCATTATTGACCTCATACATCCCATTCTGTTATTCCTCCCTCTCCATACTCTGTGTCAATGTGTACACTGTCTGCAAGGCTTATCATCTCCTGTTGTCTTTTGAAAGATAAAAATTATCATAGAGGCGCCCATAGCAAGAGGTCTCAGCTAGTGGAAAATGTCCTGCGCTCTTATTTCCACTCTCCTCAAAGAGAAAGACAGATGTTCTATCTTTCAGCTCTCCAGTTTAATCCCCCAGCCCCCTCACAACCTTTCCAGCTGTCCCAGTAGGCAAATTAGATCCCAAACGCTGGATTTATTGGCACCAACGCTGCAGCTTCCAGGCCTTGTGTCACGCTGAACAAAAGAGGTCAGGAAGAGGACTGTTTGCCAGGGGCGGACTTGGCTCAGGAGTCAGAGGCTGGTGGTTCGAGGTCCGGCCTCGCCAGCCCACGTGTTGAGGTGTCCTTGGCCAGGATCCTGAACCCCTGATATGTTCAACAATGTGTGATTGTGTTGATCACAATGATGTGTACACACCTAAAATCTTTTTCTACCACTCTGCTTGTCCAGGCAAACACATTTACACACGTGTAGACGGACTTACAGCCCAGCGTGGGCACAAGTTCAGACCTCTGCATGCGAAGATTTACATACATTATTCAGACATGGAAGCCATGCAGGCTCTCATGGTGATACGAGTGTAGAGCAACAACTGTAGAGAAATAAAATGCAGCATATACATCTTCAGGAATAGTTTTCCTGGAAGGACTTTCCAAAGCTCTTCTTTGGATGTTGGCTGCCTTTTGTTCCATTCATGTCAATAATCAGTACAGTTCCATGTGCAGTTGAGTCTCTGTAGCCTGACCTGACCCATCTGGACACCATCCTGGTCTCAGTATGCACCGGTTTTAAGTTATGGACCAAAGTATCATCGTACAAGTAAGTAAAGCCACGTTCGCTGCACAGAAGTGGTCTTAAGATTTTGTTAGATGCTGCTTTGGTTATAAAATCAGGTCTTGAAAGGTTTTAAGTGACCAACGTTCTGCTTTTCAGTCATTATTCCGGATGTTTTCAGCTTGACGGCTTTGTTTGGAATATGGCTGCATTAATACATGTTTATGCTTTTAAAATATAATATAAATTAAAGTCTTAGTCCATTTTTTGTACAATTTTAGTCAGACTGATACGTTTGTATGTATTTCAAAAGTCCAGCTTTGGTCAAACTGCCACATATTCTGCACACGGTGCTGACATATACCAAGTTCTCAGCTAACGGCTCTTTAGAAATCACCTTGTGTTTTCTGTCAGACTGTGTTATCTTTGGTGTTTTTCATAGATGCAACTAAAGAAATGGAAACAACTTCTTTCGACAGAACCTCAGGAGCCTTTTTTACGCTTGAATGAATCATAGGTCAGTGTTAAATGAAACTGGTCAGATACTAGGACTGGGCTGAGAAAGCAGCCAGATGTCTAAAGGAAAACCTTAAAGACCTTCAGGAAGCTGGAGAACTATTGATCAAAACCACTTTCAAAGATCCAGGACTGTCTGCGAAGCGGCATGTTGTTTGACCAGAATGAGCCTTTACCCACAGCAGCAGGCCAGCTGAGCCCCCCCCCAGATAGAGCCTAAAAACAGTGACCTCACTGAGGGGAAACTGTACACGTCCATAAGAGCTGCTACAGAAGTGCAGTGTTGTGTTAACTGGTAAAAGTGAGATTACAGCCGAGCAACTTTGGAATTTCTCAGTATTGAAACACCGGCCTGCAAAATTCAGTCCTGCAATTCTGGTTGAAAGAATTTATTCGTTTTTTCTGGTGCAGGAACAGATGAAAGTAACTGTGCAATCCATAGCACAGTTACAAAACAGACTGTGATAAGTCTGTCTGGGAGTCTTGTCTCCTCGGCCTCAGACATAACAGATGAGTGCGATGTGAGAATGGAGGGAGGAGGAGGAGGAGGAGAAGGAGGAGAGGGTGTCGCATAGTTTGCAAATTTGGTTATGTAACGGTGTCATGGCTCCAGAGGATGTGGAGATGAACATGATGTGAGGAGTCTGGTCAAGACTTGATGCACAGAACAGTGTGCAGTCTGGTTTGTACAGGAAATAATTTGTCCACAGATTCTGTGTCTGTTTCTCATGTTTATACCGTGGTTTTCATGGTAATCGTATTTTCAGGATCTGTGTCATAGCATGTCGTATTACCCTGACAGGGACGGACAGGACGGAGAGACGGCGCTGCAGGTTAAAGGACGTGTAAAGACAGAGGAGGGAGATGCTGACAGACAGCTGACAGTGTCCAGAGACAGCTGATAGAGGGTCTGTGACGTCCTCTGCTCCAGCCTGTCTCTCTGGCTCTTGTCCGTGTGTCACGTACACTTTTCCCACAGCCTCCATCAGCGCTCACCCTCCCTCCCTTTTCCCTTCTTCTTCCCTCCCAGCCCAGATATCCCAGAGGGCCGCGGGGTTGGCTTGGGGCAGCGGGGCTGATTGTCCGCTGCGACAGACGGCTGGCCGATTGGCCTGGCGCTGGCCAGCATCAGCTGACAGTAGCTGTGCACGTCTGTGTGCACGAAGGATGTCCTCCCAGATGAATCTCTGAGAAAGAAAAGCACATTATTTACCAGACCTGGTACAGGGTTGCAGTAAAAACTACACATTCCTGCTTGTCCACAGTCTTTTAGTTTCTTTAATGAAAATATTCTTTAACCATTTATGTGTGGGCAGGATGCTTTTGGCTGGCAGTGATTGTACTGTGTGGCTTGCGTCACAATTTGCACTTTAACTCCTCCTGACAGCTCCTGACCAGCATTTCATTTGTCTTTGACTATATTTACACTACAGACAAATCTGACTTGTTTCGCCCATATCTGACCCATGTTTAGCATCCACATTTACCTTTATAAACACAGCATGATGCATGTGGCACATGCGGGTCACCCCAGGACTGTAGACACTGGAGTCTGATGACAACCATATTTAGATTAAAAATCAGATCTCAGCAAAAAATTTGAATTGTGCATTAAGACCTGCAGTGTGAACGTAGCTTGTATGTCTTTGTGTGGACGGAGAAGGCGGGACGTGCAAACCCATATTGGTGTAAACGTGACTTCTTTCTGCTTGGTTGCAGCTTGGAAATCCATTTATAGACACAAAGCATCCTGATAAACATTAAAAACATCCACCTGCACATACATTACCAGAAAGCCACTCAACATACTTATTTCATGTGTATTTCACACGGTCCACCTCTACACCAGAAGAACAGAACATGTAAAATTGACGTCCTTAAGAAAAAGGAACAAATCCAGCAAAGACCAATAGCTCACTGCACCTCTTTCCCATTTTCCTGGCAAGTTATTTTGACAGTGGGGCGGCTGAAGGGTTTTGTTTGTTACCATCTTAAAACATTTTACACTTGGCTTTGAGGAACCTGCAGATGACAAGAAATCTGTGGTAAGTTTATGGTTTCGTTGGTTTTTCTGCACAAACATTTACCACGAGACAGAAACTCAGGCAGAAACAGACGGCTGCATTGCCTCTTTTATCAGCTCGTGTTTTCTCTAAAATCAGACGCTCTCTGACATGCGTGGGCTTCATTGAAGAGTTTTCACATAAAGGGAATGACTTGGAAGTCAGCTCTTGCTTCTCCGGCCAGGAAACGCCAAACGTCTGAGATTCGTCATTTGTTCCATCTGGCAGAAGCGGTGGAGGGTTTGGAGGGGCCGAGAGCTTACATAACTCAAACAAATATCCAACATTTTACAGGATAACATCATAGGAAAGGATCAAATTTGTAGGCTTTAGTTGTGTGTTGGTGCTGGGAAGCCGAGAGTTGCAGTTTTAAATGAGTTGGAGTCGCAGTGGATGCTTTGGTGATGATGGGAGTCGTCATTAATACAGCAGATTGTAAAATCATCTCTGACCAGGTGATTTACCGTGACTTCTAGTATTAATAGCAGAGAAATATTATAGAAATTCTCCATTTGCAGAAGCCTTAAGTGGTTTCTTCATGCACTGGTCTTTGGGCATATTAGCTTCAGCAGGCAGCCCACCAAATTATGTCCATGTTCAATACTTTACTCACCCCCCCACACCCTCTATCCTGCTGGAGCTGCTCTAAAATAGGGCGTGAACGCCTCGTGAAGATGGAAGGGAAAGGGAAAAAAAATGCTTTTGCGCACACCGACTAAATGATGGATTTTATTTGGTCTCTGTTTGCTGAGCCTAAGCTTGGCTGTGCTGGACTGTTATGTCGGTTTCTATGGTGAAAAACAGAGACCATGCCAGACTGACTTGTACAGGAATAAAAAAACAGAAAGGAAGAAAAGCATGTGCAGGGATGGAGTGGTGAAGGAATGGGGGGTGGAGCGGGGTGGAAATTTGACACCAGGAATTCGGAGGGTGTGGATTCACAGGGAGCAAGACACGACAGACAGAAAGTGTGCAGCAGACCGAACAGCTTCTTCGTGCCGCCAGACAGAAATAAAATGGCAGCCGAGAACAAACCAGGAATCCTGAATGCTTTCACACAAACAGGCTCAGATATCTGATATCAGCCGCGTAGCAGAAGTGTTGTTAGTGTCACTTCAAGCTGGAGGAAATTCCACTTGCCGCTAGCTCGCACTCAGTAGTATGTGGAGGATGAATCGGCTGAATTCAAATATTTTCTTGGCCTCATTTTTGCTGCTCAGCAAGTGTGAAAACAAAGAGTGTCAATGAAAGTAGACTCAACAGTTTCACACAAATGGATTCCCAGAAAGTCTGTTGCTGTGTTTTTATGTGGGTTCATCATGATACCATATTATATGGATTCAGTGGATATTGATTCAGCATTTGCTGAGATCACACATTCCGCTTCAATACGATTTAATTGGATTTAGGACGATGTTACAAACCGTTTCCTGTCCGGCTGCCGTAGCATACCGAACACGTGTTCTTTGCTGAGGGGGAGCTTCATGGACACAAAGGATATGAAGCTTCAGTCGAAACTCAAGTATTATTCGTTATGTTTAAATGTTTATTGATGAATTGTCTTTCAACGCTGGACCGGACAGGAAAAAGAACAAAAGAGAAAAAGAGACAAATGATGGAAAACAGCTGCAATAACTTTTCAGCCAAAACCAGGAAATCAGCAGCTGCACCTGTCAAGTTTAACAAAGCGGAGAACCATCAAGAGCACCTACAGGAAAACAACTGGAGGAAGACACACCAGCAGCAAGTTTATGCAAACAAACCACAAAAAACAATGAAAATATCTAAATATCATTTTCTTCCTGAGCTCAATCAGACATTTAAAGAAACAGAATTCCACATTTTATCCCACTTTTCCTTCCAGGTTCTGTCCTCTTGACTTCACCCGGTTTAACTGTTAAAAGCATGTTGCATAAAGTTCTTGATTACACCTCAAATCTTACATGAATGAAGAGTAGTGAATTATTTTCAGACCACTTGATGAATAAAAAATATTTTCATGGCAAAAGATAAAATTTGGGGTAAAAATGACCCAAGGACAAAACGAGGGGTTATTTTAAACTGGATCAACGTGTCATAGCTGTTTTAAATTTGGATCTATGCTACTGGTTAAAATGATTGGATAGGCGAATTGATGTAGGTTGATTTTTGAATATTTTTGTGATTTGTTATGAATGGAAGTGATCAGTGTGTGATGTTTTACAGCCACTGTGTTGCTCTGTTGCTTTAATTACCACCAGTTCATTTCCCAGTTTCTCTTCCTCTTGGTGCTCTCGATGGTTCTCTGCTTTTTTCTTACAGAGGTGTTATCTTCTCATTTCAATCCTGTATTGTGGCAGAATCTGTGAAATCATAATAAAACATCATCGGATGATTGAACTTGGGATTTTCACTCCTTTGAAGACGTGCGGTGAGAGATGGAGATGGCGGTGTTATTCCTTCACTTTCCTCCCCGACGCCAGCTGCGATGTTCAGAGCTAATCCCACATTTCAGCTGGAGCTCAAACTCACCGTTTCCTCGGCATGAATGAAAGATGAGATGCATTAGCACACACTGGCATGTGACTGATTGTGTGTGTGTGTGTGTGTAAGAAGAAGACATGAGGTGTGTTAGCAGTCTCAGAGGTGGATTGATGGAGTGTATTTTATTTAACAGATTGAATTGAGTGAAAGGTCAGCGGTGAGTGCGGGGCTGCTGCTGCCATTTCCCTGATTGGTGTGTGTGTGTGTGTGTGTGTGTGTATGTTTGTCAGTCAGCAGGTGTGTGAAAGCAAATGTTTAGACTGAATCAAAGCACTCTTGATTTTGTCGTTTTTGTAAGTCTGCCATGTTTCTGTATCAGATTTCTTTGCTCATGTTTCCACATCTGTGTGTGTGTGTGTGTGTGTGTGTGTGTGTGTGTGTGTGTGTGTGTGTGTGTGTGTGTGTGTGTGTGTGTGTGTGTGTGTGTGTGTTTCATGCCTGTACCTGCTCGTCTGTTATCAGTTCATCTCTCTACACCTCATACAGTTGTGGTATGCAGAAAAAGCACTCCCACAGTCAAACTGTGCCAACACGCATGTTTGTGTGTCTGTGTGAGTGTGCACACAGTTAGTGTGTGCAGAGGTGTGTCAGTCCGCACTAACTGGCACACGGAGGCAGTGACATGCACGGCAATGTGCACACACACGTCTTTACACTTCTCACGGCGAGCGTTGGCTGCCTGCAAACAGGCGGTAGAGCCACTCGTAGTCACCCTGCCCTTCCTCTCATGGCATCGGCGTGCACGTGCTGTCAGCACTCTCCCCCCCACACACACACACACACACACACACACAGTCACTGAACATCTAGCCAAGTGCACGAGCAGACAGATGTCACTCTGACCGGAAAGAAACACGAGCATGCAGCTTGCTTCTGGCAGGTCACAGCGATCCCTGCTCTGAGCTGTGTGCACGTGCACGTGTGTGCACATACACGC
This sequence comes from Melanotaenia boesemani, assembly GCF_017639745.1. Lineage (NCBI taxonomy): Eukaryota > Metazoa > Chordata > Actinopteri > Atheriniformes > Melanotaeniidae > Melanotaenia > Melanotaenia boesemani. The sequence goes on along the minus strand of NC_055694.1, from coordinate 33,952,884 downwards.
TCGTGTGTGTGCATCTACACACGCATTTGTGTGCACATACACGCGCACGTGTGTGTGGTGACACAGGTTATGGAGAATCGGCTGTACCAGAGCTGCTTTAAGTCATTTTCAACAGTTTAGTCTACAATTCTCAAAAGAAGCCATGGGTTTGGTAGTTACCATGGTGATGTCTCTGGTTCTGCCCCCCCCCCCGGAAATGTCCCCCCACAGATGGCTTTCTTCACTCTGGTGGCACAGCAGGACTGGTTTTTAGAAAGAAGCTGGTTTCTACAATTTAAGATTTATGTCCTGGATCTGTGGAACATAATCTTTAGAGATGATCAGATTACAAGATGCACACACATTAAAGTTACCAAAACACACACACACACACACACACACACACACACACACACACACACACACACATATATATGTATGTGTGTGTGTGTATATTTCATTAATTCATTCATTAGATTTCAATGGAAAAGTGTGTCCAAACTTTTGACTGGTACATCCCAGAGATAGAAATCTTCACCAAAACTATTTAAATGAAACTGAAATACGTGTATGATCAGCAGATGAAACTAAACACACTTTTCTATGCTGATGATATTTAAAGCTAGTAATACTGGTTTGCTGTGGTTTTTCATGCAAGAAAATGTCCCATATTTGAGACTGGATCAAAGCATCACGTATAAACTATGTACCTGTGACTGTGCAGCATTTGACTGATGGTTTCTTGGATGATCAGTCAGGAAGGTATCAAGACTCTACATACAGGACAGATCATGCACAGAAACCAGTAAATAATATAAACAAGCTACAAACAAACAAAAAGAACGTCCAGTCAACTGATTGTGTCAACTCCACCAGCAGCAGGCTGACTGGAAGCAGCTTCAAAGCAAACAAAACTTCACTGGCGTCCTGTAGTTGCCAGACAGAAATAAAAACTTCTCCATTGTCAATCCTTCTGAAATGAGTCGTGAACGTTGAGATCACGTCCAGTCGGCTGAGATGTTATAAACCCACCGCCCTGTGATTCTGGAAGAGATTCAGCGTGAGGTAACAAGCTAACTAGCTTGTGGCTCTAACGGAGGGAAACGACTAACGGTGGGTAATGACTTGTCTCTGTGTGCAGATGCCTGGTTTTAAGCAGTACCTGGTGTGTCGTGTGTTACTGCATCAATTCACAGGGAAAAAATAAACTTCTCTAAACTGTTCCAAATTCATCAATAAGAATCAGCCTGACAAATCCTGATTGGAGCCTCCCTAATATCATTATGTATTAGGGTTGTAACAATCCATCAATACACCGATGCAACGATGAGTAATCCGACAGTTTCGATCCAACTTAAAAATGTTGATCAAACTTCTTCACATCTTTACGTTTGTAAAGGAAGAAATTGTTTTCATTAGTTCTAACAGAATGAAGCAGCCTTGTAGCCGAACTGGCGGCGTAATCAGCGACGGGTCGCCAATCACTTCCTGTAAATCTGTGATAAACAGATTGTGACTCCGCCTATAAAATGACCCCACTTGCTGTAATAGTTTTATCTACCAACCTTAGAGAGCTGACGACGCTGTCTCTGTTAATTAATGACTTAGACATGATCACACTCGTTAAGGCACATCCTGGAGGCAGATGGTCAGAGGTGTAGTATTTCCAGACCTGAGACAATCCTGGGGCGCTCTGAAACTAATCGACTTCAGAGCTGTCTGCTGGTCAGGAGGGCATGGCTGCCGTCCCAGATGTGTCTGTGTGGAGCTTCCCAGGAAGGCACGGCAGTAACACATCCCACCAAACAGACCCTGATTGATGACATGATGCTCCGCCCCCTTTTAGAGAGAAGCTGGAAGCAGGCCCAGCGTGTACACACATGCACAAGCTTGTGCTCATGCACGTGGGCTTTTCTTGTTTGCTGTGGCAACAACGCCAACCAGCAACTTATTTCAAGAGTTATTAATGTGTTTTCATGCTGAAGCTTCAAACCGCTGCTCGTTTAGCTTTCATCACCTGTTAATAAGGCATCACCGCCGGTTAAAAACAGGATGACTCAGTCTGAAGATGCAAATCACGCCTGGAGCGAAGGAATGTCCAGATTCTCTATCAGGTCTCTGCAAAGTTTAAGGACTCCTTTGTAGCTCGCATGTTCAAGAAGCCGCTTGTGGTATTACAGAGAACTCTTTCTCTGGAGGGTGTGTAATGAAAGCGTCCAACCCCGCCTCGCTGCCCTCGTGGGCCGTCTCCTTTCTGAACATGTTTGCTGCAGCCGGCTCCCCTCAGGCTCGCTTACTGCATAACCAGTTATTTTAATTAAGACAGATTCCAGTGAGGAAAGAAGTGCAACACGCACACAACATGGAACCGCAACGCGTTGTTTTCCTTTGCTGTCCCAACTCTTCCTCCTCTCTTTTTGTGAAGTTGGAGTTGTTCCTCTGCAGCGTATGTTCGTCATGACCCAGCCTGCAGCCAGAGGAAGAGCAGCGACCTGCAGAGCTCGACCCAAAGCTGCTCTCCGAATGACCCCAGAGTTTTCTGACCTCCCTGTGAGCCACATGTTTTTTTTTCTTTTTCCTAAACCTTTCTTTGTTTTTTACGATGTCGTCACTTGGCTTGTCTGTTGTGTCTTTACCCCCACCCCCAACCTCCCAGAATGCAGCAGAACAACAAACCCAAATAGTGGCTATAAACTTCAGACTTGTTTATGGCCGGGGTCTGTTCGCTCACCTTCTGGTGAACTCCTCTAACAGACACAACTGTCCTCTCGTGTTGGAGCATAAAACAACACAACCCCAACTTCACCCTGCTCAACCTGCCCTGTGGATGACTTCAGCAGAGCACCACCCCTTATGTGTTTACCTTGCCCTCCGTTTACCCCGGTTTACCACCTCTTTTAATTTAGCTTATTTAACTGTCAAAGACCCATTATCTGTAAGTTTAGTCAACTTAATATTTGTTTACATGAAAATAATCAGGCTAGCTCAGGGGGCAGAGAAGGAGCTTGAAGCTGATTTGACTGTAACTAAAATAAATGTAGTTGCATCGAGTTGTTGCAGTCAGTTTCAGAGCAACCTTTTGAGATGCTGTCGCCATGACTACAGCATCCTCAGTGAAAATCACACCTGGATGTGGACGTCGTGTCGAGTTGGAGCCGATTAAAACGTCATTAGATGCGTTGATCAAACACCTTTAAAAAGCACTTTCAGGAGTGACGGATTTAGTCCTGTTTTATCATTTTTCTTTCTTTTATACAAAACCTGACTAATATAGCAGATTAACCTTTTTACTTTCTGATAGAAAATAAACAGAGTTTGCCAAAATCTGATGTAGTTTCTTCTTCACCCAGATCTGGTTTGGACCTGTACAGTAATCGTCCCGTTCCTCTTCCTCCTCTTCCTCCTCTCCCTCGCTGTGTCTGTTTGGGTTGGAGCGAGGCTGGTTTATTGAGATTTTAATCTACTCACCAGCCATCTGCCGCTGCCAATGGGCCTTGTAGCTCTGGGATTAAGTCCGCAGCAGTGCTGCACGTGAGACGTTCATCATGCACAGCGACACACACACGTCCATCCAAACACAACGAAAACAAGCGACACTTCCCACCCAGCAAACACTTCCATAACATGCACATGAATAGGTACAGACATGATGAGCGAAGCAAGAGTTGAGAACGATGGCCGAGCGACTCTCCACTGCCTGCAGCTAAAGGCTGTGATTACCATTTTATTACAGCATGTCATTATTCTGATGCTATCAATGGAAAGTAATTGGCCAACAATTGATTTACAACAACGCTCCCTCCAATGTGCCGGGCCTCAGGGAGCCTGTGGTGCTCATTGATTCGTCCATTCTGTCTGACTGGCTCTAACAAGGCTTTTACCTATCACACGCTGCACTACTGACCAAATCTGTGTGTATATATATATATATATATATATATATATATATATATATATATATATGTATATGTATATATGTGTATATATATATGTGTGTGTGTGTGTATTACAAGTAAATGTCTGTGAAAGTTAAGATATCATTACTCAGCCCTAATTTCTAGCCTAGCTAGGACTGAATCAAACCAAATCCGACCTGTTAGACCCACTTATGAATGAAAATGAACTATTTTTTGCTGCATTACTATTTTACCTTTTTAACCCAAGCAGCGTTCTACTGAGCTGGCATGTTTCCACAGGTTTGTGTCGCTGCCGGTAAATTCTTCTACAGACTGACTGGAGGAAGACTCCCATCTGGCTACAGGGCATGCAGAACATCATTAGTGCCAAGTGTCTGAAAGCTGTCGAAAACATTCCCATCACATCACAACTGGAGTGCTCACTAACAACCCAGACCATTATGCCTCCACTCCCTGAGTAGGCCAGCAGACAGAGTGCCCTGCAGACATGTGACCAGCCATTTTCTCTCACCTTCGTCATGTCTGTCATGAGTCTCTCACCTCCGGTCCATGTGACAGTTTCAGGACTTTTCCTGCTTCTCTCCCTGTAACACCTTTATCGATACAGCAGCAGATGGAGATCGCCATGCTGTCCACGTTGTGGGTTCAATCGTTCAAGTGTTAGCTGGAACTCCAGGCTGCTGGTTAATGACTTGTAATAGCTACAGTTTCCTGTTGCAGCATTACAGGAACATGGCTGCTGCCTCCTGTGTCAGACATCCCCAAGCTGCACCACTTAGGCTTGGGATGGCATGACCTAATGTCTCTCGCTGAAACACTTTTTCACCTTCCTGTCTGGCTGCTTCCATTTCCATATATGTCAGTTAATGTCTGTCTTTTTAGTGGTTTGGAATGAAATGTGAAATGCAGACATTTTACTACAAGCAGACCAGTGGAGGTAATATTAAAACAGCATTACATGCAGGGAGTGAAAGGAAAGCATCATACAAGACAGGTGCTGTAAATGGGAGAGCTTTTAGCCGTTCCTGTTTGCTCTGATGATACTCCTGCAGTATTCATTGTTTGGTAGCAGGTTACCACCGGCAGGTCAGGGCTGGCATCAGCTGCTCTGACAGCTGCATAGTGCTCTAAATGTGAAAAGAGGTGGAAGGACTATCTGAGCTAAAGTAGTTCTGCAGCCTCTATAAACAGGATGTGCTTTTTTTCTCTCCCCTGTTTGTGTTTGATTTGCTGTTAAGAGAGGAAGATATTTACCAGCAATTAGATGCTTTTGTAAAAGCATCCACCCATCATAAAATGTTTGGAAAAAGGTTCAAATACATATGTAAGCTGGTGAAATCCAGGTCTTCTTTGGCCCAGTCTTGGATTAAACTATGTTGAGAAAACAGATATTTAATAATTTAAATGACCCTTCCCATTCAAATTTAATGGGAAGGTGTTTTCAAACTTATGACTGGAACTGCATTTTTCCGTTGACTGAAGCCAACGGAATCACCAGAGTTTGGCGGTACAGCCTGTGGTCGTAACTCAATAGAAGAATTTTTCTAATAAACCTTGAGGAAGACAAAACAATTGCAGTGGACATCCACAAGAAGAAAACTTGGAATCCTCCTCTTCAGGAATTATTTGGGATAGTTAGAGTATTATATCTGGGAAGATGCTGGTTAGTGACTGGAGCTTATTAGAGTTAGCTGGCTCAGACCATACACACCTGGGTCATTTGAACCATTCCCCGCAATGTGCATCAAGCCAAGTCTACACTGCCTGGTCTGAAGCTAATAGGTTGCATGGTATCATCAGAGGCTGGTGATGTGGGCTATGTTTCAGATGATTTTAAGTCAGCAGAAGGAGCTGTCCTAACCCCAAACAAACAAACAAATAAATAAAAAACCTGCAGTGGATATCCACAAGAGGAAAATTGGGAAAGCTCTTCTTCAGGAATTGTTTTGAATGTCTGGGATATTGTATATCTGTTAATAGACCTATCAGCATGGAGACAGGGGTTTCCTCCCCCCCTGATGTGCACCAGTTCTTCTCAAAAACAAGAAAAAAAACACCACAAGCAAGTATATAAACTTTTTTGTGCATTTTTTTCCCACACATCTTCTAAGTGTACATTAAAGTGCGATGGAAAGCGTGTCCTGTAGAACATTTCAGCATGCTGCAGCTTCATATTTATAGCTCGGATCTAGACAGTTAACGCTCTCTGTCTCCCCACATAATGACACTTGAAGACCACAGCTTGCATCTCGGCGGGAATGAATGTGTAAGAGCTTGTTTCACCCATGTCAGATGATGGGCTCAGAGTGGTGCTGGTATTGACCCTGCATGTCTGCAAGTGCATTAATACAGCCATGCTTGGCCCACTTAACGCACAACTATAACAAACATGGCCGTCAATAGATACAGCCGCCTTTTTATGCAGCACAGGGAGCTGCTGTGTTGCTTGTGAGGGCCCAGTGTGTTCAGCGGTTTGTGTGAAAGGCAGGCAGGGCTTGTCAGACGATGGCCTGGTTAGGAGAGCGGTGGTGGCTAGTCGTGGTGTCTGAAACAGCTGACGGCCTGACCTAATCCTACCACACAGACAGGAAGGAAAAATAGTTCAGCCTCTGGCCAGCTTTCAAAGACTAGTTGGTTTGTGTAACGCGAGGGGTTGATGATTGGACAAGCTGCCAGATTTTCTGCAGAACAACACGGCTGAAGGGGAGTTTTATTATCTGCAACTGATGCTATCAGCCCTGATAATTTTCGAATCTGGTCAGAAATTAGATTTAGCGTTGATGTAATTTCAGATATTCTTAAAAGATTCAGAATTTCTTCTAGAACTTTATTATCTTAAAATTGAACAGAAAATATGGACCACTTAAGCAACATTTATATGCCGGGAAAATCTTTTAAGGCTGGTTTTGGATTGATAATCTAGGCAGCTAGGAACAATCACCCACATTGATGCTCAGCATTTGTAACTTACATTTTTAATGCAGGGGATTGTGCAGGTAGTGACCTGTCAACCCATTCTGGCGTCAGTCTGTTGATCCCACCACACCAGGCTTAAAGCAAGAGGAACCAGAGTCAGGATGCTTTGTCTGTCCTCGTGCAGCAGTTTGGGTAGAGCTCCAACAAAGTTTCACATGCTAAATTATAAATATTACTGTTCCCCCATGCAGCCATCCTCTGCCAACCTGAGCTGTAAACACATGGCTGAACTGGATAATCACACATATACTTATTCATATATTCTGAGCCAATGGCCTCCCTCGGCTCATTGTGTGGCTCATCCCTCCCCGAGGTGCTCCTGTTGAATGTGGTTCCAACAGGACCCCCTCCAGACTCGCCCCTTCCTTTATCCTCTAAAGCACCGCATCACCTTTGCTGTCTGGAGCGCTGCAGGCTTGTTTATGTGATGAACAACTCATTTGCAGCTGCTGAGTCACAACACACCACTGCATCTGCAAATTAGCATCCCATGGGTCTTTTTATTTATATAAGTTGCTGCATATTGGAAGCATCAAGTCGGCTGTAAAATTTATCTTACAAGTCCAGACTGCATCTCGGAAACCCTACGAATATTTTCACTTTATCTGAGCAGCTTTATATTTAATTAGCTTATACTCAGTATGCAGCATTTGTTATGAGCCACAGTCCATGTTCAGATGGAACATTTCTATGCAGCAGGTCATTAATATATATAGTTTTTAAAGGTGTAGTATTTAGCTATCCTAGAAATGGCTTCTGGGCAGCTTTCATCAATTTAGGGATTAATCTTATTGGTCTCGACATGGGGGCTGATTCTCCTGCTGCTCATGCTGGACAGGTCCTTGAGAAAAACAGAAACACCAAGACTGCGTGAACCTGGTGTTGGTCCATTGTGTACCTGTGGTACAAGACTGAAATACCAGACCAGATAAGTCCAAGCAATTCTGATATTCCAGGAGTTGAGGCCAAATGAGGGTTTATTTGGACCAACAGGTTTTATTATTTGTTGTTACTACAGCTGTAAGAAAAGTTATGTGGATTTGGTTTAAACTTCACCAAGCCCTAAACTGGACTTTAGTCAAAGACAGAGTAACACAAAAGTAAAAGAAGCCCTTTTTTCGTCTTGTCAGGCTGCGTTTCACCACAATATCCATGATGGTCCCGTGTGCAGCCTTATATAAGGCTTAGCCTGTCATAGTGGGACAAATGTAACCAGGACGAAACACTGTTGACAGTAACTCGCAGATGGCTTGGTGTACCATGTCTTACTCCGGCTCAGCTGATATTATCTGTAACGGAGGCAGATGTCAATGTCGTCCATGAGGTAGCATCTTTATCAGCCTCTGCCGTCCTCCTGCTTTAGGTGTCAGTGAGATAAAGAGGGCAAGAGAGAGCTTAGGACTGTAATTGGTGGTCTGTCCCAGTCACTGGTATCTCTAGGGACGAGGTTTTAGTCGGCATAATGATGCCTGTAAGATGAGAGGGGATTTGACTGCAAGCCCCCACCCTCTCCTAAATCCTCCTCATCCTCCTCTCTGACAGGACGATGCTTTCACGTCAGACCACAAGCTCAAGGACACATGACGTACTAAGACTTTGGCAAACCAATTATTAGTCGTGCTCCTGTCTCGTATAAAGAAGTCCATCCAGTTTAATCCATTAAATTAATAAAGTTGATGGAAAAACACATTTCAGATTGCAGAATGGCATAATTCCAGAGAATGTAAACCTGTGCCAGTCCGTTCGGATGGAAACCTCCTGCAGGAAGACGGCGGGTCAGGGAGGGCGTCTGGGTGCAGGCAGGCATCTGTCTGTAGCAGGCGGGTTTCCGGGACGGGCGCCTCTTTGCAGCTTCTGCTGCAGATTTGTGCCGTTTTTGTTGGTCTGTTAGCATTTGTGTGTGTGTAACGTAGTGCTGCTGAAACGAGCGTGTGCTTGCACAGCGCTCTTGGTGGGGTTGTCACATTTTAAGGCATGTGCTGCAGTCTGGACGTTGGTACCCAAAAATGCCTGCTGGTGTTCCAGTGCCCCGTAAGTAATACTTGGAAATCAAACTGTCGGTGTGTGTTTGTGTGTGTGCGTACACTTTCTTCCTTCACGCCAGCTGGCAGCAGTGTCCATGCCCTCACACACACACACACACCCTCCAGTGCTATTTATGTATTTGCTCAGCCATGTGACTTAACCCTTTCACAAACATCTCCAACCTTCGGGCAGCTTGCACGGTGAGCAGAAAAATGCCCTGCGCCCCACATTCCCCGAGCCGGCATGAACTCACAGCCGCACTTCTCCCCTCATTAACCATAATTCACATCTGGCCTCCTTTAAAACGGGGCAGCTTTTTTTGCATGGATGCAAGAAAAGATCCATCAGCAGATTCCTTCTGGCTCAGCGCGCCTCTCTGCAGCCGACCAACCAGGAAGCAGCACGTTTAAAAGGCCTTAAAAAAAACTCAGGACCTTTTCCCACAGGATCCACAGGATTCACCAGTCAGTCAGACTTCTGGAAATAGTTGCAAGCAGCTAGGAAGCTTTAAGGTTTCTTCATATTCTGAACTGTACATATCAACAAATACTCAATCCTCAAAAATCTTTCAGCATTTCTTGACCCTTTAAACCCTCTCATACTTATATCTGCAAATAACTAGAGTGTGCACATCTGTTTTATTTCTGTAAATATTTTATACCTTAGATCTTTTATTTATTATTTATTTCTATACTGCTCTCTCTGCACTGACACTGGGGATGGCTTAATCTCGTTGTACATGTGTATAATGACAATAAAAGGCATTCTATTCTATTCTATTCTATTCTATTTACTGGATTCTTCTTTATAAATGAGTCTAACGCTAACGGCTGCACAGCGTGTTCATCTTATCACTTGATATCAACATAATGTGCAAAACCACCACAATGATATGGAAAATGAAAAGCTATGGAAACATCCAGCTGTATTTACTTACCCTCCTCCTTCTCCTCTCCCTTCCCACCCCCATCTCCATCTCCAGTTTTCCATCTCTCCAACCGTCCAATCCCCGGTTTGCTCCGGCCGAGGAGAACTGGTCTCTCCTCATTCCCACGGAAAGAGTTGCCAAAGCAAATTTGGCGAGAGGAAGTGGAGACCCAGCTCCCTTCCCAAACCTCCCCAATCGCTTCCTTTTCCTTTACTTTCTCTCTCCGTGTGTGTGTGTGTGTGTGTGTGTGTATGTGTGTGCGTGTTTTTGTGTGCAAAGCTTTTGCACGGTCTCCGGGCAGCAGTCAGGAGGTCTGTGGTACAACTGGTTATTCCTACCCTCTGGTTTTCCATGCATGTCCCAGCTGGATGATTTTTATGTTCCTCTGTGTACAAAGCTCACAGCAGGTTGCAGAAAATGGCTTTTTAAGACCCATCAAACAGACTTTTGGTGGTCTAGCTGCAAACAAAGCTGCTGGTCTCTGCAGCCTTTTGGATTAACTGAGTTTATCTCAGAAATCATCAGTTTATTGTGGCTCTTTCTGTTTCCCCCCTTATTGCCTTTTTTCTGGCATCCTTGTGTGTTTTTGTGATGAGTTTTGGTATGTTTGTCCTTCTTTCCAGCTAAGCCTCTTTTCCACACGAGTCACGGTCTGCAGGTTGTTGAAGTTTAGCTCTCTGTGAGGATTTGAGTATTGTCAACCTATCATTTACCTTTTGCTGCTAATCTCACTAATTTTAACTCTGCATTCGGACTTTGGGTAATTTTGGTCCTAACAACTCACCATTCAGGCCAACTGTAAAGTCAAATCTATGGTCCAGGGGCCACAACTGGCCCACCAGAGGGTCTAATCCGGCCAGCAGTCTGAGTTTGGTAAATGTGAAAATGACATAGAAGATACAGTTCCTAACGTATCCATGTGAATTTGAGTTTCTGTCAGGAGGATGACTTGTTCTATCTTTTCTATCTTAATAGATCTGACCTCAGTTTGTATGAGGTGGGTCAGTTCAGGTGGTCAGGATCACTACACACACATGGAAATGAACACATTTGGTGGTTTATTAAATGTATTTTGTTTTTTTGTCGTTTGCTACAAACATTTGACGTTTAGCCGAGCTGGTTGCAGCAGCTCTGTGAGGGCCGTCTCTCTGGACTCTTCCTGGAAACAGAGACAACTGCAGAATTGCTGCCTTTAAGCAAAGAAAAAAAAAGAAAAAGAAAACAACCTCCAGTAAATGTTGCAAAGAGAATTGAAATGTCAGATTTGTTGTATGAGGCTGGTCTAGTGGGAAAACACTGGGAGATGCCAGGAGTGTAGGGAAGCTGCTCGGGGATAAATGATGGGTTATGTAAGGAGAGGTGGTACAGGCAGGTACTGCTGGGGCCTCCTTGCTATACACAACCACCTGATATAAGGTCTAAACATCTGCCTACCATCATGCATTTTTTGGCTGTGCAAACTCAACAAGTTGACACTTGTTCTTAATAATTCCAAAGTTTTTGGATAAACAGAGTTACTTATGTGCTGAGCACAGGAGAAACGATTCCATGCTACATCAAAGCGAATATTAGATGAGGTCATTTCAAGTCTAGTCAGCAAACGAGTTTATCCTGAAGACGAAGCTGCGCCTCAGCAAGTCTGCGAAGTCGTGAATAATAAGGATTTGATGCTTTGCAGTGCAGCTCTGCAGCAGCCTGACTGCGGGATGTAAAGTGTTTTTGCTATTTGCTTCGTTGAAGACAGAGGCTCTATTGTTCCGTGTGACTCCTCAGCCAAGGAGACGATGGTGGGATGAACTAGTTGCCAAAACTGGAGTTTTTCTATGTGTGTGTGTGTGTGTGTGTGTAGGCCACAAACACACAGTCGAGGAATCTCGCTCGAGCGAGCAGCGATGGTGCTTTTTATGTTCTCATCCAGCATGTTTGTCTGGGTGTTGGGCAGCACACACACACACACACAGACACGCTGAGTTAGACGGAGTAAATTACAGCTTGACTTCCTGATTAACATAAACAGGTGGTGAGAATTCATCTCTCCACCTTCCCAACGCAGCAGACAGGAAAACTCCTCCAGCCTCACGGTGTTTGAGGGGGGTCGAAAGCACCGCATGCGTCATGTTTGATTTAAGCTAATAAATTCAGCCCTGAACCTGAGCTGCACTTCAGATACTTGGCATGCGACATGTTGTCTGACACCTGTTTGTTTCCCGGTTTTTGTGGCCAGTGCTGTTTGAGGTGAGCCGAGCTCTCGTTTGGTCCCTCCCTCCTCTTGCAGGGCTCTGGGGGCCTCTCAGCAAGACATACAGGGAGGCCAAAGTCAGGTCACGGGCTGGGTGCGGCTCCATTCACCCGCCCGAGAGAAGAAAGAGCAAAGAAAACAGGTTGTTTGCCCTTTCATCTCCGGCCTAGTCTGGGTGGATGTGCACTTCTATAACCTGTTTAGCAACCAGACCTCTACAGGCTGATTTTTTCTGTGTGCCTGTGTGTGTGTTTCTTTTGCAGTGAAGAACATTTTAACGACACAGCGTGGCCGCTCAGTCATTCTGAAACACTTTAAAGATTACATCTCGACTGCGGTTGGACTTCTGGAGCTTTAACCACATTAGAAAAGTGGAGATCAGTTGAAATGCAGGTTTCAAGTAATGATACTTGAACAACCTTCATCCACCTGTGCAGCAGATTATAAGATGTGTTAAAAAGCAAGTTCCAAACACCTCTACCACTGCTTTTATTTTGCAGCCCACGAGGCTCGTGCTTCTAGAAGATGCTGTTATTTCATTGCGTTTTCTTCTCTGCAGCTGGAATCGTGCTTGTTTGCAGAGGACATCCTGTAATCTATGACACAGGAAATGCTCTCAGACAGATAGACAAAAAGAGCAGGGTGGATGGGTGGGTGAGGGTTTGGGGGAGGACAGCGAGAGGAGGGAGTGGTGGCAAAAAGAAACAAGGTGGTGGCGGAGTAGCAGAGGAAAATGACAGATTGCATCTAGAAGGAGACTGAGCGCTGCCCTGGTAAAGGCTCTCTGTCATCAGAGCAGCTTGTGGGATTTGGTGGACCTCCTCGTGTCACCACTGCAGGGTGTCTTCTTGTTTTTTCTCCCATCAGAAATTGCCTAATGTTCATATTCACCTTAGCTTCAGCTTATTTTCCCAGGACCAGTTTTTTCAGAAGGCAGTGACACCGGAAACCTGTCAGAGTTCAGCTACAACAGGGGAGCCCAAGTCCAGTCCTCAAGATCTACTATCCTGCAGCTTTTAGATGCATCCCTTCCCCAACACACTTGAATCAAATGACTAGCTCGTTACCAGCCTCTGCTGAGCTGAATGACATGTGGAGGGAGGTGTGTGGGAGAAGGGTTGCATCTAAAAGTTCCAGGATGATGTCAAGGACTGGACTGGGCTCCCCTGAGCTAGAATAAGCCTTCAGCTTTAACTCCAGTAGATCTTCATCTCACTGCTGCTGTCAGTGACATTTTACTCCTGACCATTGTGCCCACTCCCTCATACTTTTATCACAGTTAATAAATAAGTAGCAGCAATGTGAGATAATCATGGCTGAATAATGAAAATAAAAGCATTAATTCCATCTCTTTACACCCTTTTCTTTTTATCATCTTTTCTGTTTAGAAAGCTTTAAAAGCAAACTCACAAATATTTTCTAATGCTCATTTAGTCCATAAAGTTACTTTTCTCCATAAAAATGTGTAACAAAATCAAAGGTCAGTGACAGAAAAATTAAAAACTGTTTCTACTGGTATCACTTTACTAAAATCATTTTTCTCTGAATGAACCATTTATTTTACTGCTTTTAAAACTGCAGAAGTGGCTTTGTTTGATGCAGTGTTTCTCAATCCTGGTCCTCAGGGACCACTGCCCTGCATGTTTTACTTCTTTCCAACTCCACTATACCTGATTCAGATTAATTGAACTGCTTATAAATTTCTTTGCAAGCCTGATAACGAGCTATTCATTTGGGTCAGGTGCGTTAAAGATGGACACCTCTAAAACATGCATAGCAGTGACCAGGATTGAGAAACACTGCACTAGACCACTGATTAGGATAAGTAACGGAAGAAGAACCATAGAAGAAGACAGTACACATGTAGTTACCAGCAGTGAGGTCATCACTGGACCTGAGGCGGCGACGCATGAAGCGGACGTACGTATTACATACGAAAGGGACACTTCTGAGCCAGTTTCCCTAATGAATGAGTCTACCACAGGTCTAAGTGGTTTCCAGTCTTTCTCCTGGAAGCCCTCCACTGTCATCTACGTTGAAGGCTGGCTCCAACGGCTGCGTAGTCCAGAATGATCAAGCATCTACAAACTGCACATTTGGCCCATCCGGCTACATTTTCATTTGAGTTGTATCAAGCTCATCATCACACTTATTATGCTCCACATCCTCGAGGCTGAAATGTATCATGATTCTTCCTTTCATTGATACGCCTCATCAATGAAACAAAACTTATATCTCTCTGTAGCTTGTTGAGTAAACGCTCCCTCAGACTGGAAACTGTTGGGACTTCTGCACCTTTGCAGTTCTGTTTGGATTTCCTGCAATCCTATAACACACACATCCTACGTGTCTGTGTGCGGACCTGCGATAATCCAGAATACATTATGTGCTATTACTTTGCACACATACAAGTATGATTTTCACACCCACAGGGATCTTTGGCACCCCCCCTTGGTCGGGCAGGGATCACTTGAAGGTCAGCACAGTGAAAGTGGTAGTTTCGCTTCCCCAGTTTTAAGCCTCCTCATGAGGCAGGTCAGGTGGAAGTGCACCACATTGTGGTCTAATGCACACTCATTTGAATTCAAGACTTAAGGGAAATGTTTTGAAATAAAGCATTTTTCTTCCACAAATGTCAAAAACCACCTTCATTTTCAGCAGCTAGAAGGTATTTTATCCACAAACTTCCTTTTTTGTCTTCATGTGACAAACAGCAGTGGTTTGCAGGCACAGGAACCTGAAGTTGTGAAGGTTTTCAAAAGGTAAAGACAGACTCCAACCGAGAATTACCCCACCCATCCTGTTCTGCAACAGACAGCCTTTCTAACAGACATGTACACCCGGACACGTGCTCACTCATGAGCCCTGCACAGGGGCCCCCGACAGCAGCTGAGATGTGCCTGAATCTCGCCCTGTTCCCACATATGCTGCCCCATGACTTCATGCTTTGTGAGTTTCTCATACAGGGGATATTCCTGACTGCCATGTGTGAAGCAAGGCGATGTAAATTAGCATCTGACACATTCAGAGATTCACTACCGATATGTGGTGCCATTGTTTGACTGATGTGATGCCAACAAACAGAGCAGCTCTCAGACCACAGGGTGTTGCTCCGAGGATTGAACCATATCTGAGTTTTAATAAAAAGGCCGACATGGTAACAGAGAGAAGATGGTGGGAGGTGTGATGTTCTCTGTGTGAGGTGTTGGAGACTATGTCCACGGTGCAGTCTGGACTTGTCCAACGCACCTCGGCTAATCATAAAGCCTTATCTTAGAAGTGTGACATCCTGTCTATGCTATGTAATCCACACCGGATGGTAAAGGGATGGGCTGCAAGGTGCATGAGTATGTGTGTTAGCCCAGGTGTTTCATTTGCAGAAGGCTTGTTGTTAGCCAGAGTCCTATCAGGAGAGTGCTGTCAAGTCCGCAATAAAAGTCTCTCGCTCGCCTCTCGGTCATGGTCTTGGTCTGTGCACGTGTCTTATCGCAGGAGGATTTCTCAGGTTTGCATGTCACAGACCCCCATTTGATAATGTTTAATCCCAGGAACCTTTGCAGAAAGATATCATGCCCTGTAATCGGATCATTTAGTCAAATTACGCCACTTCCCCTGAAACCAGGCCTCAGGCCCCAGAGAACCAGTTCCACTGACACTGTTTAATGGGAATTCCCAAGCCGGCTGTTTGCCTCACGTCTCACAGTCCCACTGCTCAGTAATCTAGACATGCAGATTTCTCTCTCCCTGAGGCCCCCCGACGCTGAGCGCCGCATGCTCAGCTGCCAGTTTCGCCCTGGCGCTCTCCTCCAACCAACATCACTGGGACCGGATCTGGTGGAGAGCCGCAGCGTTGGCAACTAGTAATCCACGAGACGAGGACTGGCACGTGGCTCGGAGACTCAGCCCAGAGCCAGCGTGCTCTGTGTGTGTGTGTGTGTGTGTGATCAGCTACACTATGGGCTAGCCACTTGCTTCCAGCCCTCCAGCACAGAGATATGTAGGGCAAATCCCATCATCACTAGATAACCCACAAACATCTCCCTTTGGTACTTTCTACTTGTGATAAACATCAGTTACACATGATGCAATGAAAAGGAAGAAATTCTTAAATCTTAAAAATTATTTAATCAAATAATATTTTTGCTCCTTTTCCCGCTTTGTTTGGGGTTGTTGGTGTTTAGTTGGCATTTTGATGAATTCTTTAGAGCATGGAGATCAAACTAAAGTTGGGAAAATGCTTGTTTTGTGGGGGTGGAGTTTTTTCGTAAGCCAGATCTTAAAGCTCCAGTGTAAACAGCCACCCGGTGGCAGAAATGCAACACAACACCCTCGTCTATCAGTTTAATAGTGTAAGTTTTTGTGAATGTAAGAATAACGTTTTCTTAGAAGAAGAAAAAGTGAAGGCAAATGGTTAATAAAATATATATTAAAAAACTCCACTCATGTTTTGAAGACTGATTAAGACATCAGGAAAAATGGAAAGATTAAAATGAGGTGACTGACTAGTTTTTTTCCTACATCTGATATAATATGTCAGATATTCCCAGAAGTAATTCCTGATAATCTCCATTTACTCTTCTGGATATCCCAGCAGTTGTTTTTTCTTTTCTTTTGGGGTTTGTTATCAGTTAGAGAATTAGCAACCTCGCCGCTACTGCCACCTTCTGGAGGCAATACAGTTGAGTTTATTCCCCTAAATTCAGGTTGATATTTTTTATTCACATCATTGCTGTTAGGTTGTTGATCATTGAATCCTTGTGAATCGATGTATTGTTACACCCCTGATAGTTAGGTAGCAACTGGAGATCAACACTGGCTGCATTAGAGGCGCACTATGGCCGATTAATCAAAGATACACAAGGAGATCATTGGAGGAAGGGAGGAAAAGGGACAGAGCAGGAGATAAGACAAGAGTCAACACTATGCTGACTTTTACTGACTGGAGAGATTTTAGAGGAGAGACAGGATGCAAGACGGATGCCAAGTCTGCCTTTAATAGGACGTAACCCACAGAGAAAACTGGACAAAGTTCGGTAGTGTGTCTCATTTCAAGCAACAGTTAAATTTGGTCCTTGTTGGAAAAGGAACATTGAGAGGATTTTGTTATTTGGCATTTTCATGAAGCATGTATGAATAAATACAGTAATCTGAACTAGTAATCTGGATTATTTCCCCCAAAAATTTTGACTAGTGGAAATTTTATTTTTCTGGTAACCAAAAAAGATCTACCAGTAAATCAAATCAAATTTGGGCTCCTGGTTTTATTAATGAAACTCAGAATAAAAATGTTTTCAAGTTACAAGCCAATAAGGATTCGTTTTAATCTACTTTTTAAAAAAAGGAAAATAACAAGTCAGTACTTCCAGAAACAGGTTTATCCATGTTAATTTGTTCCCACATGACTTGAATGCACCACCAGTCGCCCACTTGGCAGCTGGCTAAGGGTCGTCTCACTAAATTGTCAATGAACTGAAAATGCACTCAGTAGTGTCAGACAGACCAATAACCGCCTGAGTGTGTGTGTGTGTGTGTGTGTGTGTGCCAGTGGACGTGTCTGGTAGCTGGTCGTGCTGGCTTGTTTAAATTTAGGCGTGCTGTTGACTTTGTGTGTTATGTATGTGTCTTTCTATTTCTGGGGAAGTTACTGAGTTCACACACACACACACACACACACACACACACACACACACAAACAACCCCAGCTATGTGTCACACACTTGTCACACACAGGATCCAGTGCAGATAGGTGTGTTTGCTCATGGGCAGCCAAGAGAAGAGGCAAGAGGTGATTGGGCCAGTGTGTGTGCCAATGTGTGTGTCAGTCTGTCACACACTGATACACCCATACAGACAGACAAGCTGGGGTTTGTTTCCGTCCCCCCACCTCCTCCACCATCATCCTCCCGCCCTGTTAGGCTAGCTTTGTGGTGATGACATCAGCCTCTCCAAGCTGTGTCTGTCACAAACTGCCGTACACACCAGAAAGAGAAACTTTTAAAGGATACAAGCTAGGGCTGCTCGATTATGGAAAAATGAAAAAAATGACGATTGTTTTGATTGAAATTGAGATCTCGATTATTTAACACAATTAGAGAAAGAGAGAGTGTGTGTTCTGGGGCCGGGGGGGGGGGGGGGGGGGGGGTAATACAGACTAGTTTCTTTCCACCACGTCCCCATAGCTATAGTTTGTCTCAGACCAGCAGCTACGTTCTGCCCAGTGTGATCTGGAAAGAAATAGTCTGGAGACATTTTGTTTTCACATTGAAAACCACATCAATAAAATGTAGCGTGACATTTCTATACGGTGCGGCTTGACCACAGGTCCGTGGCGATGGCGAAACATTGGACTGTAGCCACGTCCTTCACACCACCCTCACCACCCTCATTATACAGGACAGGAGAGACACTCCACTAACATGGTGTCAACATGGCAGTGATGCCGTGATGTTGATGAGTTTCTTAAATCCCAGGTTGTTCACTGTGTTAACTGAGGAAAAAAGTTCTCTTTGTTTATAACATATAACATAACATATAGCAGTGGGAGGAGTCTGCAGCAGTGGGAGGAGTCTGCAGTTGTGGGAGGAGTCTGCAGCAGTGGGAGGAGTCTGCAGTTGTGGGAGGAGTCTGCAGCAGAGCGCTGCAATGCCAGTGCCGCTCGATTTGCAACTGAAAACAGCACAAGAGGAAACTGCTAATGACAAAAAAAATTGGATCATTTCATTTTTATGATCGTTGAAAAACAAGATCGTAATTGTGATTAAAATTCAGCCCTAATGCAAAACCCAATAAAGTGTTAAAAAATGTGACTTTTTCTCAGAACCAGATGGATTTTAGCTTCTGTTAAGCAGGACCAAAGCTTGAGGAAACGCATGGTTACTGCTGTTTGATGTGTTTCATGCGTTCCGGGTCATGTGCTGGGATGGAGGTCACATGTTGTGTTGATGTTGACTGAAGTTGATTTCTACCCTGTGGGGCTCTCTTGCTCTTGTTTTGTCTCTTGAGGATCTTCCTCAGGAATCATCATGCTGCTGCAGCGTGCAGGCTGAAACACAGTCGGACGAGCCTCCCGTTGCAGGTGCTGATTTGTAGCGGGGTTAGATGCTTCTCTCTGCGGAGCATTTTGGTGGCGCGTCACGCTTTGCCGCATGTCTGTGTAATCAGAGCCACTTCTGCAGGGAAGCGGCGTGGCTAGACGACAGCAGCTGTCCTCGCCCTGCTCACAGCTCCGTGGCTTTCAATGACTTTTGTGTCCTTCTTTGACCGACTGTTAAATGAGTCTGTGATGCAGGAGAATGCTGCTGCCTTTACATACTGGTGGCCTTTAAGTGAAAATAGATGATTGACAGTATATACACCCCTGATAACTATCCTCCATTTTCTGCTGCTATTCGGGACTGGGTCATGAGCAGGGGTCCTTACACCTTCTTGTCCTTAGCTACCTCCTCCAGTTCCTCTGGAGATACCTGTACTCAGACCATCTCAGCCGTCTCCTCTTAATGTGCAGTCTCTGTTCTGAGCTCCTTCTAGATGATCGCTAACTCCTGACCTCTTGTTTGGCAAGTTTTAGATGTTTCCTGCTGCAGCACACCTGATTCAAATCAAATGGACCCAACAGCTTATTGTCACATTCTCCAACCACCCGAGTCAGGTGTGCTGCAGCAGGGAAACATCTACAACCTGCCGGACACTGGTCCAGGAGGTCCAGAGGTGGTGCCCCCTGATTTAGCTTCCCAATTCCCTTAGGTTGAGTCCAGACACCCTTCAGGTGAAACATTATTTACGTCAATCTCCACTTTACCTACCTCCATGAACAAAATCTTGAGATACATAATCTTACTTCCAGCCTAGAGAGAACAATTCATCCTTCCATTAAAAAACAGGTCTTACACTCATTTACAGGCTCAGATTTTTATTTTCAGGGTCTATGTCTTTCAATGTTCACAAAAGACATTATTTTCTCCTACTGGACATAAATGCAGCACATCATATCTATCTTTATAAGGCCCCATCCAAGTGCCCCCTTCTCTTATTGGTCAGCCTGACTTTGCTCCTTGTTCTCTGCTCTTTGTTAACACAACAAGGTGCTAATGTCCGTGGGTTTTATGATCGTGTCATCAAGTCAAGAAAAAGCTGTAAAAAAACAAACTCAAATTTATCTTAAGTTTTAACATTATCGCTTTAAATGAAACCATCTACTTTTCTTTCAGGGGTCTGATCCAATCCCAATGAAAAGGTCCAAACATGAAGACGTCCCATCACAATCCCCCCTGGCTGACAAAGAGAAGCAGCATGACTGGTTACAGTCCCTCTCCGCCTCCAGCAAGGTTGGTGTTGCTAAGCTTTGTCATCTTAATTCTTGAAGATCTTCTCAGAACCAAAAGAAATGCCTTCTGTTGGGACTGAGCTCAGGAAGAAGATGCATGTGATGATGATGATTTAGATGCAATGTCATGTGATGCTGTATGAAAGATTTCAGATGACAACACTTAAGTTACGGAGAACGTAACTGTAGATGCCACGAGCCTGGCAAGGGGGCGAAACCATATACACTCCTAATAAAATGATAAATAAAAATCCATTCCCCTAAAAAAATCTAGTGTCTTCTACAATTACTTTTTATACTCAAACACTACGACTACTGAGTGCATTGAATGAAATTTCTTTACCTGTAAGTCATTGTGAGAAATATTGTCTTCTTTCAGGGGATTAACTGCATCCAGCCCAGACAGAGACCCTCAGCTTTTAGACCTTGGTCCCCTCACATCTCTGCTAGTGATAAGGAGCCCTCCAGTCATCCCCTGGCCCTGCTGAGAGACAGGTGAGCCAAGGAAGACCAGTCAAATCCACCAGCACAGATGATAGCTGCTTTGTTCTGCTGAATATGCCAGCTCCCAGCCTGCACTCTCTCACTTGTCTGGGTGGGCTGGTGTCACATGGGTCAGTTCTGACTGTACCACAGCCTCCCACACTCCACCATTCACACACATTTGACACACTCATGCTGTGGGCACCCACTTGGCATGGTAATGTCAGTGCAGGCTGTTCCATATCACTACTGATCTGGCCCAGTTTCTCCTGAAGTGGGAGGAAAGAGCTGCAGGCAGCTTTATTTCAGGGTTTCTATACCCTGATTGGCACAAGTTGTCCAGATCATTGTGCATTGTGGGAGTGTCTGTCTGCGTTAACTGCACACGCAGGATTCAGGATTCAGGATTCAACCTGCATCAGATAAGCACGACACACACAGATTAACCATCTACTTTCTTTTTTAGCTTCTACAGTTATAAGAGTCTGGAGAATGCAGTGGCCCCCAATGTCGCCCTCACACCACTGCCAGTGGGGAAGGTGGGTCCCATGTCCCCATCGGTGCCTGGTACCTCCCACCCAAGTGGAGGTGAACCCCCAGCTGAGGGCACCAACCCTCATTCAAGGCCTCGCAAGAGAAGAGCTACAGAGGAGCTCCCGCCCCTGGCACCAGAGGTCCCCTGTCCTCCGTCCGCCACAGCCAGCAAGCTGCCGCCACCTCCTCAGGACGACAAGGACTCTGAGGTGGAGATCGAAGTGGAGAGCCGCGACGAATGTAAGTGCACACCTTCATACCTCTATCAGTGAATTTATAGCCCTTCATGTAATTTCTCACACGCCTGCTCCCTCCTTCCAGTCACTTCGTCCCTGTCCTCCCTGTCGTCACCATCCTTCACCTCGTCCAGCAGCTCAGCCAAGGATTTGAGCTCACCGGGCATCCAGGGGCCCGTCTGTACCGTCACGTCAGCCGAATGCCCTACCCCCGCTGCTGCACCTGTCACAGCCACCGTCACCCCACCAGAGCTGGGCCTGGAGTCGGAGCTGGAGAGCCTGAGGCAGGCGCTGGACAGTGGACTGGACTCTAAAGAATCCAAGGAGAAGTTTCTGCATGAGATCGTTAAAATGAGAGTGAAGCAAGAAGAGAAGCTGGGATCAGCTCTGCAGGCCAAACGCAGCCTCCAGCAGGTAGGCTCCCATTCAGATCACCTACCAACAGGATCAGCTGGTTAAGCAGAGTTAAGTGTGTTTTCTGTTTCAGAGGCTTTACCAATCAGTCTAGTACGAGTGGTGGAAGCTAAGCTAAGCGTTTACGCCCATAAGATTTCACGGTTTGTAAGGAAACCTAAGCCACATAAGATTTTACCAACTGGAAGCTAACCTATGGATTTACGTACAAGAGATTTTACAATCTAGAAGCTAAACTAAGGGTTAACACACAAACACACACACACACACACACACACACACACACACACACACACACACAAGATTTTTACCATTGTAAGATAAATGGGGTGAATTGTTTGTCTGTAATTGCACAGAAAACATACATGCATATAAATACATGTTTAATTCAGCTGGACACAAAAGTATGAACCTCAAACTGAAGTCAGACTGTAGCATTGCACCAGTAGACAAGGCATACTCATTATATTTGCATAGTTTACGTAGTAGTTACACTTTGATTTGAGCCACTATTGACTCAAAGAGTGGAAACCCCAGATAAAAACAAACGTTTCTCTTTCACTCTTCAAATGATGACGGGGACATTTAGCAAAGTTGGCAAACTGAGACAACAGCTTGAACTTTGGCTGAAGTGTATTTTAGGTCCTCCTCGCTGTCCACGCATGAGCTGGCCAGTGATGACAATGAGAGCGGATGTTGCTACAAAGGGAAAGGACAGACTTCCATTTTTATTTTTGGAATTGGACTGAAGATGAGAAAACGCCCATGAAGGAGTCGGTGAAGAAAAGGAGCTTCCACTTTCACGTTCTAGCAGAGCAGATGCACTTTAAAATAAATGCTATACTTCTGCCTGTTTTAGCTGAATGAGCCCCAGCTGACAGGGCTGAGAGGGGAATGTGTAGCGGGTGTGATGAGGCTTGTTTCTTTTCAGTCTTTCTGTGGAACCAACAAAGCCTGATGACAGACAATTTAGTCCCAACCACGAGGTTCCCATGAGAAGTGATGGGCGTGTTACCACAACACATAACATGTTCGCACTCACTCAGTGATTCGGAGGAAGGAAGCGTAACTTCTGTCAGCCCACACACTGACCTCAGCCCTGACTTGGCTCAGTAGAAACACTCACACGGACACTGTTGCAACAGGTCTCTGCTCCCAGGTGTCAACAGCCCAGAAACAAAGCCCAACAGAAGGATCTGCAGCTGTTACATAATCATGGAACCGCATAGTGGTTCTGCAACTTTTCAGTGTGTTAATCAGTGAAATAAGTAGCACCTTCAGATATTTCACCTGTAACTTCTGAAATCTTCTCTTTAAAGGAGTTGGAGTTCCTGCGGGTGGCGAAGAAAGAGAAGCTGCGGGAGGCCACAGAGGCAAAGCGCAACCTGAGGAAGGAGATCGAGCGTCTGCGAGCCGAGAGCGAGAAGAAGATGAAGGAGGCAAACGAGTCACGGATCCGTCTGAAGAGGGAACTGGAGCACGCCCGACAGCTGAGGGTCTGCGATAAAGGCTGCGAGGCTGGACGTCTCCGTGCAAAGTACTCCGCACAGGTTAGTTATCTGGGTCTAACGTGATGAATAATCTGCCCTCACTTCTCTTCCTAGCAGCCAGACTTTGTTGTAATCTTTTAAAATTGTCTTTAGCAATCGTCCTGCGGCTTTTTTAAGGTCTTTCAGAAGGTTTTGTACCAGACCATTTTCATTTAACACTCATCTATAAATCTCTTAAGCAAAAAAATAAAGAAAAAGAGGCTCCTAACTCAAGGGATGAACCAGTGTTTTGTCGACACATAACAGGCAACTTGGTAACGAACCAGTTTTAAACTGGATTTTTAGTTTAATCTTTGAAAACCAGCCAAGGTCAGACAGAAAACAGGATTTCAGCAGCAGCGAGGTGACTGCCAAACAGCTGTTAGCTGGAAACTTGGCTTATCTCAACATGAAAAATATCTATAGCAGATGAACAGGACCTGAAATCCAGCAAAACTCTGAACCAGGACTTGAGAGATGCATATGGACCTTCTGCTGATCCATCTACTGTTGGCCAAAACCTCATCAAATATTGTCTCCATGGAAACGTGGCTGTCAAGAAGCTGTTCAGGGAAACCGGGAGACAAGGCTGAAGTATGTCACATGAGAACTGGACTGAAGATCAGTGGGAACAGGTCTGATGGATGGACGGATCCTCTCCAGAACCTGGACATCAACTGAAGCGGTGTGGGATCATCTGGACAGAGAACGAAACAAAAGGCAGAAACATCCAAGCTTTGGGAAGTCTGGAGAACGGTTCCTGAAGACTACTTAGGACATCTTGTCTAATAGGGCTCAGACTGTGTTGCTGAGCTCTGTATAGAGAATAAATCTGAGCATGAATGAACCCAAACGGACAAACTTGCACATCATCAACTTGGTCAAATGTGATGAGATCGTAGACGACTGTATCGACTCTTTCAGTGAATGCTGTTTCACTGTCTCAGACACTCTCAGGGAAAGCAGAGAAGGCAATAAGGAAAAACACATTTCCTCTTCTCCAGTCAGAAGTAAATGGGTGTAGCCCTGAGTGCAGAGAGTAAGATAACCGCCCTCCCCCCCTTCAAGAAGAAACAGGAAGAGACGTCAGCTTCCCTGAGGCA
Source organism: Melanotaenia boesemani (assembly GCF_017639745.1). NCBI lineage: Eukaryota > Metazoa > Chordata > Actinopteri > Atheriniformes > Melanotaeniidae > Melanotaenia > Melanotaenia boesemani. The sequence continues at coordinate 33,928,198 of NC_055694.1, read as the reverse complement.
CCATGGGAAATGCAGATTAGACTAAACAAGAGGGAGGTTGTGCTCTCCAGCTGCATCTGCGTCCCTCCCTGCAGAGGCTGCAGCCGTCTGAGGAAGGCTGGCATTAAGATGAGACGTTTTCCGTGCAGACAGGAGGAAAAACTGTTGGCTCAGTGATCTCATTATGCTAACAAGGCCAGCTGCTTTAAGACATGAGCTGGCTGCTACCAGAGAGTAAAATGAAATCTAGAAAGATCCTTTTTGGACCGTGACAGAATACAGATCATAATCCAGATCTTTCCCCTGAAATACACGTGAGGACTGAAAAAACAATGCTGTCTAATATTGGCACAGTTTGGCCTTCAGTTATAATATCTGACAAATCGGAGGCACACATGTTAGTATTTTTGTATACATCTGTACCATATAGTCAGAACTGATTTTCTGAAAAATGAAGCTTATTATCAGCCGTATAATAACATGGCATCAGTGATGGGACGGGACAGGTGGGTGCTGTGCTCCATATTACCATTCATACGTTTTTTGCTGTTTAGTTGAATTATTTGTATAACTCCAAATCTTAACCAGCCATCCCAATCCACTGTTAACGATGCCGTCCGATTAAATCAAATGCGTTAAAATTCTCATTAGTCTGATTCATTGTGTTCATATAAAGGCAACACATAGAAAGTTGCCTGACTAAACAAACCATCATCTTGCAGTAATTCCCCATCCTGAGCTGCATGAGGCGACAGTGGAGCGGAAAGGTCCTTTTTAACAGGAAGAAACTTCCACCAGAACCAGAAACAGCCAGATCAGCCATCTGCTTCGATTGGTTGGAGGTGGAGAAGACAGGAAGCAGAGGTCAGCAAGGGCTGCAGCTCTGAGCCAGGTGCTGGTTCATCCCTTTAGTCAGACGCCTTCTTAAGCCTGAAGGATTCAGAGATCAGTGTTAAGGGGTTTAACAGACAAACAAACACATTCCTCTGACAATGTTCTGGTACAGGGCTCAGGTAGAAGGACCGGGCTGGAAAGGAGTGAAAAAGCAGCTGAAGTCCAAAGAAAGTGGAGCTGATTAGAAGTAAAACATGCGCTGAAGCTCGAGACTTTGGTTCAGTTCTGTGAGTTGATGTAAACAGCTGATTCCTGCTGCGTGTTTTCTAGATCGAAGACCTTCAGATGAAGCTGCAGCACGCAGAGGCCGACCGCGAGCAGCTGAGAGCCGACCTGCTGCAGGAGCGGGAGGCCAGGGAGCACCTGGAGAAGGTGGTGAGGGAGCTTCAGCAGCAGCTCTGGCCCAAATCTGCCAGCAAAGATTGTGCTGACAACTAGACCAGCAGCACAACCACCCCCTCCTCCTTATCAGCATCATCCCACAGGACATCTTATGCCAATTTCAGACCATTAAACACGCCCAGGAGTCCCTTACACCTACCCCCAGAACACACTTACAAAGAAAAAACTCTCCTTCCCACCAGAGACAGAGATATTACAAGGAGCTGCCTCCTCCAGGCCCAGTAAGAGTCTAGTGAGTGGTTCCCTTGGAGAAGGACCGGAAATGTGCTGCTAAATCCAGCACCGGCTCCTTCCTCATTCCCAGAACTGAAAACTGGATCACAACAGAACAAGATGTGGAACACAGAGTGCAGCTGTTTCCCTCACCGGGAAATTAGGCGAGACTTTTCAGACTCCTTATATTAGCCGTAGAGCTGGTGGGAGGAGTTATCAGCGGTGCGACCAGGAGGGCGGGGCTTACACAGGGCATCACCCCCCCCCCCCCCCCCCCCCCACATGTGTCATGCCACGGCATAGACGCAGGGTTCTGGACACATTATAAGCTATTTAAGAGCCTACATAGCGATATGTTAAAAAAAAAAAAAAAAAGGTTTCTTTGTTCTTCTGTGCTGTTGAAGTTAAAAAAAAACAAAACAAAAAAAAAAAACAGAAATAAATAAGATTAATAAAAAATGCAAATGGACTTCCCATAATACCACCGGGGTTTGTTGTGTTTTCCAGGGGTCCATCGCAGTCCACCAAAGGAGTCAAACATCTTTTCCTCATAATTTTATTTTCTAAAAATCATTGAAATTTGAGGTTTTTAACAGGGATGGAAGTTAAAGGCACCTTTTTTAGCGAGCACTTGTTTTGGATGATCAGTAATCGTGTCCATCAGTTTCTCACACACTGTATTTTCTTATTTTTAAAACATTTTGGGTCAAAACCCAGAAGTTTCTAATCTTCAAAAAAAAAAAAAAAAGAGTGAATTCTCCAGATGTGAGCTTGTTCTTGTGTTTTTTATCTTAATTTTTGAGCAACGGATAGCTTGTTTTTTCTCCAACGGACATCATCTGTGAAGAGGAAGTGGGCTGGATGGGCACTCTTGTCAATAAACACAAAAATGTTCATTTTAATTAAATTAAGGTATGTAAATATGAACATGGGTTTTCTCTTTTTGTACTTTACAATAATGAATCGCACTTTGTCATAACAAAATACTGTTGTAATGCATTGTACTCCCACTATTATGTTTAAATCCTTCTTTATTACCATCTTATACACAACGGCTGCCATATAAACCCTGTAGGCATTTTGTTGATTATACGCCAATAAATACTGTTGTTCTGTTTTTCTTATGGCAAATTATTGTAAATAAACAGAAAGAAGATGATCTAGATATTGCTTGCTGATGCAGTTTGGGGGGTTTTGTTTGGAGAAAAAAGTGTTGAGCTGTTAGGGGAAAACGAACAAAAAGTCCGAGCGGAGGCCGTGAATCTGCCGCCGCACAGTGGGTACAATGCAGTCAGAATGTATATTGTGTTAATGCTTTTTTTTTTTAGCTTTGGTTGATGTTTTAAATGTGGAGATATTTGATTGCTTGCTTATGTTCACTTTCTTTCCCAAATAGAAAAACTCATATTTTTCATTGTGCATGAATTTTGAGAAAGTTTGCCAGACCTATAGTCAGTTATCGGGCATTGATTGAGACTGTACATGTAAGGGTTTTTATGTGTTATGCAATATAAAGCAACACTTCTTATTTAGCAGAGGAAACTGATTTAAAAAAAATAGCAAAAAGCTGTATTTTGTTTTTAATAAAAAAAAAAAAAAGGAAAAAGGAAAAAAAAAAGAAAAAAAATTCAGGTCTGCATAAAAAACTAAAAAATCTATATGTGATGCTGGACAACCTCAAGTGCCTGGATGTGGGCGAAAGGTTTCCAGAGTAGGAAAACTATTGATGAAGCTGTCAGGGCCGGGGGTGGGCCAAGGGGGGCTTCTGAACAGTTCCCTGTTTGCAGGCCCGTCTCTGCAGCTCTTTTAATCAGTATTCATAAAACTAACCAGTTTACAAATATTTTTTCTTCTTCAATGCAGAGAACAATTGAACATAGCAAAGATGCTTTTTTTTCTTTATTTGGAAATCAATGATATGCATGTTCAGACAATTTTTATAGAATAATTGTTACTATTAGTTGTATATAAACTGTTTATGCCCAGTTTGCTGACTTGACGGGAGGCAGACAGGATGAAGACGGCATCGCGCCTAATGCCCGTTTTTTCTTATCCGAAATTACCGACTTGGCCCGCTGAACGACCTTCGCGCCTGTCGCGTCTGCAGACCTAAATTGGTACATTTTCTAGTCGTTTTTATCCTCAGAAGAAGTAATAACATGTGTAGTTTATGTTACTCACAGTTTTCTATAAAAGATGGGAGGCGGCAACAACATTTGGCTCTTTGTGCCCCCCGTGCAAAAAGAAAAAAAGCTGTTTAAACGATGTCTTGTTTTCTAAAGGAAAATCATTTTGCTAAATAATGGGCGATAAAGCAGCAATAACAGTCCATATTAATACACAAAATACTAGCCAGTGTGAAGATTTGAATAAGAATTTACAAATGTAAATATGTTTGTTTTTTCATTTACAATATTGTATAATTTATGTACATGGTGTTTTCCTTTTCAAAAATATCTTTTCTTACATTAGCAGTTTTTTTTTAAGTTTGTGTTTTGACTAAAATGCTTCAGAGACAGTTGATGCAGTACGTAAGAGAATATTCCCAACATAAACATGTTAGCCTATTTCCTCTCTTTCTTTCTTTTTTTTTTACTGTGCATTCTTCAAATGACTTATGTTTGTCACAAGTTCATACATATGTTATTGTATACCAGACCTGCAGCATGGATCACACACACATACATGACTATGCCATGTTGCGGATTGTTTCCCCGTCATACTCCTGTCTCATTTTAGCCCTCTGCTGCTGCTAATACTATATACGGTAATAGAATATTTTTTATGTAAGAGGCAAGCTTTCCCATTTATTATTGCTACATATACAGTATTGGAAAACCGCTCCGCTTATTCATCTATTTCCCCATTTTCCTTCATCTTTACGCATTTGTCCTCCTCAAATGACACCGTTCCCTTCTCTGACACGGACTATATTGTAAAGTAAAGGACTTTATGAGATTATGTTTGAAAATAGCTATGCTTATATACTGCAGTGACTGAATGTACAGTGTATAGATGCATTACCAGAAATAAAGTTGTTTGTCCAGACTGAATGGCCCAGATTCCTCATTTTGCTGTCTGTTCTGCAAAAACTACACTATGGGAGGGTATGGAAGTGTTGAATTAATTTTTCACCAAGATCTTATATTGCTGATGGAGAGTCCGACCACTGCACAATTCCTTCTCCTGCACATCCCAAAGATCCTCCATGGGGTTCAGGTCTGGACTCTGTGGTGGCCAATCCATGTGTGGACATGATGTCTCCTGTTCCCTGAACCACTCTTTCACAGTCTGAGCCCCATAAAACCTCACACTGAGCCATCAGGGAAGATGGAATAACCTGCTCATTCAGTAGATTCAGGTATCAGCTGACCTTATTCTTTGGACACATAATGTTGCTAAACCTAGACCTGAACGGAGATCTGAACCTAGACCTGAACCTAGACCTAGACCTGTACAGTAACACTAGACATGATGGCTGCATCCCTTCATCCTCCTCTCTTCTTACCCTGATGCCCTCTGGAACAGGGTAGACCTGGACTCATCAGGCCACATGACCTTCTTCCATGGCTCCCTAGCAACCTGAAGCCTTTTTCTCTGGTTAGCCTCACTGATTAGTGGTTTTCTTACGGCTACACAGCTGTTCAGTCCCTTGAGTTCTTTCACATTGTTCATGTGGAAATACTTTCACTGTTAAACATAGTCCTGAGTTCTACTGCTGTTTTTCTTCCATCTGGTTCCACCAAATGTTGAAGTGATCACCGATAAACATCATTCAGGATGTTTTTTTAACCAATGGGCACGTTGGAACTACGAGCATTGCGAGGTGACTGACATGCAGGGGCGGGGAAAGACCTTGACTGTGAGCATTGAGCACAAAAATAGTAACACTGGTCGGAGCAGGCTAAGCTGAGGGTACCTCAAATGGAAGCGTGCACTGCCACCCCGTGTTGTTTTGTTGTGTTTTGAAAGTTGATCTCTGTTTGTTGTGTGGTAAATTAAGTTAAATAAAGAGAAATAAAATTAATCCATTTTCTGTACCGCTTAATCCCATTAAGGGTTGCAAGGAAGCTGGAGCCTATTCCAGCAATTAACAGGCGAGAGGCAGGTAAACTCTGGACAGGTCGCCAGTCCATTGAGGTATAGAGAGAGAGAGAGAGAGAGAGAGAAAATGCGAGATTATGATCAGGTGTGTGTTTTAAAAAAATTGTTAGTTGTGTGTTTTTATGTTGAGCACTTTCGGCTACTTTTTGTATGAAAAGTGCTTTTTGAAATCTAATATTATTTCATTTCATTAAAGACATTATTAAAATAGAAGTAAATGGGCTTGTACTCATACAGCTCTTTTCCAGTCAGCTTGACCACTCAAAGCACTTTATATGTCATATTCACCCATCCACACACACACACTCATATCCCGATAGGCACATCAGGAGGAAACGTGGGGTTAAGTGGTTTTAAAAAAGGAGACTTTGACATGTAGTCAGGGAAAGGCTGGAAAAAATCCACCGACCTTACGGATGGAAGACGACTACTCTTCCTCCTGAGCCACAACTACCTTTTTAAAGTACTTAAGTTCTTATCAGGTAAAAAAAAAAAAAGGTGAGCGGCCTCAATGCAGGGCCAATTTTTGAAAGTACCAACACAACACATTTTTCTGATTCAACCATCATTAGATATGGTTTAAGGGTAGCTGCTGCAGGAAACTCCATAATTACAGTTAAAACCTTGAAAAAGAAAAGATGAAAAGCGTCCAGTTAACGCCCACTCAGCCTGACAGCATTTGATGTTAACATTCATTAGTGTGTACCATAGAGCTTCATAGCTGTGTGTGAGCACTTCAGTTACCTTTAGGCTCCTGAATATACACTGAATGTTTAGGTTAGTTTAGTTCAGTGCCAACCAGCAGCTCATTTATTGGGAAATTGCCTTTTAAGCAAACTAAAAACTTCAAATGTTACTTTAAATTGAATTATACACAGCATAAAGGCTAAACAGCAAGTATAGACTATGCCAGTTTAAACATTTAGGCCATCTATCAAAGAAGAGCATGCTAGAATTTCTCAAAGAATTTTCTGAATCACAGATTCAGAACATGTCTCAACAGTTTAATTAGTTTTAACCTTTTTTTAAAAGAATAGATTGTCTGTATCTATACAGACCAGTGTCTTTGTATTTAGCAAACCTAAACTGATGTGGAATTTGATGCAGCAATTCATGGAAGAATTGGGTTCAAATAAAGGAAAGACAAATATCTTATCAACCAATCACATGCCAGCATGTAGTCATGTAGACATGGTGAAGAAACCTTGCTGAAGTTTAAACTGAGCATCAGAATGAGGAAGAAAGGGGATTTAAGTGACTTTGAACGTGGCATGGTTTTTGGTCTAAGTCTGGGGTGCCCAAGTCCAGTCCTAGAGATCTACTATCCTGCAACTTTTAGATGCAACCCTTCCCCAACACCTGAATCAAATGAATGGCTCTTTACCAGGCAGCTGCAGAGCTGAATGACGTGTGGATGAGGGAATTGAGCCATTTGATTCAGGCCAGTGACTTGCGGTAAAGTTTATGGTTGGTGAGACACTGATTTACAATTGTAAGAACTGAAAAGAGCATCTTATTTCAATATTCATTCAACAGCATGCAACTGGTAATGCTTTATATCCTATCAGCATTCCTCTTTCAATTACACTCACACACCCACTGTTACTAACTCTTCAGTGAGAAAAGTAGCTACTGGCGTCCTAAAAGTCGCTAGAAATCGCTAAATGACATCATCTAATGTGCATAATAACCTGGTACATGGAGGCTGCTGTGGAGAGGAATGTCATGGGAAAGGCAAAAATGGACAAAAAGACAAGCTAAAAATTTTTAAAAAGGCCAAACTAATAAAAATAAAACAAATTTTTTGGTTAATATTTTCTTTCATTCTGCTTTAATTTCATTAAGTGTAGGTTGTTTTCTTATTAGGAGGCTGCAACATTTCACAACACTTGTTTTCCTCCACACTCTTCATTAATAGACATTAATATCTGACGGTAAGCCAGCTGAGATCCTCCTGCAGCAGCTTTGAACGTTTCATTTTCAGCCTGGTCATGAAACAGGTGATCATGTCCTGCTCTGAATGCAGCTGCTGCTGCTGCCAGAAGCCTCTTCTGGTTGCTTTTGAACAGGAGAGGCCTGAGCAGCAGCCCCCCCTCCTCACTGAGAAGAATAAACTACTTTCATATACGTCCGTCTACAAAAGTGTCCAATACTGAAAAAATCGCTATATTTGTAGCTAGTCGCTTAAAAAAAACAAACAAAAAAAAGGTCACTAAGTTGGCAACACACACCGTGTTGTGTGTGAGTGCACCCCCTTGAGGTGAGGCAGAGTACTGTTTGCCTCACCTGCTGACTTTTCTCTGCACTTTATTGTACGATAAACGGGAATATTTCTCTCACAAATACATTAAAAACATTACACAGACTGTAGAGAGTCATGGTGTATAAAAATATTTCTGTAAAGTTCATGTTGGCGACATGCTGAGGAACAGAAAACGACACGTGTCATGCAACCCAGTTTGTATGAGATGGTCCAGTCAGAGCTGGGGTTTCTGCACTGGGAAATACTCAAATTTGGCAATTTGTACTTAATAAACTGTCAAAATTGCGTTAGAGTCATACTGAAAATGCATATTTAACACAGACCAGTGGCAAATATTAATATTTATTGTATGTTTTTTTTTCTTTATCATGACCATGAGGTCTACCCCCTCCCCTGACCGCACGTTACTAATTCAGGCGTATTGGAGAAGGGTTGCATCTAAAAGTTCCAGGATAGTAGAGCTCGAGGACTGAACTTGGACAGCTCTGGTCTAAGTATTCCATTTCCAGGGTTTCCAGAGAATGGTCTGAAGAAGAGAAAATATCCAGTGAGCAGCAGTTTTCTGGACCAGAATGTCTGGTTGATGTCAGAGGTCAGGGGAGAATGGACAGACTGGTTGGAGATAATAAAAAGACAACAGGGAGTCCAATCAGCACTGGTTCCAACCAAGGTCTGCAGAACAGTATCTCTGAACACAACACGACCAGCCTTGAAGCAGATGGGCTCCAGCAGCAGAAGACACACCGGGTGCCTCCTGCCAGCTAAGAACAGGAAACTGAGGCTACAATTCACACACACTCACCAACACTGGACAATAGCAGATGGAGAAACGTTGCTGGTCTGATGAGTTTCCCTTGGTCTCCCTGTGTTCAAACATTAGCCTACTATTGGGCAGCAAATGCCAGTGCTCTCTCTTTTTACCCAGTGGGGCTCCCCTGATGACTCGATACCCCCCCAAAAAAAAACAATCACGGCAAACTACATTGGTCTGCAGAAACGGGCACCCGCCCACCAATAAAATGATTAGTGTTCGTCAGTTTTCACATTCACCAACTGGTGATTGATTAAAAACACCAGTCGTCAAGTTTTATTTTCATCACGAGAACTAATCAATAGGAGAGCGCTGGAGGCGGAACAACAGAGGCAGAGGAACGTGGTGCTGGTAGATGCTGGTGGACTAATGGAAAAAAAGAGGAAAGGGGGAGCAGAAAGAGAACTTATAAAAAACAGAAGGCGCTTGAAGAGGAGGCGGGAAATGCTGGAAAATTTCTGATATTTTCAAATCCTCCACCAGCAGTGGTGTCCAGTCACCCGCGATGTCACGTGAGTTCACGTTTAATAAATGACAGATGGGGGGGCAGCGTGTTGTTGGGGGCAAACTTTTATCTGAAGATAACATGAAGATCACTGGTTGAGATTCTCCATGAGCCTTTTATGTAGCTGTAATAATGAGCTGGTAGGCTACCACCTCCTGTCTGAACTTCATTCTACTGGAAATGTTGCACTGATTTGTTGTTTTATTATCAAACCACATCAGCCCAAACACACAACTACACACCGTTCATATACACTACCTCATATTTGTGATTTCCTGGTATAACCTGGATAAAATAAAATAATTTGTCAATTATTTGTGTTGTAAGCCTATTAAACTTACAGGTGGATATTTTAATACTTGGCTGCTTGGCTATAACAGTCTGTCCACATATACTACTTATGTAAGTTTGGTAAAGCTGCTTTCATTTAATTGAAAATACAGATTTTTATTTTCTGTTTTATTCGTGGCATGTATATTTATATAGCTGAAATGCAACACCTTCTTGACCTCCTGAACTAGAGATCCAAGTTTAGTTAAGCTATGTATATTTTATTTTACATACAAAGTACTTTATTTTCAATATTACCAGATGCTTGTTTATTTCCGTACCTGAAATACGTCATCTGTTAACCTTCTAAGTCACAAATATGTGTGACTGTGTGGAAATTATTTTTTTATTTCATTGTTTAAAATCTCACTAAACTTTGCATGAGGTTAAGTGGCATTGACTCGTCTCATTTGATCATTAAATTGTATATTTAAAGAACTTAAAAGGCGTACGGGGATGATCACAAACAAATATTCACATTACTCTTCACACTGTTATGAAATTGCTTGTTTTACGTCATGAAATATTTGGTGGGTTCTGCTGAAGCAAACATGGCTCTATAGGTGGGCTGAAAAGTTTGGGAACCCTTGATAAGGTTGGACAGTGTCTTATCTTTTTAAGTTGAGTCAACTTTTTTATTTTCTATGAAATCTATTGTAGTAATCTGGCCTAGAAAGAATGAACAGAAAAATAAAAGTTATGTTAAGCTCATCAGGAATCCTGCTGTGCTGTTGTACTGAACCTTGGGATGAGTGGGGGAGTGAAAAGCACTGAACTGGTGGCTTTTAGTTTTGTGTTCAAGGCTGTTAAATATAAATTTGATTTGAACTGGAAAAATGGGCTTTTGATGATTACTCACCCAAATGTGGGTGCATGGATTTGTGGTTGTGCACACAAAGGTGTGAGCATGTGTGTGCAGTATGTGAGTAGGGGTGGACTGAGTGAGTGAATGTCTCCCGGTCTGACGTTTTGTCCCAGTCCGGCCCTGAAAGGGGCTAATCATTACTTGGGAAATCTTGCTTTAACATGTGGCACTGTTAGCTTGTTGACATGTGTTGGCTAAAGTTACCCCGAAAGGCAGGCGTGAGATAAACGAAACACATTGACGAGTCAGGAAGCAAACTAAATTAATCATATAACGTTGACATACATACAAGGCAATATTTAACAACGAATACAGATGATGTGTCCCAGTTCAGGGTCTGCACACTTCAAAGTGTGGATTCGTCACGTCATCGTGGTGTGCCAAGCACTGTCCCAATTTGGAGAAATCAAAGGACCTTCTGAATCCATCTTCAAATCTTCAAATCCTCACTTCGTTTGAATTCAAATGAAGGCTGCTGGTGAGACATCCTTCGCGTTTTTTTTTCTCCCAGAATTCATTGCACACAAGACGGTGGCGAATCAGCAATCGAGCTCAGAAAAGTACATTTTAGGTTTCAGTAAAGTTTTGTTAAAAAAAAAAAAAGTATTCTTTTTATCTTTAACTAGACTTTAGTAGAAATGTTAGAAAACCAAGTACATTAAAAACATGTTTGTTAAATGGTGGCATTAAAATTCTGTAATATTTCATATTCGTGGAATTTTAAGGGGTTAATGAAGTGTGTACCGGCTGGAAAACAACAGAGCCTCGACTGTTTGTTTTTTTTTAAACATTATTACCTGGTCGGTCTTAAAGTTCGTTCTTGAAGTTCGTCCTATGATATGCAAACAGTACTTTCAGTGGTTTAAGTGATTCAGTGTCCTGTATTGTTGCTGTGGGAAATTGGCTAGGTAGGCTGTCCCATTTCAAGAACTTTAAGCAGACTTCAAAGTGTGTAGACTACGTAGGACACTCTGTAGCCTACGTAGCCTACTACGGAACAGACAGCAGCGATCGGAATAATGAGGGTGAAAACTAAACATATTATTGCTGCACAGACAGGTTTGTCACTGAATGCATTATTATGTTAATGTTGATTTATTTATTTATTTATTTTTATTGATTTAACCAGGTAAAAATGTTTGAGAACCAGTTCTCATTTGCAAACATGACCTGGCCAAGAGGCCCCAGCAGGAATAAATAATGTATATACATACAAACATACAACTGTACATACACAAGAACCACAATACAACAATACAAAAAATACAACTAACAACGCAGAGCAAATACAAATATATAAAAATGAAAGGGGGAAGGGAGTAGGTTTCAGTATATGGGACAGATCTATGTGAAAAGATAAGCATAAGTGAGAGTCAGCATCGTCAGCAGGAACAAGTGTCGACAATAATCTGTTGAAGTCTTTGTCTAAACAAAGAAACAGATATCAGAGATGGAAGTTTAAGAGTGTTCTGCTGTGTGTTCCAGTCATTTGCAGCGGAAAAGTGGAAGGTGTTACGACTGAAAACAATGGAAGTTTTGGGAGTAATGAGCTTAATAAATTCGGATGACCTTGTGTGATGAGTGCTGTGAGCGAAGTGGAGAAGAGATGACAGACAGAAAGGTGTCTTGTACAAGATTGACTTGTAAATAAAAAGAAACCAATGTTGGAGTCGCCGGGTGTGAAGGGAGGGCCAGCCCACCAATTTATAGAGATCACAGTGGTGGGTGTGGAAAGGGGCGTTTGTGGCAAAGCGTATAGCTGAGTGGTAGAGAGTGTCTAATTTTTCAAGGGCTGTGCTTGTTGCCATTTTATAAATGATGTCACCATAGTCAAGAATTGGAAGTAAAGTCAGTTTGACTAAAGTGCATTTGGTTGCGTGGGTGAAAGAGGCTTTATTATGGAAAAGAAAGGCTAGTCTGGCTTTTATTTTGGCTTGAAGATTATTGATGTGGGTGATGAATGACAGAGATGAATCCAGCCAGATGCCCTGGTATTTATAGGAATTGACATATTCCAAAGTCGTGCCATCTAAACAGGTGAGTATTGGTAGGGTGTCGGCACCAGTTTTCTGACTAAAAAGGATGCACTTTGTTTTACTGGAGTTGAGGCGAAGGTGGAGGTTGTGGAAGGACTGCTCTACTGAAGTGAGGCTGAGTTGAAGAACAGCTGCTGCAGCTTGTGGAGAGGGGCCGACTGAATACAAAATGGTGTCATCGGCGTACAGGTGGATCCGGGAGCTGCCAGCAGCTTTATCTATGTCGTTGATGTAAATGGAGAAAAGGGTGGGGCCCAAAATAGACCCTTGAGGCACACCTTTGGAAATAATGAGTGGTTCTGACATGATATTTTCTGCTTTCACCAACTGGGCACGGTCAGAAAGGAAGCTGGAGAACCAGTCACAGCAGGAGATGGACAGACCAATATTGGAGAGCCTTCATAGAAGGATCTTATGGTCAACTGAATCAAAGGCCTTGGCAAGGACGATAAAGGTGGCTAAGCAGACCTGCTTAGAGTCTAGCGCTGTGATGACGTCATCCAGGACCTTCACAGTGGCTGTTATACATCCATGGCCAGGCCGAAAGCCAGACTGCAGATCAGAGTCAAGGGAGCAGTTTAGTTGTTTGAGCACTAGCTTCTCCAGGACCTTGGCTAAACACGGAAGTATTGAGATGGGTCGGTAGCAGCTTGGATCAGTGCCAGAGCCACCTTTGAAGAGTGGAAAAACCATGGCTGATTTCCAGTCAGAGGGGAGGATAGAGTACTGTGAGGACCTATTAAACAGACTTGTGACAGGGGCTGCAATAATGTGAGCAGCTGCTTTCAGGAACATGGGATGAAGACCATCAAGGCCAGCAGATTTATTTGGATCCAGCTTAGTGAGCTCATCCTGCACTTCTGACATGGAGAGAGGTGTGAAGGAGAAAGATGTGTTGCTCAATGGAGAAGGCTGAAAATCTAATGAGGCTGAGTTGGCCTCACTTGCTGAAGCCAAGTCTGGACCTGAGACAGGGGAAATTTGGGTCGCATTGACAAAGTGATGGTTGAGAAGTGAAGCCATACGAGTCTTATCAGTAATAACAATGTCATTGAATATCATAGAGATTGGTAGCTGAGGAGAGGCAAGTTTATTCTCCATAATCTTGACGGTTTTCCAGAACTTCCTCGCATCAGAACCGCAGGTGGAAAATTTCTCCTTAAAATGGGAGATTTTAGCGTTCCTGATGGCCTGTGTTGTTTTATTCCTGAATTGCCGAAAGGCAAGCCAGTCAGCCGGAGATTGTGTGGAGCAGGCTTTCCGCGTTTTCCATGTTCTTATGATGGATAAGCTCAGCCAAGTCATGGGAAAACCAGGGGCTATAACAATTCTTGATTCTTTTTTTTTTTTTTTTTTTTTTTGATCAACTTTTTATTGCATATTAGTATAACACACAAATGAAAACACTTTACATGTAACACGGTCATACTTTAAATTTCCCCCATACTTAATATGTGTGTAACTACAAGGCGTAACTTTGCAAAAGTTGAAATGTCTGCCAACAAACAGAATAACACACATAGTGGAGAAAAAAAAAAAAACAAAAAAAAAAAAAAAAAAAACTAACTCCCCCACCCCTCCACATTGGCGACAACCCCTCCCCCCCACCCCACCCCACCTCACCTTGGATCTCATACTCATACCCCTAAAGTAGAGAAAGGGTTAATGTTTGACACGCTGCACCATCTCCTTAACTAAATTATAGGCCTCCTCCCACATTTTAAGTGTCTTAAGGCTTGCCCCATGTAATCGAGCTACTGACCACTCCATCAATACGAGTTCAAAAAATGAGTTGGCCCACTGCCGCCAAGCTAAGTCATGCGGTGGTTGCCATCTCAGAGCCAACATTTTCTTGGCTGCTGTGAGGCCAGCAAATAGAAGGCGTTTCTGTTGCAAGGACAAATTCAGGGAAGAATCATCATTGAGTAGAAACACATGGGCTAATAATGGAATTGTTGTTCCAAGCATTTCATTCAAGGTTAAAGATATCTTTTTCTAAAATCTACCCACCTCAGGGCAGTCCCAAAATACATGTTTAAATGTTCCTTGGACATTGAGAGAGCAAAGATCGCAATTAGGAGAGTCAATGATCTTCATCAAGTGACGCTTTCTAGGGGTGAGGTACATTCTATGAACAAATTTATAATGTATTAGGTGATGGTTGGGATTCTTAGAAGTATTGAATAGATTTGTCCACACCGTGTCCCAGCAAATCACTTCAGCATTCGCATCCGTTAGGTCCTTTTGCCATATGGCTTCTAACGGTAAAGTATTTTGAGGTATGGAAATAATCTTATATAACTTAGACACAATCCCTTGTAAGGATCCAGGTGGGGCCAGCACTTTGTGAAGCGGATGCATAGGAAGTGCAGATCCCCATGGCACACCATAGGCCTTCATGGCTGATCTTAATTGTAAATAGAAAAAATATGAAGAACCAGGTAAGCCATAATTAATTTTTAAATCATTAAAGGATCGCAGGCCATCACGATCATACAAGTCTTCCAGAATGTTAATTCCTTTACTCTTCCAACTTGGGAATGAGAAAGGTAGGTTGCCAGTTAGGAGTAAGAAGTTGTTAAATATCGGTGAATGATTGTGCCATTTGAGAGCTACATGCATGTATTTCAACACCGTATGAAAAGTTGTAAGAAGGTGTGTGATAAGAGGGCCGAGGCGCAACTTAGCATTCTTTAAGGGAATGTTAGAATATACCAGGTCTTGCAATCTATGAGGCTGCGAGAGATTCTCCTCTATCGGTCTCCAAGCGACTGAAGCGTCAGGGTTGAACCAGATAGCAAGGGGACGTAGCACATAGGACCAAAAGTACACCTTATAATTTGGTAGGGCCAGGCCTCCCTGTGATCTATCACGTTGCAAAGTTGCAAGTCTCAAACGTGGTCTTTTCCCTTGCCAAATGAATCTAGAAGTTAATGAGTGAAGTTTTTCCCAGTATCCTAAAGGGGGGGCAAGAGGAATCATTGATGAATAAAAATTGATACGGGGAAGTACATCCATTTTAACTATTGATACACGGGCTTGGAAGGAGAGAAGCAGTTTTGACCAACGTTCAAAATCTGCCTCTATCCGGTCATAAATACCTTTAAAATTTCTAATAGCAATTGAAGGTGTAGAAGGAAAAATATAGACGCCGAGATACTTAAAAGTCTTAACGACAGGTATGTGTGTGGGCAGAGGAACTTGCGAGACAACTGAGTTTAAGTGCATTAATGAAGATTTTGACCAGTTAATTTTATATCCAGATATTGAGCCGAATGAATCAAATGTGGCCAGCAGGTGTGGTACTGAGGAGCCAGGGTTAGCTAAATAAAGAAGGATATCGTCAGCATATAAGGAAATTCGGTGTTCTGTATTACAGAACGTGATAGGATGCACCAAGGGATGTTGTCTGACTTTTTGTGCAAGAGGTTCAAGGGAGAGTGCAAATAGGAGAGGAGAAAGAGGACATCCTTGGCGGGTGCCTCTGCATATTGGAAATCGGGCTGAGCAGACATTGCCAGTGTAGACCATTGCAGATGGACCTGCATATAAGACTTTGACCATATTAATAAATTGTTTACCTAAATTGAATTTATCCAAAGTAGACCAAAGATAAGCCCATTCCAGCCGGTCAAAGGCTTTTTCGGCATCCAAAGAAAGAACTGAGCAAGGGGGGTCAATACTGCTAGCTGCATGAATGACATGTAATAGACGGCGCATGTTATCTGATGCTTGACGAGTCTTAATAAACCCAGTCTGATCATTATGAATCAAGTAAGTGAGATTTACTTCCAGCCGGGTTGCAAGTACTTTAGCATATAATTTAACATCACTATTCAAGAGAGAGAGGGGTCTATAATTACCACATAGAGACAGGTCTTTATTAGGTTTAGGGAGTACTGAGATTATGGCTGTATTGACATCCGCGTTGAATGCACCCTTCTCAATTGCCGTATTTATCATTTCCAGGAGTGGTTTTCCTAATACATCCCAGAAGGCGAGATATAGTTCTGGGGGGATCCCGTCCAGGCCTGGAGACTTTCCTTTCTTCATATTAACAAGAGCCACCCTTAGCTCCTCTAAGGAAATAGGGGAATTGAGTGACTCAGCTAAATCATTAGATAAGGTGGGTAGATCTAGCCCTTGAAAGAAACAGGTATACATGTCAGGGACAGGTGGAATTTCAGATGTATACAAAGTGGAATAGAAAGTCTTAAATTCAGAGTTAATTTCATGAGCATTGGTCAGAGTACCAGTTGGAGTCTTTATGGCCACAATATTTGAATACTTCTCATTAGTCTTTAATCGCAAGGATAAAAGGTGGCTAGGCCTGGCCCCATTGAAATAATATGTTCTTCTGGTTCTATGCACCAAAAACTCCGCCCTCCGTCTTAAAAGGGAATTCAAATCAGTCCTCGTTGTGGCTATTTTTTGTTGTCGCACCTCAGAGCGTGACACTTGTTGCTGGGCTTCCAGTTGGGCGAGGACCGTCTCCAATTCAGTGATTTTTTTAAGTCTGCTTTTATTTAAATAAGAAGAATAAGAGATAGAGGAGTCTCTGATACAGCCCTTAATCGCATCCCACACATTTCTGGGATCATCCACAGACCCTACATTAAGGTTTATAAAAATGTATAGCTTCTCTCTCAGAGAATTCATGAAGACTTCGTTCTTCAAAAGAGAGGTATTGAACCGCCACCGTGGCGCTGTGGAAGGCGTGCCCTGAAGTGTAAAGCATGCTATAACAACGCTATGGTCAGATAGAGAGCAGGGTATGACTAAAGCATCATGTATCTCCAAGAAAGATGTAGGTGAAGCCAGTATATAATCGATTCTAGAGTAATTCCGATGTCTTGCAGAATAAAAAGTAAACTGTTTAGATGTGGGATTGACAGCACGGTATAAGTCTACTAAACCCAGCGCAGATAAAAAATTCCGGAAATCTGTGGATGCACGTGATTGGTTGTGTGTAAGACGTTGCACCGATTTATCCAGGGACATATTTGCAAAGCAATTCATATCTGCACCAAGGATCAGAGAAAAATCCTGTAGTTGTAATAGTGTTGCAGTTAGTTTGGGAAAAAACTCTGGTTCATACTGAGACGGTGCATAAACAGAAATAAAAGCAAAATTGCGCCCAGCAATATTAGTCTTAATATAGGAGATCCTGCCATCAACGCTACCAAACTTTTCCAAAACAGTGATGGAGAGGTTGCGTTTCATGACCACTAATGAGCCCCTGGTTTTTGTGTCCAGCGATGCAGATGCAGCCACACAGTAATGCTTATTTGCAAAGCGGTTAACATCTACTGGTCTTAAGTGAGATTCCTGAATGAAAGCGACATCTACACGCTGTCTGTGTAAAAAGTCTAAACAAGCTGTGCGTTTAAATTGACCGTTCAGCCCATTAACATTCCAGCTAATAACACGTATACTACACATTCTGGCTGACAGTAGATAATCTGTATGCCTCTGGACTTAGGTAAGGAGACATAATATGTAATTTAGTGCAGCTGAGTGACAACAGTAAGTAATTAGAGTACAGAGAGAGATCCGTCCCTACCCAGTGAACCCCAGTCGCCATACACCACTCTCCAAAGAACGGGAGAGGGTAGAACCAAATAATCCCACACATGAACAGAAAAAATAAAACAACAAGCATTGAGAAGCTCCTCCCAGGGAAGTCTAAATTCCCTCCACACATCGGTCTCGTGCTCCCCGAGTAGCATGTCCCACCCTCACAGCGTACAGCCCCCCCCCATCCTCAAATACAGTTATGAGATGCCAAACTTTGCTGACATTTTATTTATTTATTTCATTTTAGTTGTTCAGGGATCAGTTGGGTCTAATTTGGATCTTTTTTTTCCTTCATGTTGTAGCCAATAATTTCTAGTTAGTATGTTTTTAGGTTGAGTTTGGTACTGATCCTTGTACTTCTGTTTAGGACACCACAGTTATGAAGTGGGAAGTAGCTTCTCTCCATGATGTCAGTTCTTGTATCACACACATGTACACAAACTGTGATGGACTGCTTTTAAACACATGCACATGCCCTGTAATAGCTGCTGTTTAGAAGGTTGAAGCTGATGAAGAAAAGCACGTTCTGAGTGAAAAGGCCAAATACAGTATTTGGCCTCCGACTCCGCCCTCTCAGCCCGAGCGTGGCTCCACCTGTACACCAAGTGAGCAGATGCTGAGCTGGTTGGAGGCAACTCTTTGGCTGCTGTGGCCTCAGCAGCGTGGTGTGGGCTGAGCTGTCAGACAGCGCTCTAAAGCAGCAGCACCACCACCATGCAGGGAACTGACTGACCCAATTACAGCCGTCACATGAGGAAGAGCGCCCTGCAGTTAGCTCATTAGTCTCTGGAGTCTCTCTGCAGCTCTCTCAGTCTCGCTATGCCCCGTGTCTCCTGCTGTTTAATACTGTTCACTCAGTCACTACAGTCATGTTAGATCCTTGTAGTAAATTTCTCAGATTTTATACATCCACAGATGAGACAGTTTTACATGAAATCTGTATCAGATTTGTTTTTAATCTGCAAATGTTCATGCTTATCAGAAAAATCCACAGTGAAATGTACAAAAATACAGTGACACATAATGGAGTAAAACAAATGTTTCACAATGGAACTGAATCAATATCGATGCAGGAAAAGTTGTTTCTTCTACAAAATCCTGCGTTTTGTTGGAAAATGTGGGGTTGAGGCTGCTTTTGTGTCATTCTTAAACTGCATTTACTGACTCGCTGTAACTGTGCTGATCACTCTGCCCAGAGGTTTATCACTTTTAGGATGGTGAAAATTTGTCATCTGAAACAGTCAGACATCACAAACTCACAGAAGCTCATATTTGTTGTGCTGTCAGCAGAAACATCCACTCAGAAGATATTTCTTTTTGTGTCAGTTTTCTAAATTCCTTGCAATAAAAATGGAATATAACTGAGAAATGTCAGTATTTTATTTGAACTTTTGCTTCAAAATAAGAAAGATATCCTGTACTTTATGCCACATTTGGTGTTGATGTTACATCCATTCTAATTTCTAAGGAAAAATAAAACCCTCAAAACTTGTAATTGTTATCTGTGGACTGTGAGGCTGTCTGACTTTTAAATAATGTATAATGCACAGGTTAACCGGTTTGTAATAGATTCATAATCCATATCAACATGACAGCATCACACAGTTGCTGCAGGTTTGTCGGCTGCATCCATGATGAGAATCTCCCGTTCCACCACATCCCAAAGCTGCTCTACTGGACTGAGATCTGGTGGCTGTGGAGGCCGTTGGAGTCCAGTGAACTCATCGTCATGTTCTAGAAAGCAGGTGGAGATGATCTGAGCTTTGTGACATGGTGCATTATCCTGCTGGAAGTAGCATCAGAAGATGCTCCACTGTGCTCATAAAGGGATGGACATGGTCAGCAACAATACTCAGGTAGGCTGTGCTGGTTAAACCAGGCCACGTTGGTACTAAGGGGCCCAAAGTGGACCAAGAAAATCTCCCCCCACCATTACACCAGCAGCAGCCTGAAGCGTTGATCCAAGGCAGGATGGATCCATGTTTCCATGATGTTTCCAGCAGATTCTGCGCCGAGCATCTGAATGCGGAGCTGAAATGGAGACTCATCAGACCAGCAACGTTTCTCCATCTTCTATTGTCCAGTGTTGGTGAGTGTGTGTGAATTGTAGCCTCAGTTTCCTGTTCTTAGCTGGCAGGAGGCACCCGGTGTGTCTTCTGCTGCTGGAGCCCATCTGCTTCAAGGCTGGACGTGTTGTGTGTTCAGAGATGCTGTTCTGCAGACTTTGGTTGGAACCAGTGCTGATTGGACTTCCTGTTGTCTTTCTATCATCTCCAACCAGTCTGTCCATTCTCCTCTGACCTCTGACATCAACCAGACATCTTGGTCCAGAAAACTGCTGCTCACTGGATATTTTCTCTTCTTCAGACCATTCTCTGGAAACCCTGGAAATGCTTGTGTGTGAAATTCCTAGTAAATACTCAGACCAACAACCATTCCACGTTCAAATTAACTTAAATCTCTTTCAAAGCCTTTTTAAAGGTAGGGTAGGAGATGCTTTTCAGGAGCACGTTTGCTTAAAATCTCCTTTACACTCCGAATACAGCCAATTAATTGAATGTTCAAACACAAAAATTAAAACGTTGTATGGACAGAACTGAAAAAACAACATCCAATCATCTTAATCGGCCCCTCTAAACGACTGGTTGATGTCTATGAAACTCAACTGCTATTCGTCCGTCCCCCCTCAACCCTCTTTGTGCACAGATCACATTCTCAGAAGATTGAAGCACTTGCAGAGGCAACGAAGCGAGAGACGGAGCTTGGCTAGTTTATTACATCAAATAAACATGAGGGACATTTTAGCAGAAAAGGTGTCTATATCAAGTCTGAAAACTGATTTAGAGAAGGCTACTACCAAGAAAAAAAGTTAAAGCAAAGCAAAAGCTCTACTATTTGATAAATATGAAAACATGTCTTTATGATTTCAGGAAAATAATTATTGGTTTCTGGCATTATGTTGTCATTTCAACAAGTATCCAGTCAGAGGATAAAAGGAACTGGACGAACTGCAATGTTAGTAATACTGTACCGTTTGTTTTTACTGGGCTAAGTTTGCTGAGTGAAAACAGCTGGGGACACACTGCAAGGCTTTTTGCCAGATTTTCCCCTCGATTTTACAGTTGTGCGTAGTCGGCAGTAGTTGGCGCTAGTTGCAGGCTGTTGGGTTGACAAGTTGGCTCAGATATCTGTTAGAGTGTGATGGGGTTCGGACTCAAACTGGTGAATGTGTGAGGCGAACAGACCGCGCCCGACTGCAGTCGCAGTATTTCAAACGTGTTTGAATTTTTCAAGGTGAGCCTGGTAGTGTGTGTGGTTTACGGACTCAATTAAAATACACACATCCCCATGTAGAAAATGTTAGCGAAGGTTAGTGAATCGATGCTGCCCAGCGTCGTGAACCCTCGGGAACAAGCATGGCGTGTTTCTGTGCTTTGGAGGCTTTTGGAGGGCTTCAGGGGAAGTCTGAAGGAAAAGGGTTTGGACTTTTCAATTGTGTAATTTCAAAATGTAGCTTGCTCAAACCGTTTTTCCAAGATCTCCTACCCTACCTTTAAATGTTCTTTCTTCCTCATTCTGATGCTCAGTTTGAAGTTTATTGTCTTTACCATGTCTACATGACAACATGCTGCCATGTGATTGGCTGGTCAGATATTTAGTCTAACAAGCAGTTGAACATTAGAAAGTGGCAGGTGAGTATTTAGTATCATCTTGTGACATTATTATCAGGAACAATCTTTTAATGTATGTTGTCCATGTAAAGTTAGAAATAAAAGAACATTTTTTAAACATTCAATTTTATATAAAAGCTATTCCAAACTTGTTTTCTACGCAGTAATCTAAACTTTTCCTGCACCTTGTAAAGGTTGGAGCATTTTAAGTCAATCTGAAAATGACATGTTTCTGATGATCAGCCTGCGATGGTCACTGATTGCTGAGAACATTGTGTTATGCGTAGTGTTTTGGCATCTAATAAATTCACAAGGAGAATGTAAAGAGAGAGAGTTTATTCTGTTTATCCTGTAACATTATTCCACCTACTGTGGGCAGCATCTCCACAAATGCAACAGACTTGACCTTTACCCCCTCCTTCCCTTTGGACCGGCACTCCCCTGCAGCTTAGTGGACTTATCTCTATACACACATACATCCAACTTCCTTCCAGAAGACCAACATCATCAGGTGCAGGTCACTGGCTTCTAGGCAGGTTCAATATTTATGGGTCGCTGCAGTGTTTTACCATCTCAGCTTGACAAAAATGATAAGCATCTCAGGCACTCTGCCTGTCAATCCAGCAGCTCTGCACATCACATCAGCTGCCATCGCAGTCAGCCCTGCAGGGTGTCGCTGTGTGATGAGCTGCCAACATGTCACAGAGAAATGGCCAATGAGCCGAGTTTCCCCAGCCGAGGATTGATCAGTCTGGATCCAGACACACAGATGATGTTTAAATCGTCTACATTTTATCACAGTCTTAGTTTTTCCTAAAGTTAAATTCAGAGAGCACAGCCTACATCACTCTGCATACTTCCAAACTCATCAGTGTCACCACACATTTCTGCATTTGCAGGAATGACATTCTCAGTCATTTATAAACGTTTCTGGCTACACCACTTATTAAAAACGTAGCAGCTCAGCGCTCCACCGTGTTCACCAGCCCATCCAACTTGATCACATTCTCACAACTCTGTGTTTCAGAGACTTTCTGCTCCCTTCAACTCATTATATCATCATATCTCTGGGCTTAAAGCAACAATGATGACGGGTTAATATACCAGAAGCCAAAACATTGTCTGCAGAATATGTCCAGATGTTTTCTAACCGCTATGTGGGAAAGTTTCAGTTCAGCATGAACCAAAACTCGTAGGGAGCAAGCTCTATTGGATTATAATTTTCCTTTAGAGCACTTCACTCTCAGACTGCAGGTTTACTTGAGGTTTCTCGAGATTCTAAAAGGCTTCACTCACTGCAGGTCTTAATGTTCAAATCCGATTATTTCGGTGGTCGTTCACTTTACCATTTCAACGCGACCTTCATCACACTTCAGTGTGAATGGTACGTGGCCGCAAAGTGACACGCATGAGGAAAACATGTCACGCAGTGCGTCTTGTTAACGGAAATAAATATGGAGGCTTCATATGCTTGTGTATCTGTTTGGAAGTACTTGCACAGTCAATGCCCAGTTGATGGATTAATTGATTCCATATTTCTGTGTTCTCTTTCTACCGGTGCAGAATTAAGCCATTTGTCTGACTTCTGTGATGTCAAAGTCGGATGAAATGTGGCATGCCCATTTAGACTGAGGTTCGATGCAGCGAAGCAGCCAATCAAGATGACTTTGTCCGAGCCTGTGATTGGTTGGAATTGTGGCACATCTATAGGCACTGATCGAGTGTGTTGACAGAACTGATCACAGTTCACTTCGAGCGTGGCAGCATGTGCTTAGGTATGTGGCAGCGTGTAGGAGAGAACAATGAGGTGAATAAAACCGAGGGAAGTTTTATCCTCGTACATCTACACAGTTGGCAGCAAACATGGAAATTCAGTTTGCGTGTGTGGAATTAAACTTTGTTTTTCTTTGCTCAAAAATATTTTCTGCTGTAAACGTGACTGATGTGCAAAAATCATTTGGCTGCACTCAGAATGTCCCTCTGCTCTCTCAGGAATGAGGCACCATAATAACACCATACCTTCCATCTTATGGCTTCATTTCCTGCATGTATGTACAGTATGTGTGTATGTACGTACAGTATGTATGTATGTACGTACAGTATGTATGTATGTATGTATGTATGTACAAATAGTATGTTCATTTTGTTCATTTCTGTTTTCAGAGAGCTTTCTTAATTTACTCATTTCCTAGCTTGGTCAGCCTACTAACAGCTGACAGATGTCTCTCACACTCTTGCCAAGCATATGTGGTATAAAACTAATTCCTAACTTATAGCATTGCAGCACTAAAAATGAGACAGGAGAAAGTTGAGTAGAGAAGGAAAGAGGGAATAGAAACACGTCATTCCTACATAAAGGTTGAAGCATCTTCTAGTTTCTTGGGGAAAGAGCTGATGAAAGTGGGAGTTGATGCTGTCTTGTCTAGAATGACTAGACAGCACCCAGAAAAGGAGAAAGTAGGTTACTGCCCCTGCTGGGTTCCACGCTGGCGAAGCGTGGGGGTGGTATTGACACTGGTTTAGAGGGTGCTGGGACGTCTGCGTCATTCTGATGAAGCTGAGCTTGACTGATATGCCCGTCAGCAGCGCTCTGCACAGCGGGGCCATCGTCACATGTTTATACAGTTTATACAGTACATGCACGGTGCATGTGTGTGTTTGGCTTCAGCTAAAGCTTGTTCATAATATTACAGCACCATGTTTTAGAGCTGGTAAAACATAGTGTTACATTAACTGATCAACTTAGTGTGATTAGCTTATAAACGAGACGTAAAAAATAAAAGGAATTAAGAATAACACATTTGTTCTCACAAAGCACAAAGTCTACAGATACACAGCTCATAAAGATAAAAAAAAACCCACTGAAATCTGAATAATCTCTAATCTCTTCTTTACATTGCATTAGTAAGGTCTTCCAACAATACTAGAGCAGCTATAAAGGATTAATAGCTATTTAAAATACAGAGAATTGCTCCTTTTTTTAATCCCTCGACCTTTGCAGGCTGAAAGTAAAAGAAGGATGTGAGAAGTTGTCTTGAGTATTTTTAAGTTTAGATGCGAGTTCAGCACTAAAAACCTGAAAATGGCTCGGCTACGTGATGGCATCGATCCTTGTACATTACCCAATAACGATAACATCTCAAACTTGCTCATGCTTCAGCAGATGAGAACATGGAAAACGTGGAACAGAAAATGTATATATATATATATGTGTGTGTGTGTGTGTGTCTGTGTGTTATGTACAGGGTGTGCAGAATTATTAGGCAAGTTGTACTTTTGAGGATTAATTTTATTATTGAACAACAACTATGTTCGCAATGAACACAAAAGACTCATAAATATCAAAGCTGAATATTTCTGGAAGTTGGAGTGGGGCTTTTTTAGTTTTAGTATCTTAGGAAGATATCTGTGTGCAGGTGACTATTACTGTGCATAATTATTAGGCAACTTAACAAAAACCAAATACATACCCATTTCACTTATTTATTTTCACCAGGGAAACCAATATAACAACTCAAAATTTACAAATATACATTTCTGGCTTTCAAAAACAAAACAAAAACATATCAGTGACCAATATAACCACCTTTCTTTGCGAGGACACTCAAAAGCCTGCCATCCATAGATTCTGTCAGTGTCTTGATCTGTTCACGATCAGCATTGCGTGCAGCAGCAACCACAGCCTCCCAGACCCTGTTCAGAGAGGTGTACTGTTTTCCCTCCCTGTAGATCTCACATTTGATGAGGGACCACAGGTTCTCTATGGGGTTAAGATCAGGTGAACAAGGAGGCCATGTCATTATTTTTTCTTCTTTTAGACCTTTTCTGGCCAGCCACGCAGTGGAGTACTTGGATGCGTGTGATGGAGCATTGTCCTGCATGAAAATCATGTTTTTCTTGAACGATGCTGACTTCTTCCTGTACCACTGCTTGAAGAAGGTGTCTTCCAGAAACTGGCAGTAGGACTGGGAGTTGAGCTTGACTCCATCCTCAACCCGAAAAGGTCCCACAAGCTCATCTTTGATGATACCAGCCCATACCAGTACCCCACCTCCACCTTGCTGGCGTCTGAGTCGGAGTGGAGCTCTCTGCCCTGTACTGATCCAGCCACGGGCCCATCCATCTGGCCCATCAAGACTCACTCTCATTTCATCAGTCCATAAAACCTTAGAAAAATCAGTCTTATGATATTTCTTGGCCCAGTCTTGACGTTTTATCTTGTGTGTCTTGTTCAGTGGTGGTCGTTTTTCAGCCTTCCTTACCTTGGCCATGTCCCTGAGTATTGCACACCTTGTGCTCCTTGGCACTCCAGTGATGTTGCAGCTCTGAAATATGACAAAACTGGTGGCCAATGGCATCTTGGCAGCTTCACGCTTGATTTTCCTCAGTTCATGGGCAGTTATTTTGCGCCTTGTTTTTTCAACACGCTTCTTGCGACCCTGTTGACTATTTTGAATGAAACGCTTGATTGTTCGATGATCACGCCTCAAAAGCTTGGCAATTTTAAGAGTGCTGCATCCCTCTGCAAGACATCTCACTATTTTTGACTTTTCACAGTCTGTCAAATCTCTCTTCTGACCCATTTTTCCAAAGGAATGGAAGTTGCCTAATAATTATGCACACCTGATATAGGGTGTTGATGTCATTAGACCACACCCCTTCTCATTACAGAGATGCACATCACCTGATATGCTTAATTGGTAGTAGGCTTTCAAGCCTGTACCGGTTGGAGTAGAACAACATGCATAAAGAGGATGATGTGATCAAAATACTCATTTGCCTAATAATTCTGCACACACTGTATAAAAAAAAAGTTTGGAGACACTTTCACATTTAATCTAATGGGAAAATGTCTCCAAACTTTTGAGTGTTACTGTAAATATTTTATAGATCCAGTTTCCTGTTAACATTGGAGTCCTTTGATATCACCGTAACAGTTCTCTTCTCCATTGAAGTTAGAAGTCAATCGATTGTTTCTACCTAGACGGAAAATGAATTTGATGTTTGGAGGTCTGCTTCTCCCCAGCCTCATAGATCTTCCTTTTAATCATGATATGATGGTGGCTACACCATTAGCTCTTCTCCCTTCATACCCACAGCAGCCAAAGATTCAAAGATATTTCTTTGGCGTGCGATGGAGCGTTGCCTTCAGGTCAGCTAGAAACCGAACCGACTAGCAGAGGCCAGACTAAAGGGTTCCACCATCTCACACCTCATTATTCCAGCTCAGACCATCACTCCACCACCACCACCTTCCTGATGTTCCAGCCATCATACATGATGGTCGTCCACCAAACATCCTTTGGGTGCCTTGAAAAGTGCAAGAAAAATCTAATCCATTATTGTTATCTGGACCATCCAGAGCAGAACTGCATTCATAATTTTTTTTCTTTATGAGCATTGATGAAGGGAGACCTAAAAACAGCTTGATGTGTAACTGCAGCCTCTGGAGTATCCTGCATGGAGGGAGGTTCACCAGCAGCTTCAGACAGCTGATGTCTTTATACGATGCGTTTTCCTGATGGAGATTTTCCCTGATCTGCCTTTATCTGAACAAACCTGTTCTGTCAGGAATCTTATTTCTGGTTGGCTTTTATTTTATGTCTCTTTCTTTTGCTCCCTTCGTGGCCTGGACTTCCTGCTGGGCGTGGTGGTGCTAATAGGAGACTCAACTGACCTGAGTCCCAAGTCTTCAGCAGTACGATAAACTTATTAAAATTTTTCTGAAAAGTTTAACGTTTTCATTCCTTTCTCAAGGCATTGAACCATTTCAAGCTTTTTATTTGCAGAAAGATCCTTAATTTTCACCAGACTGTTGTTATCAGTGATCATGAGATAAATATAACAGAAAAACTAAAACCCAAATATTTTATTAACTTAAATCCTACATGCAGAATCCTCTGGAACAGGATTTAGTGATGAAAAGCCATTTAAAAAATCAAACTCCACAGGTCAATTTGGCTTAATTCTCAGTCTTTTAGAGCTTTTGGAGCGAGTCATGCCGGATCGTAACCTGCACTGGCCAGTCAAAGTCAAAGTGTGGGGTTGATTAATGAGCTGCGGAAGGTTGTTGCCACTCATCCTTAGTTTTCAAGGCAATTAATGAATGGTGGGATGGAGTGGGGGGTGTTTCTTATTCACAGTGACACACTCCGGCTGCAGACAGGTATCTGTGAGACAAAATAAATCAATTTTATGGTGAACTCATCAAACCGGAGAGTGTGCAAAGTCAACACAAGCATGAGACACTGGGAGGAAAAACACAGGGATGGGGGAAGGGAGTAAAGAAAAGAGAAGTAGGACTAGTGGGATGAGCGGGCTGCTTCCTTCCTCCCACTCAATCTCCAGCATCCCAGGGGAGATGGAGGAGTAGCAGTGCAGGCCGGGGCCTTCGTCTCACCCACAAACGAAGCCGTCGCGGCACCAGAGCAGCTCCTGCCAATACTGGTCATTTACATACTTCGTCTCCTGCAGGCTGCAAACACACGGCGAGACTTCAGAGGGCCGCGTTGGAAATCAGCACTTCACACGTGGTCGCTGGGTTTGAACGAGGAAGAGGAGAAAGAAGCGGTCGATGTATTGACTTAGAGAAAGCTTCAGCAGGGAGAGGCAGAAAACCAGAATAAGAACATCAGGCAGCCTGGTGCCCGAGCTGCAGGGGCCTATTAAAAAATGGATCAAAGGCATGCTGGATTTCCCTGTGAAAGACACAATCTTATTTTCAGCTCGCCGAGTGAGGTGGAGAAATACTTCTAAAGCTTTAGTCAGCTGCTGGATGTTTGTGAGGAATACTGATCCTCTCATTTAACTGCCACTGAACCTGAACCCTAAAACCAACCATCAAACAGATCCATGTAGTTTAATGTGCCAAAAAGTAAGAATTAATCAAAATGGCCACAGTTACATAATGTTTTTTTATTTGGAATTAATTATTATGAGTGAAATAATCGAGAATTGAAGTATTCTCCTTCGTGTTTACATGGAAATAGTAATTCCTGGTTGAGGTTTACATGGAGAACCTTTATTAAAATCCAGTAAAGATTTGGGGGTTGTGAAGGGTTCTGATTGGACATAGTACGTAATATGTACTAGTAGTATTTTTAGGCTGCTAGGACTTGTGATAATCCCTGAGAATACTTGTCTAGGAACGACTAAGAAAAGCAACAAGATGATTTAAAGTACTTAAGCCTAGGATTTGATTCAGTCACTAAGAATAATCAGCACTTTCCTGGTGTTTTAATCTTGCGTAGACAAATGATTCCTTCAATAGTACTAGCTAGTACTAAATAAAACACTGGGCTAATAACAGTAGTAGCTGTTTTACTTGGTGCAGTTGTACTAGATGTAGTAGTGATCGTAGTTAAGATAGGTAATGTTTAAAGTGAAGTTTGAATAAAAAACAAGGGTTAGCTAATCGATGTGCAGGATTCTTCAAAGCCCATTTCGATCTCGTGGTTGGCATTCGCCAACAGCCGTCCACCGAGGATTCAGCCTGTCGACCTCCTCATAAAATAGTTTGAGGGGCCCGAGCTGC
The DNA here is from genome assembly GCF_017639745.1 of Melanotaenia boesemani. Taxonomy (NCBI): domain Eukaryota; kingdom Metazoa; phylum Chordata; class Actinopteri; order Atheriniformes; family Melanotaeniidae; genus Melanotaenia; species Melanotaenia boesemani. The sequence continues at coordinate 33,899,014 of NC_055694.1, read as the reverse complement.
TTTTGTTGTTCTGTGCCTTTGCTTTGTTGTACTCCTGCTTCAACAATTTCAACAATTAATTAAAAGTGGAATAAACGTACAAGAGCAAGAAAATTATTCAACTGGGATTTATAAGCAGAATAAACCAGACATTTACTACGGATTTAGTTTAGTTTGGAATGATCATTTTCATTCAGAATTAGGAATTTCAAATCTTTTTAAAGAGGATTTAAATTTTATTCTGAAATAAAGAAGATAAGATAAGATATGATGCGATAAGCTTTATTCATGGCTTAAAAGGGGAAATTTCTTTGCCACCACACATCTCATACATACACAATGACGAAAAACATGAAGTAGACCTTAAATATGTAAATATACTAAAAACATTTAAAAAAAAACTACAGGTGGCCGTTAAAAAATCTGCCAGCTACAGGAACAAAAGACCTTCTGAAGCGTTGAGTAGAACACTGAGGTATAACAAGACGGTCATTAAAAGAGCTTTTGAGATGATTAAAAACATCATGTAATCGGTTGTTTTCAAGGAATAAACTGTTTTCTATTTGGACCCAGTTCTTTTTGCCAGGGGGAGGTCCAGAGAGTCAGGGGTGATGCCAATCACAGCCCCAGCTTTTTTAATCAACTTGTTAATCCTGTTTTTGTCATCTACACAAATGCTGCTTCCCCAACACAACACAGCATAGAAAACAACACTGGCTAAAATTCCCTGATAAAACACAGAAAGAAGGTTTCTGCTCACATTAAAAGATCTGAGCTTCCTCAGAAAGAAGAATCTTGTCTGAGCCTTTTTGAAGACCACCTCCATGTTCTTTTTAAAATTTTAATTTAGAAATTGCAGAACAACACCAAGGTATGTGTAGGATTCAACCACCTCTATTTCATGACCCTTAATAAAAGTTAATGAGGGCTCCTCCTTCTTCCTCCTAAAACTTTCATGTAAACGTGTGTGTTGCTCTGACTGAATATAAAGTTTCTAAATATCCTAAAACCATCAGAAAAGCCTGGAAACATTTCAGTTCACACTACCAGGAGGGAGAACTCATATTTATTAGCTTATCTGGATAGAAAAATGTTTGTCAGTTTGTAGCATTTTATCTTGTTTTTATTATTGTAAAAAAGATGACATCATGACGTCTCGCTGCACAGAGACGCCGGCATCACCCCAGGCTCCGACAAGTCAAAATCTGCACAGCTCTGTTCTGCAGGGTGTCAGCAAAACGAGAGCAGATGTCAGGATCCTCGCTGAGATAGTCCAAGACACAGAGGAAAATGTATCTCTGATTATAATTCCACACTCACATCTTCTCTTTTCAAGTGGAATGAAATATGTAGCAGATAACACGTGTTCAGCCCGATGGGACAGATTTGTGTGTGGGAGGAAATTAATATAAAACCTGGGACAGGAAACTGTGACGTACTCCAAGGAGAACAATAGAAAGAAGTGTATCTGGATGAGATCCGTCACGATCACAAAGCAGGTTTTTAATCAAGTGGTTTGTTCTGCGTATGCTACAATCAATGAAGTAACAGTAACACCGTCAGCAGCGTGTGGACGAGATGAAAAACTAAAACACGGCTGGTCCAGATGTTTTCCGATGAGCTGTCCGTCTCGGAGATCATCAGTTTCTACAGGTAGGTATGAAAAACTTCACCAATTTTCTTCCTGCAAGATTCCGCCGAGAGGTGAGCGCCTTCATTAGTGTGATGTTACACTTCCAGGCCAAATTAAATCAGACTTTATTCATAAAGCACTGTTCACGTACAACAGCTTTACAGAATAAAACAACAGATTTTGCATCTTAAAAACACACAATCACACACCTAAGTTCATCACAAACACTAATCAAAGCACACACACACCTAATCTGCTCTCACACACGCACGCTAAATGGACATAGAGCCACACCCCCCACCTCCTGACCCCACTCTAAAACAAATTGTCTCTAAGTAAAATAACAGTATAAGCAGCATATGTTTTGACACCAATGAACCAGGTGAGGAAATTATAACCTCGGGGGTCCATCCGCATCAAAACCCCCCCACCTATGACCAAAGAGGTCGTCACCATGGGAACCACCCAGATCAGGGCAGACCGGTGTTCTGTTGGTTTGGCATACCTTATCAGAAACCGGAAGTTAGAATAGCAAACCAGGTGAGTTACTGTGATAGAATGAACAATAATCACAAACATAAACAACATATAATTTATTGTTTACAGAATGGCTGCTTATAGTGGTATTTTGTTTGAGTGACAATAATATCCTGATATTACACAGAAATATAACATATTAGGTATTAAACACACACTCTACCTATCCCAAACTGGGAAATAAGGGGTACACAAACAAAAAAATACAAAAGAAAATATACAAATCAATACAAAAAAGAAGAATAAGTACAATAAAATAATAAATATGTATAATAAAAATAAGACATGGAAGTATCAAAGTGTAGAGGTTTAAAATAAAGTGCAGGCTGATGTAACAAAACAGAGAAAAGTCAATAATGTCCAAAAGTTAAAAAACAATGAAACTGCAAGAGATGCTAAAGAAACAAGAAATGTACTTGTATACACAAATAAAATTAGACAGACTGGACTGGATCTTTGTTAAAATGCAACAAGAGCCAAACTGAACCCAGTGCAGCTGGCTTGGCTCCACCTACGATGAAAACCTGTGGAAATTCTGTGGAGATGCTCACCGGTGTGTCTCCTGTTCGGTGCTGCAATGCTGGAAGTTTAGAATTTGTTGTGTTCCACATAAACATTGGCCAAGAGACAGCTGTTAGCATGCCGACCAGGATCCCAGCCAGTAAGTAAGTAAGTAAATAAACAAATACATTTCTTTTCCATGCAGATAAAGCAATATGAAATCAGTAGCTGTGCTAAACCAAAATCAAAGACAATGTATACAAATAAATGGTAAATGGTCTGTATTTATATAGCTCTTTTCTGTACCTGGAATGATACCCAAAGCGCTTTACATCACACATCACATTCACCCTTTCACACACACATTCACACACTGTACCTTGGAAATGGAAAACCTGCACATTTTGGGGCAAATTCTCACCAACAGTTATAAATTTTAGATGAGAAATAAGAAATAAACCGACCATGTTGTACTTTGTTAAATGTTTTGTTACATCAAGAATATCAGGTGAAAGACCTTTTCTTTACTTGGAGAACGGACCAAAAATATTGAAGTCAGGGCTGATAAACGTTACCCGATTTGCAGATTAGAAAATCTAACCTCTTACTGGTGTTTTCTTTTATTTTTTCCCAGGTGGAAGTTGAGAATGAACCCATTTCTTTTTGAATGAAGCATCAACATCAGCATAAAAGCAGCAGCTCCCATTAAACCTAATACGAAAGTGTTTATAAGTAGACCAAGTCCCCAAACTCAACTACTGCTGCAGGTTTTGTTGCAACTCAGGAGATAGTAAGGCCGCTCATGGATGGAGAATTCATTAAAGAATCGCTTATTATAACATCGGAGCATCTATCCTCAGACTTGAGTGAACTACGAGACATGTCTCTCTCTGCAAAGACCCATTCAAATGGCAAAAAGGAAAGTGATTCAGAAAGCAGATTCAGCTCCTGCAGACTCTCATACTCCCCTACAAAAAAGAGAACACACACATTTTCAAAATAGGATACAGTTATTGATCCTTTTAACAGCTGATAGACACAAATAACACAACCTAATCCCCACATGTGAAGACAAACCAAATGTTTGGAGGTTCCTCACAGGATTGTTGTTGGAACCAGACACCGCTGTTGACCTTTCAAAATGTCCAGTTATAAATAGTAGGAAGCAGCGTTCTGCAAGCCTCAGCAGATCCACATGTCTGCATCAATACCGACAATAGTGTTTCAATATATTATGTAAATATGTGTGAACTGGCCCTTTGAGTGTGGGATGTGTGCTCATTTACTGTCTAATTTTGTGTTAGATGAGGCACTCAATAAGAGTCAAGCTGTAGTTCACCTTGTGTTGAATAAATACTGGAAGCAGAGGGAATATGACCAAAAGAAATGCCTGAATATGTGCTTTTTAGAGCAATGTATTTAAAAAAAATGGTCAAATGTTGGTGGCAAACATATTCCAATGCCAGTGACACCGTTACTTTATTGTGTCCACATGTTAATTTGCTTAAAACAAATGTCTAACCAGCCAATCACATGAGAGCAGCTGAATACAAGTAGTCATGAAGACATGGTTCAAACTGAGCATCAGAATGAGGAAGACAAGGGATTTAAGTGACTTTGAACGTGGCATGTTGAATGTGTAGTATTTACTGGGATTTTCACACATAACCATCTCCAAGGTTTCCAGAAAATGTTCTGAAGAAGAGAAAATATCCAGCAAACAGCAGTCGTCTGGACCAGAATGTCTGGTTGATGTCAGAGGTCAGAGGAGAATGGACAAACTGAGATGATAGGCAACAGTAAGTCCAATGATCACTGCTTAGAGCAGCTTTGGGATGTGGTGGAACGGGAGATTCTCATCATGGATGCAGCCGACAAACCTGCAGCAACTGTGTGATGCTGTCAGGTCAACATGGAGAAAACCTCTGAGGAAGGTTCCACCACCTGCTTCCATCTATCACACCGAGAATTAAGGTGGTTCTGAAGACAAAAAGGTCTCCAACTTGGTAGTAGCAAGATGGACCTGATGAGGTGGCGGGGAAGTATATTTTGAAGCTTTTTATTCACACTCCAAATAAACAAAGCATAAATAAAACATGGGTTATGACTCTTCAACATTACAGTTTATGTACATGTATGAATATGCTAAGTCGCCACTGCCTGTATCTTCAGCTCTACAAACTGCTGTGGCTGGACAAGAAGCTCTGCTACGTTCATACTGTAAGGCTACACAGTAACACAGTAAGAGTCAATGCTGCTGAGTCTAACTCACAGACAGTGAGATTCATTGACTTTTTATATCAGCACTCACTTACACTCATTTAATTTTCAATGAGACACAGCTGCCTCAGTCTCATTGACTGGGGCAAAAGGGACAGAGCGGTCTCTAAGCACAGAGTCAATGAAAGCAAGGGCAATGAGCCCTTAGCCAGCAGAAAGATTGCTTCTGGCCAGTTTCAGACTGCTTCTGGCCAGTTTCAGACTGCTTCTGGCCAATTTCGAACTGCTTCTGGCCGATTTCGGAATGCTTCTGGTCAGTTTCTGAATGCTTCTGTCCAGTTTCAGACTGCTTCTGGTCAGTTTCAGACTGCTTCTGGCCAATTGAAGGGTGCTTCTGGCCAGTTTCTGACTGCTTCTGGACAATTTCGGAATGCTTCTGGTCTGTTGAAGGCTGCTTCTGACCAGTTTCAGACTAATTCTGGTCAGTTTTGGACTTTTTCTGGCCAGTTGAGGGCTGCTTCACAGATAAACAGTTCATTATTCTTTATGATTAGTCTATCCAAATCGGAAACCTTGGATGTCTCTGGAGGTCTAGTGGCTGCTCAGAAAAAGAGACACCGCCTTCAGGTCAGGTGATCGGGCTCACTACAGCATGACCCGAGCCAGCCTGAGGAGAGGCATCAGGAAGGCCAAACAGGACTATAAGAGGAGGATTGAGGACCACCCGGACAACAACAGCAGGCAGGTGTGGCAGTGAGTCCAGCAGCTCAGTGTTGTCCCGGGATGGGTGCTGAAGGACTGTGGGGATCAACTGGCTGGAATCTTCACCAGGATTTTCAACCAGTCCCTGGCCCAGGCCACAGTCCCTTCATGTCTGAAATCCTCCACTATAGTCCCCCTGCCAAAGAAACCTCACACTTCCAGCCTGAGTGACTACCGGCCAGTATCACTCACACCAGTAGTGATGAAGTGATTGGAGAAACTGGTTCGTAGTCACATCACATCACTCCTGCCTCCGAGCTTCGACTCCCACCAGTTTGCCTGCAGGGGGAACAGATCCACAGAGGACGCTGTGGCCACAGCCCTGCATGCCGCTCTGTCCCATCAGGAGCAGAAAGGAAGCTATGTCCGGATGCTCTTCGTGGATTATAGTTCGGCGTTTAACACCATCCTCCCCTGCAGACAGGTGGACAAACTCCGGGACTTGGAGCTTCCGGACTCCACCTGTATGTGGATAAACAGTTTTCTCCAAGGCCGCAACCAGGGGGTCAGACTAGGTCAACACACATCTACAGCCCTTAGTCTCAGTACCGGCTCCCCACAGCTGTGTGCTGAGCCTCCTACTCTACACCCTCTACACCTATGACTGCACCCCCTCTCACCACAACAACACCATAGTGAAGTTTGCGGATGACACCACAGTGGTGGGGCTCATCTCTGGAGGGGATGAGTAGTTGTATAGGGACGAGGTGGAGCAGCTGTTGGTGTGGTGTAAGGAAAATAACCAGAGACTGCTGCTGTCGTTCTACCGGTGCACCATAGAAAGCATCTTAACACACTGCATGGGTGTTTGGTTCTCCAGCTGCACTGTGGCTCAGAGGACAGCGCTCCAGAGGGTCATAAACACGGCCCAGAACATCACTGGATGCCCTCTCCTCACATTGGAAGAGCTACACAGTTCCTGCTGCATTAGGAAAGCACAACATATCCTAAAGGACACATTACACCCTGGACACTCCCTGTTACCATCAGGAAGAAGGTACAGATGTATCAGAGCGAGAGCAAACAGACTGAAAAACAGTTTTTATCCTGTGGCTGTAACCACACTAAACAACCGTAAATAATTTGCCATCTACTACCTCTGTTTTACTTACAATATGTGCAATATAAATGAGTATAAGGTCGACTGCGTGGAAGATTATTATTATTATTATTATTATTTTGACTGCTTTTATTCAGGTTCTTATGGTTATATGTTAAATGTATGTGGCTGCATTTCACTGACTGACTGTTGGGCACTTTTTTAATTTCGTTCACATGTTACAGTGACAATAAACATCTATTCTATTCTATTCTATTCTATTCTATTCTATTCTATTCTATTCCATGTAGCAAAGCCAAACTTTAATTTTCATCCTTAAAAATGACTCCTGCAGACTGTGTCCTCTCTGTTAGTTTTAAACTCAACGCTGTGTCTCCATAAAACTTGATGCACTTCTAACATCTTTTACTCAAACATAAAAACTTACAGAATCTGATTTCATGCTGTCAAGTCTGTAAAATGATTAAATCAGGTGTGCTATCATCACAATAGCACAGCACACTAAGCAGCTTCTCAAGCTTGCTTCTCATGTGTAGGACATTAGCTGTAGTTTTGCCTAAAAAATAGTCAGGATTGTTTTTTTCCTCTGCTGTTCATGAAGCATACAGGATGTCTGACCTCAACTTCCTGATGCTGGAGGTGTTGCTTTGCAGATTTACAGTGGAAATATGCACCCACAGAGCTGAATTTGCTCATATGTCCTCTAAGATATACAGTATATATATATATATATATATATATATATATATATATATATATATAATTTCCAATGCAACAAGCAACAAGTAAAAAATATTTCTCTGAGCCTCACTAATGTATTAATAATTTTAAGTATATTTACTGTACAGAAAAGCTACGTTTGTCTCTACAGGATGATATTTCTGTTTGGAGGTTAAACCCTAACCCTTACAAATGCAGCTTATTTGAATCCACCAAGCTAACTTTACTGGACCTTTAATGCATGCATTTACTTTTGTATGTCCTTTGGCAAACCGACTGCTGTTCAACAAAGCCGGGGTCAAATGTTATTTTTTATTTTAGAGGAATGTAAATTGGTAGAGAGATTGTTGAAACAAATCTCAAACCTAAAGGGATATATTTCACATGTCTCCACCTGGTAAAACAAAAGAAAGAGCCGCGATACAGTAGCTGTGTTTCTGACTGCTAATGCTCCTGTGGATGTGTGTGTGTGGGCAGAAGCCATCCACTGCAGGCTGATGGTTGGACTGAAACTGGATGTTGGCAGTGCTCCAGGTGGATGGAGGCTGAGCGACGCCTTAGTGCACTGAAATATTGATTCAGAAAGCTGAAGACACCCGCAGGCCATGGGCTGCGTTTGGACAATACATGAAGAAGAGTGTGAAAGTTCAATGCCTGCATGTGTGCACAGCGTGCACAGCCATACCGTCTGCATGCAAGAGTGTTTGACTGTTTGGATACAACCTGTTTTTACATAAACCTTACTTTACATTTTCTATTAAGGTCAGGTCAGATTTATGCACATTTCGTTCACACAGTTTAACTCAACCCTTTTTCTTGATATGCTAATTTCTAACATATTACAGAAACAGTTCAGACTGTGTTTAAAAGGTTTTTAATGACTTGTTTTAATACTTTAAATGAACTTATACTGCTATACTGAACTGTGCAGTCGTATTGGAACAATGGCCACTCTATCAGGTCCACCTTCTAGTACTGGGTTGGGCCTCTTTTTTCTCCATAACTGTTTTAATCTCAGTGTGATAGATGAAGCAGGTGGTGGAAACCTTCCTCAGAGGTTTTCTCCATGTTGACCTGACAGCATCACACAGTTGCTGCAGGTTTGTCGGCTGCATCCATGATGAGAATCTCCCGTTCCACCACATCCCAAAGCTGCTCTACTGGACTGAGATCTGGTGGCTGTGGAGGCCGTTGGAGTCCAGTGAACTCATCGTCATGTTCTAGAAAGCAGGTGGAGATGATCTGAGCTTTGTGACATGTTTATGGTTTTGCATACAAAAAGTTAAACCAGATCACTGTTTCTTCACCTTTTTATGTGACACCATCACATTTTGGACATGTGGAGAAACATTCCTTTTACAAGTTTTCTTTTGCGACTGGGCTGATGGTGCATACGGGTGGAAGATGAGGTGGAGCTTCAGAGATAATGACAGCAGCAGATGGTGTGTGGTCTGATTATTGTACCTCATTCCTGAGCGAGCAGAGGAGCATTCTGAACATAGACCAGAGATGGGGACTCGAGTCTGAGACTCTCTTAGTTGCATTTTCCAATGACTTGAGACTCGACTTGGATTAGCGTTTTGAGACTTGTCAACTATCCTTTTTTTTATGATCTCTCTGTCTGATTTCTTGTCTGCTGTCATTTCCCCAGATGTAACACTAATGTAGCGTTACACAAACACAGACGTGTCCGCATTCAAGCAACGTCTGGGATACAAAAATCCAGTATGTTGGATCCACCACACTCTCCTTCATCCACATCAAAACACACCTGTAGAGGTTAGTCAGTGTAATATGAAACTAATGTTAGCATCTCTGTTAGCAACAAGCTTAGAACCACAGCAGCGTAAACGTTAGCTTGTTGCTACTATTGAACTAGAATAGTGTTAACTAAATAAGATTGGCTCCACCGGATGTGTTCAAAAGAATGAGACATTTACTGTGACTGTGACTTTGCCATGATCGTGTTAAACTGTGACCAAACTGGGATCAGACCCACTGTAAAAAGGTTTTACTGGGTCTGTGTATTAGAAAAGTCTAGCAGTTGCTGATTTAGGAATGTAAGGAATCATTTTTTGACCTGTAAATATTGGTTCTAAATTAACCAAATTATTGATTTTTTTTTAATTGGGATGTAGATCAGATGTGATTTGGATCAGATGTGATATAGATCACGTGTGATGTAGATCAGGTGTGATTTGGATCAGATGTGATATAGATCAGGTGTGATGTAGATCAGATGTGATATAGATCAGGTGTGATGTAGATCGGGTGTGATATAGATCAGGTGTGATGTAGATCAGATGTGATATAGATCAGGTGTGATATAGATCAGATGTGATATAGATCAGGTGTGATGTAGATCAGGTGTGATATAGATCAGGTGTGATGTAGATCAGATGTGATATAGATCAGGTGTGATGTAGATCAGATGTGATGTAGATCAGGTGTGATATGGATCTGGTGTGATATAGATCAGGCGTGATGTAGATCAGACGTGATGTAGATCAGGTATGATGTGGATCAGATGTGATATAGATCAGGTGTTATGTGGATCAGGTGTGATATGGATCAAATGTGATATAGATCAGGTGTGATGTAGATCAGGTGTGATGTGGATCACATGTCATATAGATCAGATGTGATATAGATCAGATGTGATATAGATCAGGTGTGATATAGATCAGGTGTGATATGGATCAAATGTGATATAGATCAGGTGTGATGTAGATCAGGTGTGATGTGGATCAGATGTGATATAGATCAGGTGTGATGTAGATCAGGTGTGATGTGGATCAGATGTGATATAGATCAGGTGTGATATGGATCAAATGTGATATAGATCAGGTGTGATGTAGATCAGGTGTGATGTGGATCAGATGTGATATAGATCAGATGTGATATAGATCAGTTGTGATGTAGATCAGATGTGATATAGATCAGGTGTGATATGGATCAAATGTGATATAGATCAGGTGTGATGTAGATCAGGTGTGATGTGGATCAGATGTGATATAGATCAGGTGTGATGTAGATCAGGTGTGATGTAGATCAGTTGTGATGTAGATCAGGTGTGATATGGATCAAATGTGATATAGATCAGGTGTGATGTAGATCAGGTGTGATGTGGATCAGATGTGATATAGATCAGATGTGATATAGATCAGGTGTGATGTAGATCAGATGTGATATAGATCAGGTGTGATATAGATCAGGTGTGATATGGATCAAATGTGATATAGATCAGGTGTGATGTAGATCAGGTGTGATGTGGATCAGATGTGATATAGAGCAGGTGTGATGTAGATCAGGTGTGATGTGGATCAGATGTGATATAGATCAGGTGTGATGTAGATCAGGTGTGATATGGATCAGGTGTGATATGGATCAGATGTAATATAGATCAGGTGTGATGTAGATCAGGTGTGATGTAGATCAGGTGTGATATGGATCAGATGTGATATAGATCAGGTGTGATATGGATCAGGTGTGATATGGATCAGATGTGATATAAATCAGGTGTGATGTAGATCTGGTGTGATGTAGATCAGGTGTGATGTGGATCAGATGTGATATAGATCAGGTGTGATGTAGATCAGGTGTGATATGGATCAGATGTGATATAAATCAGGTGTGATGTAGATCAGGTGTGATGTAGATCAGATGTGATATAGATCAGGTGTGATGTGGATCAGGTGTGATGTAGATCAGGTGTGATGTAGATCAGATGTGATATAGATCAGGTGTGATATAGATCAGATGTGATATAGATCAGGTGTGATGTAGATCAGGTGTGATATAGATCAGGTGTGATGTAGATCAGATGTGATATAGATCAGTTGTGATGTAGATCAGATGTGATGTAGATCAGGTGTGATATGGATCTGGTGTGATATAGATCAGGCGTGATGTAGATCAAATGTGATATAGATCAGGTGTGATGTAGATCAGGTGTGATGTGGATCAGATGTGATATAGATCAGGTGTGATGTGGATCAGGTGTGATGTGGATCAGTTGTGATGTAGATCAGGTGTGATGTAGATCAGGTGTGATGTGGATCAGATGTGATATAGATCAGGTGTGATATGGATCAAATGTGATATAGATCAGGTGTGATGTAGATCAGGTGTGATGTGGATCAAATGTGATATAGATCAGATGTGATATAGATCAGGTGTGATGTAGATCAGATGTGATATAGATCAGGTGTGATATAGATCAGGTGTGATATGGATCAAATGTGATATAGATCAGGTGTGATGTAGATCAGGTGTGATGTAGATCAGGTGTGATGTGGATCAGTTGTGATGTAGAGCAGGTGTGATATGGATCAAATGTGATATAGATCAGGTGTGATGTAGATCAGGTGTGATGTGGATCAGATGTGATATAGATCAGATGTGATATAGATCAGGTGTGATGTAGATCAGATGTGATATAGATCAGGTGTGATATGGATCAAACGTGATATAGATCAGGTGTGATGTAGATCAGGTGTGATGTGGATCAGATGTGATATAGATCAGGTGTGATGTAGATCAGGTGTGATGTGGATCAGATGTGATATAGATCAGGTGTGATATAGATCAGGTGTGATATGGATCAGATGTGATATAGATCAGGTGTGATGTGGATCAAATGTGATATAGATCAGGTGTGATGTCGATCAGGTGTGATATGGATCAGGTGTGATATGGATCAAATGTGATATAGATCAGGTGTGATGTAGATCAGGTGTGATGTGGATCAGATGGGATATAGATCAGGTGTGATGTAGATCAGGTGTGATGTGGATCAGATGGGATATAGATCAGGTGTGATATGGATCAGATGTGATATAAATCAGGTGTGATGTAGATCAGGTGTGATGTGGATCAGATGTGATATAGATCAGGTGTGATGTAGATCAGGTGTGATATAGATCAGGTGTGATATGGATCAGATGTTATATAGATCAGGTGTGATGTAGATCAGGTGTGATGTAGATCAGGTGTGATATGGATCAGATGTGATATAGATCAGGTGTGATATGGATCAGATGTGATATAAATCAGGTGTGATGTAGATCTGGTGTGATGTAGATCAGGTGTGATGTGGATCAGATGTGATATAGATCAGGTGTGATGTAGATCAGGTGTGATATGGATCAGATGTGATATAAATCAGGTGTGATGTAGATCTGGTGTGATGTAGATCAGGTGTGATGTGGATCAGATGTGATATAGATCAGGTGTGATGTAGATCAGGTGTGATATGGATCAGATGTGATATAAATCAGGTGTGATGTAGATCAGGTGTGATGTAGATCAGGTGTGATATGGATCAGATGTGATATAAATCAGGTGTGATGTAGACCAGGTGTGATGTAGATCTGGTGTGATGTAGATCAGGTGTGATGTGGATCAGGTGTGATGTCGATCAGGTGTGATGTAGATCAGGTGTGATGTAGATCAGGTGTGATGTAGATCTGGTGTGATGTAGATCAGGTGTGATGTGGATCAGGTGTGATATAGATCAGGTGTGATGTAGATCAGGTGTGATATAGATCAGGTGTGATATGGATCAGGTGTGATGTAGATCAGGTGTGATGTAGATCAGGTGTGATATGGATCAGATGTGATATAGATCAGGTGTGATGTGGATCAAATGTGATATAGATCAGGTGTGATGTCGATCAGGTGTGATATGGATCAGGTGTGATATGGATCAAATGTGATATAGATCAGGTGTGATGTAGATCAGGTGTGATGTGGATCATATGGGATATAGATCAGGTGTGATGTAGATCAGGTGTGATGTGGATCAGATGGGATATAGATCAGGTGTGATATGGATCAGATGTGATATAAATCAGGTGTGATGTAGATCAGGTGTGATGTGGATCAGATGTGATATAGATCAGGTGTGATGTAGATCAGGTGTGATATAGATCAGGTGTGATATGGATCAGATGTGATATAGATCAGGTGCGATGTCGATCAGGTGTTATGTAGATCAGGTGTGATATGGATCAGATGTGATATAGATCAGGTGTGATATGGATCAGATGTGATATAAATCAGGTGTGATGTAGATTAGGTGTGATGTAGATCTGGTGTGATGTAGATTAGGTGTGATGTGGATCAGATGTGATATAGATCAGGTGTGATGTAGATCAGGTGTGATATGCATCAGATGTGATATAAATCAGGTGTGATGTAGATCAGGTGTGATGTAGATCTGGTGTGATGTAGATCAGGTGTGATGTGGATCAGATGTGATATAGATCAGGTGTGATGTTGATCAGGTGTGATATGGATCTGGTGTGATGTAGATCAGGTGTGATGTGGATCAGGTGTGATATAGATCAGGTGTGATGTAGATCAGGTGTGATATAGATCAGGTGTGATGTAGATCTGGTGTGATGTAGATCAGGTGTGATGTGGATCAGGTGTGATATAGATCAGGTGTGATATGGATCAAATGTGATATAGATCAGATGTGATATAAATCAGGTGTGATGTAGATCAGGTGTGATGTGGATCAGATGTGATATAGATCAGGTGTGATGTAGATCAGGTGTGATATGGATCAGGTGTGATATGGATCAGATGTGATATAGATCAGGTGTGATGTAGATAAGGTGTGATGTAGATCAGGTGTGATATGGATCAGATGTGATATAGATCAGGTGTGATATGGATCAGATGTGATATAAATCAGGTGTGATGTAGATCAGGTGTGATGTAGATGTGGTGTGATGTAGATCAGGTGTGATGTGGATCAGATGTGATGTAGATCAGGTGTGATGTGGATCAAATGTGATATAAATCAGGTGTGATGTAGATCAGGTGTGATATAGATCAGGTGTGATATGGATCAGATGTGATATAAATCAGGTGTGATGTGGATCAGATGTGATATAAATCAGGTGTGATGTAGATCAGGTGTGATATAGATCAGGTGTGATATGGATCAGATGTGATGTAGATCAGGTGTGATGTAGATCTGGTGTGATGT